>NC_138350.1:91155000-91732500 GCF_046562875.1 Panthera onca
TTCGCCACCCTCTCTCTCTCTCTCTTTCTCTCTCTCTCTGCATGTTCTACCAGATTGGATATTTTTAAGCTCTAAGTCTGTGCTGGCGCAGAAAGCCATGTGCTCAGCTTATTATGCTGTTTAGGGTTTGGATATTACTCATGCGTAAAAGCCAGGAGTTCACGGTGAATTAGTCATGCCGTTTTAGCCTTTGCCTTTACTATGACTCAGAAGCAGACAAAAATACGCAGTGTCCATGGGAACAGGGTAGCCTGCTTCTTTCTCCCTTTTGCCCCTTTTCTATTTCTTGCTTTGTAGCCCGTGTCGCCAGGAATCGGCTAGAAAGTTTATGGGCGAAAAGCAGAGCGTCTCAACCACGGCATTTTGTTTTGGATGTTTGGGGCTGGAGAATTCTTGTTGGGCAGGGGGCTGTCTGTGCACTGAAGGGTGGTTACCCTCCTACCCCCCACCCCCACCCCCGCCCGACAACAGCCGTCCTCTGGGAGGACAGACCCACCCCCGGGGAGAACCACCGGTCTAAGTGATCTTCCCGGCTGCCTGAAGAGAAAAACATACTCATCATCTCTGCCCAACTGGGTGTTTCCTAAGCCCCAAACAAGGTGCACAGAGGTCTGTAATGCACACCTACTGTATGTTACTCGGCAGCAGACTGCGTTTCTTCCCCGCTTGCCTCTCCTGGGATCTGTTTCCGGCCTCTGGGAAGTGAGGGGGGAGGGCCAGTGAGTGTCCTGGGAGTTGGGGGGACCAGCGTCCCTCCGGGGACCAATCCCCCCCGCAAACACCAGGCCTTTCTCGCTGCCTGCGGACACTCTGACAGTCTGGCTGTGCCCGTGTCTTCTGGTTTGTCCCCCACCTTCCGTCTTCTTCCTGTTGGGTGATTTGCAGGAACAGGTATCTCCAGTTTTGTTAAAGGTACAGTTTGGGTTTATTTTCTCTCTCTCTCTCTCTCTTTTTTTTTTTTTAACGTTTATTCATTTTTTGATAGAGAGACAGAGCATGAGCAGGGGAGGGGCAGAGAGAGAGAATGGGGGAGACAGAATCCCAAGCAGGCTCCAGACCCTGAACCGACAGCACAGAGCCCGACGCGGGGCTCGAACTTACGGACCGTGAGATCATGACCTGAGCAGAAGTCAGATGCTCAACCGACTGAGCCACCCAGGCGCCCTTATTTTCTTGTTTTTATTACATCGGGCACATTTCTGCCAAAGGAAGCCTGGAGGGGCCTGATGGGATCAGCGAGGAGCGCGAGTGGGGGCAGGGGCAGCAGCGCGTGGGGCAAGACCACCGCCCAGGGTGCCCGGCAGCCGGCTCGGCACCCGTGTGGGCGCTTCCCAAGGAATTTCTTCTACTGCCGAAATGGAAATCTCTGTTTTTAAACTCATGAAACTTAATTTTTGCTTGCTTGTTCAAAAGGTGCCTTTCCCAAATGGAAATCATTTGTTGAAAGCCACACCTGTAAATACCGGTCCTGAATGGCATCTGTTCTGGGTACAGGATCACAAAGTCAGAGTTTCTTCTGTCTGGAAGGAGCGGTTCAGGGGTTGCCGACGTGTTTTCTGTGTACGCCTGCAGGGCTGATGGGCTCCAGGCCCCGGTGGGGGCGGTGCGCCCGGCACCAGAGGGAGGACCACAGCGTGGGTGGGAGCCGCGGCTCAAAGCTTTGCCGGGAGGTACGTGGCTCTGCTCTCCGGCTTCTTAAAAGCTGGTCCTGGAACTGCTCCGTTCCTCTTGTCCCCTCCTGATCGGGGGACGGCCTTTGTGAACATCCTGCCTCGGAGAGTGTGACGTCCTTCTTCATCGGAGCAAAGGCAGACGTGGGGAGCAAGGCTGGCATTAAGCGGCTCTCGGTATGAAGCCGGGGCAGAAATCGGGGGCTCCAGGGTCCCCCATCCTGAGTAAAAGTCAGAATTTTCTCAGCCTGTTGTCTGAGACCGGGGTCCTGCCTTGCTGGGCCTCCAGTGGGTCTGGACACACTTAACTGACCGTCGCCCCAGAAACGGGCGAGGGAGGGGGCGTCCCAGGTGGGGAGAGGCCTCAGGCAGGTGTGGCCGCAGAGCTGGTGCGAGCGAACCTTCCTCGCCAATGACGTGTTCCAGCTGGGGCTTCTCGGCAGAGGGGACACCATGCCACAGAGCCTTTCCGTCTAGGAGCCGGGGACGCACCTGCTTTGGGAACGCGCCTGGGCTGCAGACCGGCCCGCCTTCTGCGGCCGGCCAACCTGGGTGACAGGGAGCTTCGAACACGGAAGCATTAGGCCACATCCTGACATTGGTGACGTCTCAGCTGCATTAACTGTGAGTGAATTTTAACCAGATTTTCCCACTGATGCTCGACCTGCCTCGTTTGGAAGGGGAGACAGACGGGTAAGCTCTCGCCACCGCACGTGCTGGGGACGGCGGCAAGCTCCCCGGCCGCTCACGGCCGTGGTGCCACGCTGGGTGGTGTTCCTCACGCCCGAAGGGCCGGCCCCGACACGGTGTGAGAGCCTGTCCTCGCCGAGACCCGCCACCACGCCTGCTGGAAACAAGCGGTCCGTGTCGACTGCCTTTGGTAACAGGCAGACCCTTCCAGTCTAAGAACGACAGAAGTGCTTTGTGCGCTGGGACTGGGGTTACGCTGCGGAAGCCAGGAGAGCGCCTGTGACCTGCCTGAAGATCTCAAGAAGTAGATTGATAGGAAGATGCTGTCGGCATGAGAGCTGGTGATTTCACGATGATTTTCCGTCTCTCCTGGCTCAAAGAACTCAGGCGTGCTCACGCACAGCCCGGGGGGAGCCCTGTGTTGGCCTGCTCACGGCTGTCTCTGCTGCGGGAGGTCGTGCCTGGCATCTGGCAGGAGCGGTCGCACGGGTGACAGAAGGGACGTAACTCGCGTCTGCCGACCTGCGACGCGGGCACTGACTCTTCCCGCGGATACCTGGGCGGACCAGGGCGGTCCCAGCACAGTGCTCCCTCGCCGGGCTTCGCAGAGGCTCCGAGGGGCGCAGCGCTCCGTCCCCTCTCGGCCAGTGCTGGCCCGGCCCCGCCCGCTCTTTTTCCACAGGACCGCTCTGTCCGGCGTTACCCTTCCTTGAGCCACTGTCATCTGCAGCCCGGGGCGGGAGCCCGTGTCTACCTGTGTCCTCGAACCCGCGCTTTTCCCCTGCTAATTAACGTTCTACAACGTAGACAGATGAGTTTTATAGGACGCACGTCTCATTGGCCCCCCCGCCGTCTGAGCCCTCCAGCTCGTTCCCGTCGGTGCTGGGGTGCAGAGCAACCCCCACAACACCCGCCACGCCTGCCTGGCCTGGCCACCCTCCTCCCACAGCCCTGCTCTGTCAGCCCCGCTCCCTCCTGCCCTGCGCCGCCCCTTCCTGCCTCCCCCTCCCACCACTCTGCCCCCCTCCCTTCTCTCCGTGCCTCCGCTTGGCCCCTGCGCTCTGATATTAGACCCAACATCACTCCTCAGAGACAGTGTCCCCGGGCCTCCAGGCCCTCGGTCACATTCCCTTACATCACCGTGTGCTTTTCAGAGGCCAGATCATAATTTGAAATTACAGATTGATTCTATTATCATTTGACAGAATCGCTCTCTCTCCCCCCGCGTTCCACGGGCACGTGGTTCCAGGGACCACCTCCTGTTCCCCCCACGACTACGGAGCTTCCGCCGTGGGTCAGCCACGTCCACCTTGTCCAGTAGGGAAGCCGCCGGCCACAGCTGGTTTTTTAAATCCAACAAAAATAAAATGAAATGAACGACTCAGTTCGCAGTCGCCCTGGGCACATTTCCGGTGCCCACCACCCATCAGCCCATCGCCACAGTGTTGGGTCCGGCAGAATCACACGGTGCCGTGCCAGGTGGCGGCGGTCCGGACCCGACGAACGTCCGGTGAGCCGGAAAGTCCTGCCTCCGTGGCCTGGACTCTCTGTCTCCTTGGTGGCAGGTCTGCTGGCTCTGCCCAGAGACGGCGCTCACCAAGTATGCGGGGAAGGAATGAACTAAGAGACGATGTTCCTGCAAGGTCAGGGCTAGGACGTTACCCAGCATGAACATAAACAGGGAATTCATCCTAATACGTCACGTGCCTGCCAAGAACCGCATAAGCATTCAGCAAGCCTATCTCAGTAACGATTTGCCATAGGCTCTATTTTCCGAGCGCGCTGGATAGAAAAATAAATAGTGAGGAACCGGAGACAGTTCGGCGGCCCCTCCAAGCTTCCTGATAGGCACAGAAGGTCTCTTGTGTCTTGTTTCTCTCTGAGTGAGGGTTCATCTTAAGCTTAAATAAATACTATCAACACTTCTCTGAGGAAAGAGCAAGCTGAGAACGGAAAATGCGGGTAGAAAAAGTGAACGGTGGCCTTTGCTTGTGTGATGATGTTCTCTTTCTCCTTTTTCGTCTTTGCAAATTTATTGTGTCTTTCAGGAAAAACGAGGCTTGCAGTGACCGTCCACGTCCTCTGGTGTTTTCTTTGCTTCTCGGACGTGAAGGAGTAGATCTGGGAGGTGGTCGCCTCTGACTTACCTGTAACCGGAGGGCACGATGAGCCGGTCATGTGGGGGGCTCCGGGTGGACCAGCTGGCGACCTACATGCTCCTGGTAGCCAGCAGCGTGGGGGGAGGATTCAGCGCTACCAGCAGGAGGAGCTCCCGTTCAACCTGCACGCGGAGCTCAGGAGCCACCAGAGTCCCCACCCGGCTCCCTTGGCCCAACCCAGGGCTCTCCTGCGAGAGCGGAGTCAGCGTGAACTCCTGGCGGGTGCCCTGGGCTCTGAGTAGAAACATGCCAGCCTTGTGGAAACATACACAGTTGCACGAAAGTAAAATCCTGGCCTTCATATGACGAGTGATTTTGGGCTGAGGCCTGGAAATTTCGGGTGTTGCATTAAGGGGACCCCTGGGCCGGCTGGCAGCAGAGGACGGGGAAGCAGGGCGCCCATCAGCCCCTCTCTGCCCCGTTGAAGGCCCGGGGGGCAGAGGGCCCCTGGGGAGTGACCTGTGGGCTAGCCGTGGGGTCTCCCTCCCAGATGGCGGGGGAGACGCGCTGCCTGGTCTGGGGGCTTAGCGCTCCTCCCTTCGCCACCCAACTGGAAGCCGGTGTGCTGTCTCACTGGGGACCCCCTCACTGGGCAGCAGCCCGTCTCCGCCCCATGCCTGTGTAACGCCGTGGGCCGTGTAACGCCGTGGCCCGTGGTGCTCTCTGTCCGGGCTGCATGACTCCTGACATCAGTGCAAACAGCCCTCAGGATGCCCGCCAGCCTTGCCTGTGGCTGGGTCACTTGCCAGTCTCCGCCTGCGGCCAGTGGGACTTCGTGTGGGGCATCGTTGCCCCTTGCACTTAAACCCGCATCGGTGTCCATCACAAATAACACGCGCAGGGGCTCATGTGGGTAATCGTGAACAACACTGTACGCTTTCCTGACTCTGTCACACGATCTAAGGAGTGGAAGACGGTTGTTGGGTGTGATGAGGAAGTTTACACGTCAACTCGGCTGGCTGGGCCACAGGGGCCAGATGTCTGGTTAAAGGTGATTTCTGGGTGCGTCTGTGGGGGTGTTTCTGGAAGGGACGGGCATGTAGAGAGTTCAGGGGGTGAAGCAGACGGCCCTCCCCCCCGTGTGGGCGGGAGGCGTCCAGTCTACCCAACCCCAAAGGACGGAAAGGCAGAGAAGGCGGAGCTAGCTAGAGGGGCTGTGGGTGTCCTGCCCTCGGTGTCCCACTCTCAGGACGCAAGCAACGGCTGGCCTTCTTGGGCATCCAGCTTGCAGGCGGCTGGTGGCTGATCTCAGCCTTGGGAATAGATAGTGTGGGCCTCACAATAAATGTCTCTATCAACACACACACACACACACACACACACACACACACACACCCCTCTCTCGGTTGTTTCCCTGGGAACCCTAACACAATGGTTTAAGGAAAAAAAAAGATTTCCCCCTGGAGTCAAGGATCCTTCATGAAAGGTGGGCCATCCATCTGCAGGTTGAAGTCCATCATGGCCACTTGCTTTGCCAGAGCTGTTCCTTTGTGTTCTTTGTTGAAGACTCCATATTAAAACTGTGGAGGAGAGATCAATGTCCTGCACAACATGCCTAGATACAGGCTCGAAGGGATGAAAGTTAGAAACTTCCAATGGAAAATTGCTTTGAAACATATCATAAAAATCTGCTTAACATTAGGCCAGGGGACTGTTGTGTATTACAAACTAATTTTGCAAATGACATTTCAAGGATATCATTTTAACCTAGTTTAAGTGCATTCCATTGTGATTCTCTACATACTGCTTGTGAATAAAAATCCAATTACTGTCGCTAGGCAAATTAAAATTTTTTCTGAATGCAGTAATCTTTTCTTCCTTCCTTCCTGAGCTTGCCAAAGAATATTGCTTGATCTTTTCGAAGGCAAAGGCCCATGCAGGCAATCATTTTGGAGGGTCTGAAATGACTTTCCTGTTCTTGTGAATTTCGCTGGACTGTGTCCTGATCGGTAAAGGTGCTCCCTCTCGTAACAGCTACAGATCGGAGTTGACGATGGAGAGGTCGGTGCTGCCCGGTCCATAACTGCTCCTGTGGATTAACTTTGTTGCCATCAAGTGGTGACAAAAAGTCACGCTTGATCAATCTGAACCATTTAGTTGAGCTGGACACCAGAAATTCGTTATACTCACTGTAAATTTCCAAGTCCTTCAATTATGTTTTTTTAAAGAAATTCATGTTGATTTCAAATTGAACTCTAACTGGGTATTATCTGTGTAGGAATCTACAAAGTTGCCTCTTCTTTCCACTGCATTTTATAGCTTATTGGCTTTGTCTGTTTTTTCCCTCAGGGACTATACTTTGCTCCGCTTCTGGCTGTTTGGTTCGACCCAGCTCATTAATCCCCTGGCTAAGTATTTTTCTGTACTTGGATGACATTTTCCCTGTTCTCCAGTGTTTGTTTTTATTCAAGTTCTTGGTACATTTTTCTGCGGGGAGAAGGGGGGGCTCTGAGAAAACTTGCCAAAATCTCAAGTAGAATTTAGGTCAAGGACGAAGGGTTGTTCTGTATTGTTCTGTCTTCAAAGAACAATGCTGCTGCCTGCCTTTCTCTCCTCACGTGTGACTTACCTTCCAAAGATTGAATTATCTGCCTTTAAATTATTTTCCGATTAATTGGAAGATAGGTATTATTAAGGCAATAGAAAATCAGATGAAATTTTAAAAGATTTAAAAAAGGAGTGATTTCCATTGCCTATCTGAATACTAAAGTATCATGAAGGAAGCACGACCCTGGTGGAGAAAAGTCTGGAAGGTAAAAGTAGCCAGATTCACTGTCCTGTGAGTGTCGTCCCAGCCATTCTGGGCACTTCTGGACACCTCCCACTCATACAGAAAGATACAATAATTTCTGCTGCTTCCTTAAGAAAAACAAAACAAAACAACGAAGGCATCGTATTATGTATTCTTTTCTGCAACTTGGTTTCTTCACAGATTTCTTGGAAAACTTTGCAAGCTGTTATTATCACTCTAGTCTGTTGTAATTAAAAATATTTGGTTAAAATAAATATGTATTCACTCATTAACAAATGAAATAGTATAAAAGGGCTGAAGACACGAACTCTCCTATTAACCTGCTGTTATCCAGAGACCATAGCTTAGAACTGGTTCTGTTTTCAGTTCTGTTGCAAGGTGCTCGCCTAACTTGAGAGGACACATTTATACCTATTTTTTTATTTGCCATGCCAGACAGTATCTATTAACTCCCTGATACGAAAGACAGATATCTGGCCCACTTACAGTCTTTGTATCCCAGTATCTGATTATACGTCTTCGTTATTAAGATATTAACATACTTTAAAATATATTTAAAACATTTAAACACCAATATTTCCTACCGAACCATTGAAAAAGCAGCAATTCTGTGGAGGTATAACTGACATGCCTTAAAATATATCCATTTAAAGATTACAGTTCAGTAGTTTCTTGACAGGATTGTGCAACCATCCCTACTTTTCAGTTCGAGAACATTTTCATCACCCCAGGAGGAAACGCTGCACCCCTCCCCTGCCCCTGACAGCCATTCATTAGTCTGCTTTCTGTCTTGATGGATTCGCCTATTCTAAACACTTGGCATGAATGGGATCACACAGTACGTGGTCTTTTGTGACTGGTCTCTTTCACAGGATAATGTTTTCAAGGTTCTTCCATATCATGTGATGAATCAGTACTTGGTTCTTTTATGGCCGGGTAATATTCCATGTTATTTATCCATTAATCAGTTGACACTTTTTTTTTTTTCTATTGCAGGTATTTTGAATAAGGCAGGCATGAATATCCATGCACAGGTGTATTTGTGGCCATGATTTTTCAGTTCTTTGGGTATCTACCTAGAAGGAGAATTGCTGGCTTGTGTGAACACTCGCCATTTAACCTTTTGAGCTAATTGGCTCTTTCTATGTTTCCTTTGGGGAAGTATCTATTTAGACCGTTTGCCTACTTTTTAACTGAGCTGTCTTTTCACTGTTAAGCTGTAAGCGTTCTTCATACAACCTGGATGCACGGCCGTGAGCAGATACACCATTTGCAAGCACTTCCCCGCCCTTGTCCTAGGAGGGCGGCTGTCTAACGGTCGTCTTTTAGCTTCCTTGGTGTTGTCTTTTAAAGCACCAAAGCGTTCCATTTTGAAGAAGTCTAATTTAGCCGTTTTCTCTTTTGTTGTTTGTGATTTTGGCGTCACATCTAAGAAACTACTGACTAATACAAGGTGACAAGGATTTATGCCTGAGTTTTCTTCAGCGAAAACTCCTGTTGTTAGGTCTTTGCTCCTCTTGGCGTTAATCTTTGGATATGGTGTGAGGTAAGGGTCCAGATTCAACCTTTTGTAGGCGTCACAGTGCTGTCTTGGCTCCATTATTGCAGTCAATGGACCATGCCTATGAGGGTTTATGTCTAAGCTCTCAATTCGATTCCATTGTTGTACGGGGCTATTCTGCCGTTTTTGCTTAGCAATATATATTGAAGATGTTAATATATCAGGACATAAAAAGCTTCTTCATTCTTTTCTGTTGCCGTGGGGCATGACTTATGACTTGAACTTTACTGAATATATGTGATTTTAACTTGACCCATTTCTCATTGATAATAAAGTGTTTACAGTCTTGTTGCTAGAATGATTATACGTACAGCTTTTTAACTGTGTATATGTGTCCACATATCTGTAAGATAAAATTATCATAAGTAAAACTGCTTATCCAACTACGTTAACAAAATGGGTTTTGTGGAGTTTTCTAGGGAGCTGGTGTGGACCCCTAGGCCATTATGTGAATTTGTCTCTAAACTAGCAGATGGATACTTTTTTCTTTACTCATCCTCAGACAAAGCGAGATCTTTTCAGAAAGGAAAAATGATTTTCTTCTGTCTCTGCTCACTTTTTGCAGCAGAGGCAGGCTGTGTGGATAGTGATCTGTCCAATTCCAAGTTTACATTTGATTTTTCACATCGGGCTTCTCTTATAGACTGAAATACGTTCTTTTCTAGTAACATAATTTGCTCCCATGGCCCATAAGTGAACGACTAGAGTGCCAGACAGATGAAAACTCCCAGATTCTCCTCTAGGGTTTGTCTGTTCACGGTGGGTCTCCACCTTTGCCCCCGCCTCGCACTTGACCATTACTGTCACCATCTCCCCCACCTGGTTCCAAGGTGCTGAGCATTTGACATATTTTCTTACTTATAACCATGTCCTCTGTACTATTCTCACCGCCAGATCACAGATGAGGAAACCAAAGGTCAGCGAGGCTCAATCTGTGTTGAAAACGTACGCACGTAAAACGTCCGATTCCAGAACGCAGATATTTTATGGTGTTCTCTAACGCCAGGGTGCACGGCTGCCCCTCACTCTGCCTTCCTCCCTGCCTCGGGGTGACCCCTGCCCGGCTCCCCCAGTGTTCTGCCTCCTCTTTTTCTTCCACAACCTTATGCACTTACCTTCCCTTTGCCTCTATTAAAGCACAAGCTATGACAGCTTTGCAAGTCGAATCAATTCCTCTTGAGAGAGATTAAACATTCAGAGCATCTCAAATGTATTTGCAGGAGCATCTCAGTAAGATTCCTAAGTTCGTTTAGATAAGTCAGCTCTTTATGCAGCTTATAAATTCACTATGCCCTTGGTGCTGTTTTTCTTCTTACTTATTATTTTCAGTTCACCGACTTTAAGCCCATGGTAGCAATTTGCTGTCAGAAACCAAAAGAAGTAAATTCTAAAAATTTTAGGGTCGTCTTAACTCCTGGTCAAATGTTGTAATATTTTAAAGGGGTTACAGAAAGCTAAAAAAAATTTTCTTCTTAGGGATACCAATTGTTAGGAATCCTGCAGTGATGTTTTTAAAAAGAAATAAAGCTATCAAAAGGAACAATGTTTCCCAAGTCACTGCGCAGAACGGGACAACGTGCACATCGGTTAGAAGGACTTAAACGTTTAATAGACCTAAACCGGTAATTCTAAGTGCTAGCGAGGGTGTGGGGGAACTGGAACTTTCACCCATGGCTGGTGGGGAAGCAGAATGGTACAGCCACTGTGGAAGACAGGTTCGTCGTTTCTTAAAAACACGCAATCACCACCCCACCTGCAATACAACTCCTTGGCAATGACACCAATGAAAGCATATGTTTGCACAAAGACTGGCTTATCATGTCTACAGTAGCCTTGTGCACAGTGGGCCCAAAGTGGATTATCCCAACTGTCCATCACCTGTGAGTAAAGAACCGTAGGTCGTTTACTCAGCGGGCCATTGAGTAACTTCCAAAGGGGCATCAGCCTCCGAGGAATCTCGGAGCCCTGCTGCCTGGTGAAGGAAGCTAGACCCGGGGCTCCGAATCGTACGATCCCACCTACCTGACATTTCGGAAAGATAAGTGTCCACGCTCGGATTCAGATTGGTGCTTGCCAAGAGCTGCACGTGGCAGGAGCGATCAACCCTACCGGGTAGAAGGGAACGCTCTGGGGTGTCGGAAACAGGCCGCGTCTTAATTGTGGGGGTAGGTTCACAACTGCGTTTCTCTCTCAAAGCTCCCAGAACCGTACACGTATCAAGGGTGGATTTTGCTCTATGTAATCATTCCCGACAAACCTGATGTGAAAAAAATTGGAACAACTATGAAAAAGGGGCAGGGATGTATTTCTTGACTTCTTCTCTTTTATATAAACTCGGCTATCTTTGCCTCAGCTTCTGGCCTTGCATACTAAGTGATGGCGGGGGGGCCCCAGGACACCTGCTATTTTCTTTCCTCAAGCCAGTGGTTATTGACCTGACTCCATTTACATTTGTACAAGTCAGAGGAACCACTCACCATGTTCCAGCCGCAGAGCCCACGCCACAATAGCAATTTTAGCCGTGGGCAATCTGGCACCAGGGGGACTGGTCTAGCTCCCAAGTCATGTTCCTCCAGGCAAGAGCAGTGCAGCCTTTCTTTCTGTGTGTCTTACAAAGGTGGTCCGTTTTGTGTGAGCCAGGACGTGGGAGAGGTGGGAAGATTGCCCACGGAGCAGGGATGTTTCCAGGTGACCTGCCACAGCTCGGAAAGTGCCTGTAACTTCTCCGGGAAAAAGTGAGTAAGCACATAGACGCTGTTCCTTCTCGTCAGGGATCGCACTACTTTAGAAGTTTCAGAAAAAGTGCAAAATTCAGCGCAGAGCATGAAAATGTTATCTCCCCCCTTCTCTGATTCTGAGGAGTTTACCCAAGAAAAGAAGGCCAGAAAGGGGGGTTTTCCAAATAAGCAGCCGGTTTTTCAGAAATTATTCATTCGAATTCAATGTGGTGGTTCAAAGGTGGCCTTTCCATGGTCATTTATGGAAGGCTCAGTGGAGTCTCTGTGGGATATTGTTAGCATTCAAAGATCCTTCCTTCGCTTGAATTCCCTTCATTCATCCATTCATTCATTCATTCATTCGGCATATACTTGACGAGCGTCATTTTGTTTGCCCCGGAAGTGCAGTGGGAAATAAGTTAGAAATGGTCCAATTTGTCAAAGATGGAACTACTTTCAGGCTATTTATTATATGCTCACCTCAGAAGAGACAAAGCTGAGAATTCCTGCTCAGGGTCAGTGTTTCTGGAAAGGGCCATGCGTGTGGAAGTTCTAATTAGGGGGCTCGGCAGAGAGACGGTCATGCGGGTTCGGCTGAGAAAGTCTAACCTCGCTGGGCAAATGGTGCCTTCGTAGCAGAGGAACTCGCGTCGGGGTCGTGTTCGGGTCCCATGTGTTTGGTGCTAGAAATGCTCTGCGGAAGGTACTTACAACTCAACGTTAATCACATCAGGCACTTTGACCTACCCCAGTGCAACAGTGGAAATTCTGTCTTAAAAACGTGACATTTGGCGAAACCTTCGGTCCTGGAGTCACAATTAGTAGGTCAGTGCTCCTTCTCTAGAATCTTTTGCAGTGGTTGGATTTAACAAACCAGTCCAATTCTGGCAGCTGGGTCCAGGCAGAGTAAAGTAGAAAGAGGGGACAAGAGAGGCACGTCCTAGAAGAGAAAGGAGATTCATAGTCCATCGGGTCAGTGAGGACCCGGACAGTAGCACCAATGTGGCTGGCCCCACCGCCCCACTGCTCAATCAAGACTCCGGGGGCACCCCGGACGGCCGGGGGTGTGTCTACTGACCCTCCAGCGGGGTCTTCTCAGGTTGGAGAAACTCTGCTCTGTGTTTTGCAATTTCACCTTCTTTGGTAAAACATACCCTCCATCGGCCGACAATTTCAACCGACTTTTCAACCAAAGGTCTTTGATGGTTTAACAGAGGACCGCAAGCTACTTATCACAAAGAGTCTGTGTTAATTAAATTTGAATGACACAGAGCAGGGCCAGAGGTTTTTTAATAAGTAGAAGAATTGCAGAAAGGCCATTATTTATGAAAAATACATCCAAGACGACACTCGACCTTGTATTCACCGGAGCTCACCGCTTCGGCTTTATTTTGCTGGAGTCATTCCCTGAAAGGAAGTGGTGATGTGTTGTCTAAACCAATGCATCACTTGTAAGTTAGGCCGGAGGGGCTGGTGGAGGCTCAGTCAGATCAAGAAAAACATGACGCGGAGATATTTGGTGTGCTATATATACCTTACGTTAGACGGTCTCTTAGATGATACTTGAAAACTTTATAAAGTAAATATTCTTTATAATTTTTTTTAACATTTATTCATGATTGAGAGATATTTCACAAACCCCCAAATTTATTAGTGTAAAGCATAGAGTTTCAAACGTTTTAGCACCTTCACAGAGTTGTGCAACCAACAACCACCATCTAACTTGAGAATATTTTCATCCTTCTTGAAAGAACCCTTTGCTCGTTGACAGTCGCTCTTTGCTGCTCCCAAGCCCCAGGCAGCCACTAATCCGCCTTCTGTCTTTATGATTTTCACATCCTGGACATTTCATCTGATGTGGGATCACACAGTATGTGGCTCCTTGTGTCTGGCTTCTTCCACTTGGCATAATGCCTGCGAGGATCATGGATTTCATAGACGTACGAGAACTTCATCGTTTTTATGGCCGGATCATAGTCCACGGTATGGACAGACCACATTTTGTCTTCCCTTCATCTGTTGATGGGCACTGGGTCTTTCCGCTTTTTGGCTATTATGAACGACACTATTATAAACATTTGTGTCCAGGTTACGTGTGGATGTAGGTTTTCATTTTAATGAAGGTACAGTGAGGAGCGGAATTCCTGGGTCATATGGAAATTCTTTGTTTGACCTTTT
This sequence comes from Panthera onca, assembly GCF_046562875.1. Classification (NCBI taxonomy): domain Eukaryota; kingdom Metazoa; phylum Chordata; class Mammalia; order Carnivora; family Felidae; genus Panthera; species Panthera onca. The sequence goes on from NC_138350.1 coordinate 91,168,728, forward strand.
GGGGAACTGCTGGACTGTTGCCCAAAGCAGCCATACCACCTTACGTTTCCACCAGCAACGCGTGAGGATTCAGATTCTTCTGCATCACTCTATGTCCTTTGGTTGCAGCCATCCTGGTGGGGGTGAATTGGGGTCTCACTTGGGATCTACTCTCTCTGCTGGCAAATGATGTTGAGCCTCTACACGTACTTATTGGTCATTTTCACGCCTTCTTTGCAGACGTGTCTATACAGATCCTTTTCAGTATGAAGGGTTTTAATTCTTTTTCTTGCCTAATCGCCCTGGCTGGGACCTCAAGCACAATGGTGACAAGGAGCAGCGACAGTAGGATTCCCATCTTGCTCCTGGTCTTAGGGGGGAAAGCTTTCAGTCTGTCAGCATCGCCTACGACGTGAGCTGTGTCTTTATGAGGTTGAGGAGGTTCTCTTCCTTGTTCTTTGATTTTTTTTTTTAATCGTGAAGGGAGGTTGAATTTTGTCAAATGCTTTTTCTGCACATTTTGCTGTCTGTGCACAAACTGAGAGCACACAGACGCATGTGAAAGTTAGCAACAGGGTTTGAGAAAAGTGACGTGACTGGTCACCACATAAACCCGTGGTTTATGTCATGGTTTGTGGACTGAAGAACCAACAGCACTGCCTGCACTTCAGCCAATCACTCATGGTTAATATTCTGTGGTCATGGAGAGTTGAACTGTGTTGTCAGGGTTGAGGAAAGCAGATTACTCTCCATGAGGTGGGTGGGCCGCAACCAATCAGTTGAAGGTCTTACAGGCAAAGACTGAGGTTTCCTGGAGAAGAAGGAATTCTGTCTCAAGGCTGTCTCTGGACTGGACCTACAGCAGCAGCTCTCCCCGGGTCCCCAGCCAGCTGGCCTCTCCTGAAGATTCAGGACTTGCCAGCCCCACGAGCTCATGAGCCGATTCCTTAAAACCAAGCCCGCGTCTCTTTTCCACTCTCTTCCTCCACCTCCACCTCTGTGTCTTCCTTCTGTCTCTACATCTGTGTACAAACACACGCGTAGATACACATACACACACACGTGTGTTTACATCCTGTGGTTCTGTTTCTCTGGAGAACCCCGATTCATACCCTGGGGGTTGGCGGGTAGAACTGAAAAGTGGTACCTGAAACGCGGGCACGTCAAACCATGCAGAGCGAGGACCTCCGTATCGTCTTTGGTTTTCCGTGGTTTCCCACGTTGGGGAAGCGTTTCAGAGGCTTCCCCTTGACCTGCTCCCTAACAGCTCTGGCCCCACAGATGAAGGTGCTGGTGCAACCTTGTGCTTTCTGGGGGGGCCCAGAGGGCTGACGAGCGAAGTAAGGAACGAGACGGCACACGCATCACTGTGAAGTGCAGCGGTGCTCCCTGTAGACGCTCAGGCGGGACGGGGTTCCCTGGTTGTACCGCTGAGCACAGGTATCCCAGTGAGGAGCACGGCTGGGGTGCAGCCCAGGGGCCTGACAGCTGGGAGTTTTACGAGCCGCTTCGCTCCATGGGTTGCCGGGATAGCGACTTGTCACTTGCGATGTCCCCACACGACTGCTGGTGCAGAGCCACGGGGGGGTGGGGATCAGACGGCCCCACCCTCGGCTGCTATGACCACCGCAGTGACCTACTGGACGGTGGGGGCGGCTGACCTTCCTGGCTGCCCAGGAGGGCATGGGCAGGGGAGACGCGAAGCCGGGCGTGTCCGGCTGAGAGTGGAGACCATGAGGAAGCCTGGCCGGGGACTCTGAGGCAGCACCCCCCACCCCCACTCCCCATCTTGCGGTTGCAGATCGAGAGCTGAGGGTGAGCCCAGGCCCGGCTTGTAAACTGGGTTGTAATCTCTGCACAAATGCCCTACCTACAAATGCTCTCTCTTGTGTTCAGGTAAGAACCAGAGTGGGGGGGGGGGGGGTTGCTGAGTCAGGAGGTGGAGACAAGGAGGCAGCCGGTGACGGCGACGCTGAGCTCTTGGAACCTCCCACCGCCCCTGGCCTCCTCCCGCGTTGGGAGGCAGCACCCCTCCCACCTGAAGCGGCCACCTGCCGAGCTTTCCAGTGTCTGTCCCTGGGGTGGGCTCCCTGCCTGGTCCTGATCCCCAGGACCCACCTCTCTGGTCCTTATTTCCTCTGGACGCACAAACACAAAGGCGATAGACAGACTTGGCAAAGCGATGCCCCCGCCCCAGGGGACAGTGACTTTCCTGCCCGAGCGGGGCCTCGGCCGTCTTTGTCAACAGGAACCCGGGGCTGCAGAGAAGTGGCTTCCAGGGGGATCGGCCCCAAATGAGAGAACGGGCTGAGCTCAGGCCTGATCACTGACACGGGCCGCTCGTGGGCTTGGGGTTTACTTTGTCGGCTGGAGAGCTGGGCACGTGTGAACGGCCGGCTTGGCTAGTGACCCCGCTGAGGCTCAGCGGGCCGGCCGGCCAGCACGGAAGTCCGGAGCTCCCGGGATGCTGCCCGTCGGCGGCGGTTCCCTAGAATCACCTGAAGGCACCGTGAAACCGCGTATTTCCCGGGGGTTTCCGACCCATTAGTGAGGCGCGCGGCCTGAGAACCTGCATCTCCAACCAGTTCTGCGCGGGGCTGAGGCTGCAGGCCCGGGGAACCACACTTTGAGAACCGCCGCTCAGACGGCAGTGCGGGGGATCGGGGTGTGGGGGTGCCGCCCTGCGTCTCTCGGGTGCGGTCGGCTCCCCATCTCCTAACCCCACTCCCGACGCGTGAGCAAGCGAACGGGCCCGGGCAGCCTCCCGGAAGGGGCCCGCGTCCGCTGTCGTCGGCAGCCCACGGAAGACGCCGCCTGGGGTGCCCAGGCGCGGGTGGGAGACGTGGCATCTCAGGTGACAGACGCCGCAGCGCCCCCCACATCCAACGGTGGGATCCAGAGTGTTGCGAGGTTCGGGCCTCAGGCGGTAAAGGCCAGCGGTCTCTGGACTCTCAGAAGACGAATACACGGGAAGCTTATCACGATGTCACCTGCCACGCACAGGTGACAACCTCCAAGGTCTCTGGGCCGAAAGGTGACTCCGGTCAACACAGCAGGACACTTCCGAGACCAAGCAAGCGTGACGACGTCAGGCCACGGAGAGGGCGACTGGGAGGGACCACTTCCGGGGCACCGTGGCATCCGTTTTAGCAGCGAGCGCACAGCTTCCGGTGTCTCCGGCGGCTGCGCAAACGGCTTCGATGAGTTGACGGTGTTTACCCTGAAACGCGTCAGTCGAAGGATCAGTTGCCGCTCAGTCTATATTCATTCCTTATTTTGCATCTTTCTTCAGTTTCCTAATCCTTCTCTTCGGTGCCCACGAGTAAAAAAAGGGCGTTTTTACAAGTTAAAAACCAAGGCTGACCCAGAAGAGACAGCGAAACCACTTTCGGGGGGTCACGCTGAGCGTTTTTCCCACGCGTGGGGTCGGAGGCACCGAAACGTCCCCGCGGTCAGGGGGACGTAGCGGAACAGAGGTCAGTAGGGGGCCCGTCCCTCGTGGTTTCACGTCTGCCGCTGGCAGGTCAGTCAAAGAAGCCCAGTTTCTCCCACAAAATAAACTTCTCACCTCGGTAGCCTTAATACGATTGGAGCAACCTTTCCTGATCATTTACGTAAGTATTTTTGACAGATCAAGTTCTTTCTGTTCTGGACCGAGCTGTTGACTTTTTCGGAGCGCCCTCGCCCCCGGGGAGCCAGGGGTTTGCGTCTCCAGAGACTTCTTCGGAAAGAACTCAAGGGGGCGTTCGAGAACCACGCTCTGCAGCCAGCGGCCGGTCCTGTGGGCGTGTTTGCGTGTTTGCGACACAGGCCTCGGGGAGGATCCGCGTCCCCTCTGCTGGCTTTCCCGCAGCCGCTGCTGATGCAGGCGTTTTACCTGCGAGCTTTCAGACCGGTTTGTCAGACGAGACAAAAGTTCCCAAGTCACAAACCCTCCGGTAAAGAGCGAGGGCTTCTGTTTGCGTCTAAAAACATTTCTTAAAATCACTGAATAATTGCAAATTCCTTTTTTATCACTGAAAAAGCCTCCAACGCAGTCACTGAATTGACGAATCAAACAACGCCACACGCATTGAGCACAAAGCGGAAGATGTCTCTGACCTTTTATTTTTTTAATTAAAATTTTTTTTTTAATGTTTATTCATTTTTTTAAAATTTTTTTTGTAACGTTTTTATTTATTTTTGAGACAGAGAGAGACAGAGCATGAGCAGGGGAGGGTCAGAGAGACAGGGAGACACAGAATCTGAAACAGGCTCCAGGCTCCGAGCTGTCAGCACAGAGCCCGATGTGGGGCTCGAACTCACGGACCGCGAGATCACGACCTGAGCTGAAGTCGGACGCTCAACCGACCGAGCCACCCAGGCGCCCCTGTTTATTCATTTTTGAAAGATAAGAGAGAGACAGAGCACAAGCAGGGGTGGGGCAGAGAGAGAGAGGGAGACACAGAATCCAAAGCAGGCTCCAGGCTCTGAGCTGTTAACACAGAGCCCGACGCGGGGCTCGAACTCACGAACCGCGAGATCGTGACCTGAGCCGAAGTCGGACGCTCAACCGACCGAGCCCGCCAGGCGCCCCTGCCTCTGACCTTTTGATCCCTCCAGGGTCTGGTGGATTCTCCCGCATTTTGCTATTGACACACGAACAGAACTATGCACATACAGAAACATTTTATGTTTTCAAAAAGTGCGATCAGGCTGTACAGATCGTCTCGTAGCTTTTTTCACCACTAAGTGCCTCGTGTTGTTCTTCCCTGTTAGCACAGACTTGGTATTTCTCGAGATGCTCCGCAGACAGTACGTATTTCAGTGGTGCATGGAAGGCCCTAGAAACAGATGTATCAGACTGCATTTATCCAGCACAACGTACATAGGCAGTGAGGTCATCTCCAGCTTTCTTACTATTACCAAACACAGCAGGGTGCACCTTTCATGTGAGTCCACGGCCGGTGTTGATTTCTGTGGGAATGATTCCTGAAAGCGAGCAACCCACTTTCGATCTTTGCTGTCTCCAGGAGGACTCGTTTATTTCAGACGACGTTATGGCCTTTTTACACTTTCCTCTTCCAGGTGAAGCTTAGAACCATTTTGTGAAGTTCTCCGTCACCCTCCTTCACCTGCAATGGAATTGTGATGGAAGGTGCATTGAGTTATGGAGTTATGGATTGATTCGAGGGGCATCACTGCAGAGTATTTAATTGTTTTTGATATGAAATTTATTGTCGAACTGGTTTCCATACAACACCCAGTGCTCATCCCAACAGGTGTATTTAAAATCCCGGTTCTTCGTTGTTGTCTCTGGTCCGTTTGCACAGTGCGTCTGTATGATTTGCATATACAAAGCAATCTATCATATACCTGGATTAGTGCATAGGAAAATTACTGCTTTTCTGTGTGAATCTTATATTGACCTGCTTGATGGAACTCTGGATTTAATAAACTGTTTCCTCTAGATGTTTAGACAATCATCCCAGATGCAAAAAAAAAAAAAAAAAAAAAAAAAAGTAACGGTTTTGTTGTCCTTTCCAGTATTTTTTAGCTATTTATTTATTTTCTTGCCATGTTTCATTAATGGCATGCCCCAGCAAGAGTATAAGGTTGTTTTAATTCCTTTTTTTTCGTTCAGTACAAATATATCCGAGAGTTTTGTTTTTCCCTTTATTCTGGAACAGTTCAGACAAAAGGGGAGTTCCTTGGCATTTGACAAACCCCATTTATGCCTTAGTGGTATACGGACTTAGATTGTTTCGTTTTCTCCCCAGTTTTATGGGTCTGTGCCCATTTATCCCGTCTATTAAATTAGCATAGAATGGCATATGAAATTCTACTCAAAGTCGGTCAAATAGTGCAGTGCAGAACTGGGGTTTGGGTCTAAACGGCTGGATTCCAGATTCCACTTTTTTAGCTTCCGGGGTCTCGCGGCCGGCTGGGTGGTGCGGAGATGATGTGCAGGCTAAGGTTAGGGTAGCTGTGTTATTAAAAAAGACAATGTTGGGGTGTGAGCATCACATGGCTTCTTTCCAAGAACTTTCTTTCCTGGGGCGCCTGGGTGGTTCAGTTGGTTAAGCCTCCCACGTTAGCACGGCTCACGATCTCACGGTTCATGGGTTCGAGCCCCGCGTCGGGCTCTGTGCCGACAGCTCGGAGCCTGCAGCCTGCTTCGGATTCTGTGCCTCCCTCTCTCTCTGCCCCTCCCCTGCTCGTGCTCGGTCTCTCTCTGTCTCTCAAAAATCAATAAATCTTTAAAAAAATTAAAAAAAAAAGGAAACTGAAACGTTTCCGTTATAAAAGAATTTTTATAAAAGAATTGCTTGAAATTATGCCAGCGGAGAATTTTAATTTTCTCCGGTGAAGTGGTGATTGCCTTTTTTCTTTCGCACTGACCAGAGAGACCTGTGCATCTAATGTCTATCCTCGTATATCCTCAAATGCGTCCAGGATCTTATAGGCACTGTGTTGCACAGTATCTTTTATTCCTGAACAGCATCCTGTTAGAACATCTTCAAGTCGTTTTATAAAAAAGTCAAGTTTCTGGATTATTCCATATTCGCAAGTGCCTGTATCTTAGCCTCGCCTGCCGTTGCGAATTCTGCCGGGTGTGGGGCCGTTCGAACCAAATCACGCAAACAACGCCAGCTGCGGCCTTGTTCCTGCTCCCGGGCGGCCGATTTCTCTGCTCATCCCGAAATTCTCTGGGATGTCTCTGAAGATGAGTCTTTAAAAATCCATTTTGTTGCCTCCGAGGAGACCCTGTTGACCTGAACAAGTGACGTCTTCTCCAGAGCCGCCGGACGAACCACTGCCACGATTTCTCAGCCGTCTCTTCACCTCTGTCGTTTCTTTCTGGGTCCGCGTTGGTCAGACACTGGGTGACAGATTCCGTCTTCGCTCACGTACTTTCCTTCTTAGTTTCCGTTCTTTGTTTCATTCTGGAATACCTCTCGTCTACGGCCATACCACCCTGAACGCGCCCAATCTCGTCTGATGTCGGAAGCTAAGCAGGGTCGGGCCTGGTTAGTACTTGGATGGAATGCCTCTCTATCCCGCTCTACTTTTAAAAAGTTATACCCTCTTGCGCTGTTGGTGGGAATGCAAACTGGTGCAGCCACTCTGGAAAACAGTGCGGACGTTCCTCAAAAAATTAAAAAATAGACCTACCCTATGACCCAGCAACAGCACTGCCAGGAATCGACCCAACGGATACAGGAGTGCTGATGCATAGGGGCACTTGTACCCCAATGTTTATAGCAGCACTCTCAACAATAGCCAAATGATGGAAAGAGCCTAAATGTCCATCAACTGATGAATGGATAAAGAAATTGTGGTTTATATACACAATGGAGTACTACGTGGCAATGAGAAAGAATGAAATACGGCCTTTTGTAGCAACGTGGACGGAACTGGAGAGTGTTATGCTAAGGGAAATAAGCCATACAGAGACGGACAGATACCATATGTTTTCACTCGTATGTGGATCCTGAGAAACTTGGCGGAAATCCATGGGGGAGGGGAAGGGAAAAAAAAAAAGAGGTTAGAGTGGGAGAGAGCCAAAGCATAAAAGACTCTTAAAAACTGAGAACAAATTGAGGGTTGATGGGGGGTGGGAGGGAGGGGGCGCGTGGGTGATGGGCATCGAGGAGGGCACCTGTTGGGATGGGCACTGGGTGTTGTATGGAAACCAATTTGACAATAATTTCATATATGAAAAAAAAAAGAAATCTCTTTCTTCTACCCAAAGTTAGTTAAAGGAAACATATTATATCTATAAAATTAAAAAAAGATGCTTCAATAATAATAAAGTTATAAAGCATAGCTTGATGTTGGAAAGCCCTTTTGTTCTCTGTTCCAGCTAACAGCGTACCCATTCAGTCGTGAATCTCTCGGAATATGAATTAAAGTTCATTTTTTTCTATTTCTCGAGCTATCTCGTCGTTTCCTGACGTCAGTGGTTATGAATCTTTCTCTTCCAAGATACATATCTCTTTTCTCCCGTGTCTGATGGTCTTTGATGGCCCGCTTGAACTGGAGTGATTCTTCCAGATTGTTTCACTCTGACATTGTCGAGGAGTGCCGATATCTCGGTCACGTTATACGTGTTTTCTTTTTATTCGGACTCCAACAAGTCGAGGCGTGCTCGGCCCGTGGACGTGAACGCGTTGGGCTCCTGTTCCCCGGCACCGTGTGTGAGAACATCTCTTGGGTGTGTCCCCATAGCTGCCAGTCTGGTTCTGAACTTATCTGTGTTTTCCCCTCCGTGATTTATTGAGATGTACCATTCTCAAACCCTAATTTCTGTGTCTCTCATACTCTGAGTACGTGAAGACTGAGATACTGACAGACCCCAGGCTGCTGGTCTACGAGCTCTTTCAGAGCCTGCTGCCCACCTGCTACCCTCCCTCTGAGGGCTCCCGCTGTCTCCTGGTCCAAAGTCTGGGATCGTCTGTATCTGAAAATACAAAAAATGGAGTTTGATGGGTGGAGGCGATGGCCAGCGAGGGTCCTTGCGGTAAAGGATTGCGCCACACGTAAGGAGCCGGGAGAACCTGTCGGAATTTCTAGACTGTGCGGCCCCCGCTTCTTTCTGTCAGGACTAGTGTGCTGGGATTCATAAAGCCTGCCCATGCCACTTAATCTTTCAGGGAGTTAAACATTTCTGAGGGCATTTCATGGAATATTTAGGTTTACCTTTATTTTCATTTCTCTCAAGATTTTCATATTCATTTGATGGCCAGTCTTCATTTTTGGTGTGGTTCAAAGTTCTACATTGTGTAACAATTTGTGAGAGACTTAATGAGAGCCTGAAAATGAGCCTTGTATTCCTTAATGCTTTAGAAAACATTAGCTCTGTGCTAAAAGCACAGAATCGTGAATGTCAAGATTCATCCTGTGATTTATCCATCTGAGTTGTAACACTGGAGCTTGTTCTGGAACAGGGACGCCTCTGTGGCTGCCATCAACCACTCCCTGTCAAAGTTCACGAAGGAGAAACGAAGGAGGCAGATTTGGGGCAGATACGGGCACATTGAAGGGCAAGAAATTGAGACCACATGGAGTCATTATCTTCAGGACTCAAAATCCCTTGTAATTCCTGGGATTTGACTCTGGTGGCAGAGTTTAACTTTTGATTTCTTAATAAGCCACTTCTATTTAACTTGAGAGGATTATCTCAAATCTCAATATAGTAGTCTCCACATATGAAAGATGACAGCAAACTTTGATTTAAAAATGTTTTATTTATTATTGAGAGACAGAGAGGCACAGAGCGTGAGCAGGGGAAGGGTAGAGAGATGGGGAGACACGGAATCCGAAGCAGGCTCCAGGCTCCGAGCTGTCAGCACAGAGCCCGACGCGGGGCTCGAACTCCCCAACCGTGAGATCATGACCCCGGCCGAAGTTGGACACTTAACCGACTGAGCCACCCAGGCGCCCCGACAGTAAACTTTTTAACAACGATGGATTCTAGGTGTAATTTATGTATTAAAATCTACTGAAAATTTGCCTTTTTTCTAGTGATGTATACTCACAGGAGTACACTCCCATCACGGGATGCAGTAACCAGACACTGAATAATCTGAACACCGTTGTAACACCTTCACAATGAAGTATCTGGAAACTCAAGGTTCATTATAGGTGTGGCCAGTGAAGGTCACCGGAATGTATCGCCTTTGAACAAGATCGTACCTCTTTTCCTTTGTGCTATTTCTTTGATCTGGCTCTGAGTATTTGGGGGGCAATTGATTACTTCCTGTGACTTGACCACTTTATAAAGAGCACCCATATTTTAGTTGGTCAAATTCAATGCTGGATTCATGTTAGATTAGTCACTATTATGTTGTAGTCATTTAAAAAATTGCTTTGCTTGATGTAGCTTATAAAAATATTAAGGTGGGGTGCCTGGGTGGCCCAGTCCGTTGAGTGTCCAACTTTGGCTCAGGTCATGATCTCGAGGTTCATGAGTTCAAGCCCCACATCGGGCTCTGTGCTGACAGCTCAGAGCGTGGAGTCTGCATCGGATTCTGTGTCTTCCTCTCTCTCTGCCCCTCCCCCTCTCGTGCTCTTTCTCTCTCTCTCTCTCTCAAAAATAAACATTAAAAAAAAATTAAAAAAATATTAAGGCAACTCAATGAAACTCAAGGCCATGTGTTCAGACTATGGATAGACTTAAATTTATGTATGGTGAAACGACCTCTACTTATTAGAAAATCTTAGAAGCATATCGTTCCTGACATCAAGCAGCAGCCTGACGGCCAGAACCATCGCACCTGCACCCTCGTGGACGTAAACAGCTCAGAGCGTGCGGGTCCCAGGCAGAGTCCCTGGTCTGTGGCTCCAGCCTGCCCTTCCCCTGGGCTTGTCCGTTTCAGCAAATGGCACCTCGTACTGTCTGTGTCTCCCACGCTCCACGTCCACCCCACGTCTCCTGACTCATCAGGAGGTCCCGTGGCGCTGACCGTGAAACCCCCAGACAGCGTCCCGGCACCAACGTGAGAACCAGGGTCCTCCAGCCGGCCCTTCTGTCCCGAGCCCAGTGCCACCAATTTCTCCACCTCGCTCTGCACTGGTGATGACTCTCCTCCAGCCTGGACCTCCTGGGCTTTTTCCTGCTTCTCTTCCTCCGCGTCTTCTAACCATCAACCCTGCTGTGCGCGTACTTGGAGTGACGTCCCACGAGGTGCTCGTCTGTTACCTTCTGGATCGTTAGCACTCACGATGCGCCCGCAGCGACATGAGCGCTGGAGGCACGCTCCAGGGATGTGCGGTCAGGAAACGCTCCATCTGGGGCTGCTTCCGTCTTGTGAATAAGGCTCCCGATCTCCTCTTGCGTCTGTGCTTGCTGAGGTCTGGGAGCCTCGCCGTGTCTCAGACCCTAAACCCACTGGGCACCTGCCGGTGAACAAGGTCCAGCAGAGAGATCCAGGGCGAGGGGGGGTGGGGCAGGGGCCAAAGGCCGAGTGGTCGGCAGGGCCGGGCTTGTGGCTGGGGTCTGAGGACTGCGCAAAGGGAGGCATGGCCCTGTTCCCGGTGCGCCGGGAGCCCAGGGCAGCCTCTGGTTTATATGTGATAGCGGGCACTCTGGCTGCCAGAAGGAGAACGGCCTCCAGGAAAAAGCCTGGAGCAGGGAGGCCAGACTGGGGGCTGTCGGAGGGTCCGGGTGAGAGAGGACGGGGTCTTAGCTGGCGGGGCTGGGAGCGAGGGCAGTCTGAGGCTTGGCATGTGTATGCAGGCGCGTGGGCACGGCTACGAATAATTTTGAGTGCTGGCCTAGTTCCCACTGCAGACATTGCTGTATAGGATGCTCCCTTGTGGGTTTTTTCCCCCTACGTTATTGGCTGCAAATTAGAAATAGTGAGTCCTGTAATGTGGCCATTATTCCAGTTACGTTTCTTTTCTGGTTTCCTGGGCGGAGCTGGGATCCAAGCCCAGTCCCTCCACGGCACCCCAGATCCACACCGTGTCCACCAAATAGAGTCTCTCATCCATACGACAACTGAAGTACGTCACCCACTTTTTGGAGCCTAACCGTTTATAAAATCATTGGAGCCGTGGTTTATAGCAATGGCAGGCATACTTATTCTGATCCTATAGGGTTTCTAAAAGTCCCAAACTTTGGTACCTCAAATTCAACGTCAAAACTTGCCAAATGATCGTCGTTGAAAATATGTGCAATCTTAGGTCGGCCAGGCCTTAGCAAAGCTGTTAAAATGTTTTGAGACCTAAACACTTCTGGTACTTCATTCTTACTGAAACAAAATCTAGTTGAAAATCGCAAGGCTCTCGACACAGAAAGTCGGGGGGGGTTTAGAGGTGAGGACGTTTGGGAATTTGAACGGCTCGCCTAAGACCTGAGAACGCACGGCATTCAGGGACAGGATGGCAGGCCGGGCCCCCCCGCAGCCACCTGCCTGCACCTGCTGCCTGCTCCGCTTTGTGAACTGAAACCTGGGCGCGCGGGGCAACAGAATCGTGCCGGCTTTGAGACTGGCTTTCGACCCACCTTGCAAATGCCTACCAGCGCCACATTCCCACGGTGCCTTCAACATGGCACTTCTCCGTCCAAACGAAATCCTGGGAAGGAGACCAGGATGCCACTGATGCAATCTGCCTGTGTCCCTTCCTTAGGAAATGCGATCGTGGCAAAACTGGACAACGGCAGCGTTTTCTTACACGAAGCACATTAAAATATTCAAGAAGTTTTTGATAGTGATATATTCGCAACATGGTAATTGAAGTAAACTTATCTCTCATACACGTAAAAGCTGTTCTTTTTTTCAGATGCTGGAAATTTGGGGTATCATTTAGGAAAAGTGTTATTATTCTTGATCGTTGTGCCAGACTCACAGCTTGTCTTTCTGAATGCCTGCGACTGAATTTCAGGAGCCATTTGAGTAAATACTGGAAGTTTTTGCTGTTAAAGCCACACGTAGAGAATGGATTGAGCGTCGGAGGTCTTGATTATGAGGTTTTCATTCCTGTAGCACGTTTATACTTTCCACTATGGAATTAAAGATACTAACCGTAATATTATATTAATTCCTTTTAAAGATATCAACATGAAAGATATTAAAGAAAGAAACCGTGTTTTCAAAATTCTAAACAATTTTAAGTGATGCATGGTAAAACTTTAATGAAATCTATCCAGAAGATTTTTTCAAGTTTTTCTTATTTAGACTCTAAGGCAATATTTAAAGTTAAGAGCATGTATAAGTGCATTCATTAATAAAATTAACAAGATTAAAAACGCAGAGAATTGCATTTTTTTCAACGTGGTTTGTTTGTTTTTTTTTTTTTTTAATTTATTTTTGGGACAGAGAGAGACAGAGCATGAACGGGGGAGGGGCAGAGAGAGAGGGAGACACAGAATCGGAAACAGGCTCCAGGCTCCGAGCCATCAGCCCAGAGCCTGACGTGGGGCTCGAACTCACGGACCGCGAGTTGAATGGTTCGAAGAAGAGGTTAGAATTGAATAAGTTTCCATCTTGATTCAGTCCTGATTATTTTTACTCTTTTGCTCATGTATTACAGAGACAAGTCTGGGCACATCACTTCACTGAGATGATTGTACGTGACCAAATCAAAGTGAGAGGCACACAATGAAAACATTCCAGTTAAAATAGGCTACAAGAGAATACCATCTATCCGATTAAAAGCAAAGGTTTCTCTATCCTTCATATATATTTATACTTCGTTCGTGGTTCTCTAGATACCTGATTGAAAATCTCCTTCCTTTTCATATGCACAAGAACGTACTAAGTTCTTCACATTTTTATTAAGCATTTTGGGTATTTCAGCAATACTAAAAAGTTTTCCTTAAGTTCTTAAAAAAATGGGCAGGTGCACCAACTCGTTTTGACGTCTAACTTACTGAATATTTTCTAAGACACGAGGCAAATTTGGGTTTGGTGTCTTTTTAAAAAATTTTTTTTTAACATTTTATTTCTTGTTGAGAGAGTGTGAGCAGGGGCAAAGAGAGAGAGAGAGAGAGGGAGGGAGAATCTGAAACAGGCTCCAGGCTCTGAGCTGTCATCACAGAGCCTGATGCAGGGCTCGAACCCACGAACTGTGAGATCGTGACCTGAGCCAAAGTCTCGGATGCTTAACTGAGTGAGCCACCCAGGCGCCCCTGTCAGGCTGTGTTCTCAATGCTTTTGTGTTTTATTAGCTCACTCATTAGACGGGGCTGGTCTGACGTGAGCAGGAGAGACGGCCGTCATCATGGGAGCACAGAACAGAGTCGCAAGGGCCCTACCGAAGCGGAGCGGTAGCGGCCCCCCTGCCTGAACCACCTTCTTCCCTAGGATTCCATGACACCCCGCCTGGTTCTCCACCCTTCCCATAAGCCTCTGTCCTTCCTCCGCTGGCTCCTCCCGCCTCACCTCCTTCCACGCCTTCCCCAGGCCGTCGCCTGCCCCCGGGATGACTCCTGGCACCATTTCCCTTCCCGTCTCGTGACTCACAGAACCACCTGCCCCAAGTCACTGGTGGCCATAGCACGTGACGCTGAACACGCCCGACGAGAACAGCTGATGACGTCCCTTCGGGTGTCTCCCCCTCAGGAACTAATGCCAGCCTCCAAATTCTTTAGGCCAGAAAACTTGGAAGCATCCCCCCCCCCCCAATCGGACAGGTCCTCACCAACTTCATCGCTACAGTCTGATGCGAAGCCGCTGCGTGACTCACCGGGACGTGGGCACCTGCTCCCCACAGCCCATCGTCTGGGAATACTGGCCTGTGCCATTAGAAGTGAGTCGGGTCCTGTTACTCTGCTCCCGAGACATCGACCGAGGCTCCCAGAGTGGCGTCTGAGGCTCACCAGGGCCTCGGAGCCCCACGGGAGCCACCTGGAGCCCACCTCCTCCGCTTCGCCTCCCCTCACGTGCTGTCGCTTCGGTTCCCTTCCAGGACAGACGCTCCATCTGCCAGCCGCGGGCCAGGGTCACTCTTGCTGTCTTCTGCTTGACATGTTCTTTCCAGACCTTTGTACGGCTGCTGTTTTCTCCGTGTGCAGACTCAGCTTACCTGTCACCTCCACTGACAGGCTCTCCTGGTTTCTTACCCGAGACACGGTCCTCTCAACCCCCTCAGTGGCGTCCGCGATCTCCGTCTACATACGTGCCCGCCTTCCCTTCTTCGAGTATGAACCCCTTCTGGGCAGCGGCTGTGTCACCTTGAACACTGTTGTTCCAATAATTCGGACACAGGCAGATATACAGCAGGCGCCCAATAAATATTTCTTGCTTTGTTGACTGAGACCAAACCAGAGGGGGCCTCGAACGCGATCCAACTTCCTCTCAGTACACGGCTGTGAGAAACTAAACAGCCCCTTAGTGAGATAACATCCTCCCCGTCATAAACAGCAGCAAGAGAGCGTCAACACTGGGAAGATTGAAATGGTGCCTCTAGCCTGGCATCATTATTCTTTAAAAATTCTATTTATTTTTTAATTTTATTTTTTACACTTATCTATTTTTGAGAAACAGAGTGAGACAAAGCGTGAGCAGGGGAGGGGCAGAGACAGAGGGAGACACAGCATCCGAAGCAGGCTCCGGGCTCCGAGCTGTCGGCACAGAGCCCGACGCGGGACTCGGACCCACGAACGGTGAGATCGTGACCTGAGCCGAAGTCGGACGCTCAACCGACTGAGCCACCCAGGCCCCCCGAAAATTCTTGAAATATCTATCATTTGTCCTGGATCCTGTGGATATATGGGCAAAAAACCAGTCTAAATATCACTAGCAGCAGACTAGAGTGGCCCAGTTAAATGAATTATGCTAAGTCATGTAATAAGTAACAGCACAGGCAATAAAGAGGAAGGTAGGTCTCCATCTGTTGACGGAGAAAGATTTTCAAGGAACGTTCAGTGAAAGAGAAGCAAAATCCAGAGCCTTGTATGTGATGGCTTCCTCTCCATGCAAAAAAAAAAATATGTTTATACTATATATTTATATGTAAGGGACTATAGGCATATAATATTTTCCTCAGAGAATACTTGAGAAACCATTTTAGTGATTGTTTCCGGGCATGGACTAAGGGGAAGGAGGCGTTTATACCCTTTTTTGGGTTCTTTTTATATGTTGCCAATATTTTTTTAAGTTTATTTATTTATTTTGAGAGAGGGGGGAAGAAAGGGAGAGAGTGAGAAGGGGGGGGAGGTGCAGAGACAGAGGGAGAGAGAGAGAGAGAGAGAGAGAGAGAGAGAGAATCCCGAGCAGGCTCTGGGCTGTCAGCGTGGAGCCCGGTGCGGGGCTCAGATTCACAAACTGTCAGATCGTGACCCGAGCTGAAACCAAGAGTCTGACACTTCATCCACTGAGCCCCCAGGCGCCCTGTGTTGCCAGTATTTTGAGTGTATTTTATTTTGGTGGAGCGCACATCACATTTGCCCTTCCAACCGTCTCGAGCACACTGTTCCTGGCGCGCGGCACGCAGGCAGTGTATGTGGTCATATCCACTTTCGCTCCCAGAATAGCTTCAGTGCCCAGACTGAGCATCTGTCCCCCCAAGCAATCTGCCTGTTTGTTGGGCACTGGCTGAACCGTCTCTGATCTGCTTTCTGTCTCTAGGGATTCACCAGCATAAGTACCTCCCACTGAAGGTCCTTCATTGGAATGTGGGCGTGTGTTACTTTCTTTTCCCACCAAGTGTCCCAGGGGCTGTCAGGGCAAAAGGAAAGGGGCCACGCTCATTTCCTACTAGTGCTTTCCTGTTTTGTTTTTTTTTTTTTCTTTAGCGGTGTGGTTTTATAGGTTATAAATAATAGTTCGTTCCACTATTGAGAAAAAATTAAGTGAAATATTATTAGAGTCACCTAGAAATCCAGAGTGAAACTCAGAATTGGAAGTAAAAACACACCATTTTATAAAACATCAAAACAAAAGCTCATCTAGTTTTCATTTTGCAGGAATCTGTATACTTTTCTGTTTTAAGTCATCCCCACCAATGTTCTTTTACACGACCTCGTGCAGATCAAGGTAACGGAACATCCCCGGGTCAGAGAACACATCCACATACATTTCGCTCAAAGTACAGGAAGATACTCATCTCTGAATAATTCCCAGTGATGTTGCACCTCTCTCTTTCTCTTTCTCTCTCTCTCTGTGCCCCTGCCCATTCTCCTTCTACACCTATGAATCAAGTCACTTTCTTGGTTTCTCATATTCTTCTCCCTTACATCTAAATATTCCTCAAAGTTTTGTCATTAGTCATCATTTCTTGTCACCCTACACGCACAGCATGGTCTAACCTCTCCCAGAGGTGTGAGGACTGATATTTCAATGGCACTATCAAATGCAGATTTGTTTATTGTTCGTGCAACATTCTGAGTCTGTGCTCCTGGAGGTCATCGGGGATCCAGGCACCTATTTCCATGGAGAAGCAGGGCACACTTCTGATGGGTTGATGGCTGAAGAAAACAGATGTGCAGCTCACGTTAAAGTCTGAGAAGTCACGCAGCGGGGAGGAGAAGTTGGACGGCAGCTCGAAGGGAGGCAGATTTAAGGTAGAGTTTCTTTTAGGGTGACTTGGTCTTAGCATATCTGGGGGCTGAGGAAACAGCCAAGTAGAGGTGGGAAGCTCTGAGACCACTTAGCACAACTGCGATGTATCTGCTTCTAGAATGAAGGGTCTCCAGGATCCAAGGCACCAGGCTAGCTCTGGCGGGGGCCGGGGGGTGGGTGTGTTCCATACCTCTTTCCCACAGAGGACACGAAATAAAAATCGGCTGGCAGAGTGTGGCACAGGAGCCATCTGCCCCAGCCGGTAGGTTTGCTGTGGCACGTTTCCAGAAAGCTTGCTGTTAGGACCTGAACTTTGCCCGAGCGCTAAATCATTTTCTGTATCCATTTTGCCCACTCTGCTCTTTGTCCCAGGGACAGCTCTCTGTAAGCCCCGCTATTTGCAAACAGAGCCCAAGTCACAGAGCCCGACGTAGGGTTCGAACTCACAAGCCAAGAGATCATGACCTGAGCCGAAGTCCGACACTCAACCCTCGGAGCCACCCCGGTGCCCTGCATTCGTTAGTGTTCAAGTGCCGATGTAAACGCTATTTTGTTTTATTTTTTTTAGTTTAAAGTCTCAATCGTTCCCTTCTGATATAAAGGACAATGATGGACATTTGTACATTTGCCTTGAATTCTATGATCTGGCCAAACATTGTCTCTGGAGATTTTCTGTGAATTCCTTGGGTGCGTGTGGGTTTTCTATACAGACAATCATGTCATCTGTGAATAAAGTCAGCTTTATTTTTGCTTTTCAATCTTTATATCTTTGTACATCACTAGAGAATTTTTCATTCGAGTCGTGGTACTTTTCAGGTCCATCCTGTCTCCGTGGCTCATTTTTATGCCTTCCTTGGCGTTATCGATATCTCTACTTGGGGAGACCTTGCCCTCTTTGTTTCCTCTCAGTCTTGGGTATAATTAAGAAGCTGATGTCAAGTCTTTTTCTAGTGAGTCCAATGTCTTGGCTGTCGAGGTTTCCATTAATTACTTTTTTCCTGCGAATAGACCATACTTTTTGTTTCTTTGCATGTCTTGTCATTATCTGCTGGAAACTGGACAGTTTGACTTCTATAATGAGGCGACTGGGGAAATAAGATTCTCCCCTCTCCAGGATTTGTTGTCGCCGTTGGCTGTGCATCTTCTGACGTCGTTGGTTTGTCGAGTGGCCTCTGCAGCAGTTTGGTAAACCCCGTCTTCTCGGCTGCATCTGGCCACTGCCGTCTGTGCTTCGTTAACGGGCAGACAGCGGGTATTCGGGCCGCGACTTCCGCAACCACATGGCTGTCCCAGTCCTCACAGATGGGGTCTGTGCTGGACGGCCCTCCCCCGAGCAGCCGGGCTGGCCACCGCTCCGTGTCAGCCGTGCTTCGCTAGAGCTCAGGGTCCCCTCAGTTCTTTTCTGAGCGCCACCCCCCCAGCCCTGGGCATGCGTGTGCCCTGATATGCATGGACACCTTCAAAGTCCTCACTCCTCCCGTGGATCTGTTTTCCAGCATCTTCCGTCTCAGGGCGTTCAGTCTGCCTCTTGCTTGCGTCCAGTGTTATCCTTCGCCCCACGTGGCAATGGCTAACATAACACATTTGCCTTTCAATGCTCTCCATACACACTACCCGGGAACCCCCCTCTGCCGTGGGGACCGCCAAGGCAGGGGAGGCCATGACAGCCCTGGGGCTGATGCTGAGGGAGCCAGAGACATTACAAATGCAAAACCGTTGTCCTCCAGAGTAAGGCGTGGGCCGCTTCCTGTGCCACCGGCCACTTGCGGCGGCCACCGTGGTCCTCAGGGCCAGACCCTGCTGGCTCCCCAGCTGGCTTCCTGGCTGCCCGGTTGGCAGCGGGGGCCGTAAAATACCACAGGGCTGTCTCGCTGAAACCCGGCGGCTTTCCATCTGGAGCCAACTCTGGTTGCTTTAGACCCTCGATTAGACTCCAGAGTTCCAAAAGAGTTGACTCTGACAGTTTTTTGTCAGCTTATTGGTTACCTTTGTGGGTGAATGTGGTGTGGAGTTCCTGGCTCTGTCATTTGCCCCGAAATCGCGCCCCCCCCCCCCTTACGCTTCTCTTGGGTTTTTAATGATGTTTTTTCTTTACCTCCTCTTTCCTCCTTCCTCCTTTTTCTCATACGGCTGTTTTCTCATCCCTGTGTATTCTCAAGAAATTATGTTCCCCCTCCTCCCCCTCCCTCTCCTCCCTCTTTTCCCTCTCCCTCCCTCTCCCTCCCTCTCCCTCCCTCCCTCTGTCCCAGAAAAGCTGCATTTTAACACCGATCAAGGCCTCACACGAAAAGAGTAAAATTGCTGGGCGATACTGAACGGCACGCACGTTCTCAGAACCAGGAAACCTCTCTGGCTTGACAGGAAATTTGAGCCGTGGCAGCAGCCGTCCTTTCTCGTGCGTGGCACAGGCCGTGTTGTGCTGGGGTCTGGCTTTCCAGCCGCTGCTTCCCGCGAGTTTTAGCGATGGTGCAGACTCTTTCTGATTAATGCCAGAATTTATCTTGCGTGAGCAGCTGGGACCGATAAAACAGGAAATACCTGACGTGGTCGCGTTCGGCGATGACCTTGGCGAAAGTCTGATCTGAGGGTTACCTTGGTGAAGTTCAGTTTCTACGGACCCTGTGCGCACAGTTCAAGGGCTTGCCGAGGACTCCACATACACTTGTTTTCCGGGTCATTGACGTCATCAGGTGACATCTGGCCAGAACCTGTCTGACCTCAATTAGGGGTGTATGTCTGGCTGTCCTACAATCTTAGGTAAACTTACGACTTTTTACATGCATGCAAGTTCTGGTTTCAGTCCCTCTCTTTGGAAGCAAGAATCTTCTATTTTGGTCATGACATTGAACTTGTTTGCAGGTGTGTGTCCTCCGTGGGGAGACCCGTGGGTGGTGGTTCTGTCTTCCTCCGGCTGAGGCAGTGATCGCATAATGGTGCCCCCTCTCCCACCCCCATCTCCGCCCCCCCCCCCCCCCCCCCCGCGTGGCGCCCCCTCATGGCGCCAGCATCCACACACTTGACTGACTGGTGAGCACCGTCTGGGGGGCAGCCGCTTCCGGCTGGAGCTTCGCGGCACCTGCTCCTGAGAATCTAGCCTGCTGCTAACTTCTGAGTGTTACCGCGTGCCAGGCACAAAGGGTTCTACACGCGTTGTCTCCTGTAATCATGAAAAGAGACCTTTTTACAGGTTAACTAACCGAAGCCTAGAAAAACCCAGTCGGTTGCCCTGGGCCACACGGAAAGCAAGCCGGGATGCGTTCCAGTTCCGCTTAATGCAAAGTTCGTGCCCTTTCCTGCTGTGCTGCGTGCCGTCATCACGCTGACGTGCGGTGACGTTTCCCACCATCGCTCCTGGAGGCTCCTGCCGGGTGTGCACGCGATGGTAACGCTCACGGGTCCAAGCACGCGCGTGGCGGGGTGCGCGTGCGAGTTCAGGTTCCGTGGTGTTCCAAGAGGGCGGCACGCCCGTGGCTGTGATCTTTCTCTCCTGTCTCTCCCACCCTTAAACAGGGTGCGCACACCCCAAGAAAGAATGATAGCCCCACCCCAGGGAAGAACGCACCTTCCGCCACTGTGAAATACTGGGCGGGGCTTAGGGAAAGACGGAGTTTTGGAAAGAGCATCAACGAACTTAAAGCTTGTAGGTCTGAAGCCGACATCCTTAATATGGGTCGATAACGAATCAGTCACTATTGCTGGGGTTTGCGTTCAACTCTCCTACAGGTGTTCGTGCAAACAGGCGTATGGGCGTAGTGTTACACGCAGTGACTTTGTTCTTGCCGACCACATTCCCACATGGACATGCGATCTATCCACAATTATCAGAAAGATTGATTGCTAATTTTTATAGGCATTATCACACAGGCGTTCTGACCAGCTCTGGGGTAAGTCTCTTACTTACAGGCTGGTGGTTTCCATTGTTACTACCGCCATTTTATAGACAGAGAAACAGGAGTTAGGGAGATTTTTGCTACCTGAAGAGGAGAAGGCTTCATAAAACGGTTTTGAAGATTCATAGGATAACGCAGATAAGATATATAAAGGGTTAAAATGATCATTTATGGTACCTAAAATGATCATTTAGGATAACGCAGATAAGCTATATAAAGGGTAAAATGATCATTCATGTTTCTACGAATTGACTAGCTCAAAGTTATAGGGTCACGATGTGACCAAATAAAGTCTAACCTGGATTCTTCTGGTTTCATGATTCATAATCTTTTTTTTTACTAAACTGCAGTGGTTTGTAAAATCTCCTAAGTATTTAATCGGAGATTTTTCATACATTCTTAAGTGTGGTTTATTTAGATCCAAGAAAACATGTTTTCAGTGACATAACTATTCAGCGCTGTCATAGGCCCTTTGCCTGTGTTTCACTCCCCAGGATTCGCTATTCAACACATTTCACTCAAATCGTAGCCTTGTTAAGATGTAAACGCTTCGGCCTAACTGCCTCTTGATTTTTTTTATTGAGTTTGGAACTTAAATAAACCACAAACGCAGAGGCAATACCAGCAGAATCAGGAAGGAAGACACAAACATTGGTTGTAAAGAAGGAATGTCCACAATGTGTTCAAAGAGGTAACCGTGCGTGCTGACGATTCCGTGCACGGACGCGGGCGTGGGCAAGGTGGCCCTTCGTTTTCCTCATACTTAAAAGCGGCCTAGAGATGGGGGTCCCCGACAGGTGCGGTCCCTCTGGGTGCTGTGACCCGCCCCTCGGAGCCACGAGCTGTTGCCAGGCACAGAGAGGGCAGTGACGGAGGGCCGCTTCCCCAAGCAGGTGCCCGTCCTCAGAGGATGCCTTTGAAGCTGGAGAGGCACAAAGGGGCGTGAGCTGATAAACCGTGTCAGTATTGGAATTGGGCGGGTGGGATGAGACACGTTCGACGTGCCCTGAGTGACAGCTGGTGGTGGCACGGAAGGGGGAGGAGGCACCTGGGCTCCGAGGCGGCCTGGAGGGTCCGGGCAGCTCTTGTTCCCCCCTCCCCCCACAGCGTCCCCCCTTGGGGATCCTGCGGGTCAGTAGCGAGGGTGAAGTGTGGCCACGGACAGCTACTTGCTTCTGACACACTGTTAAGTCTTTGCCACGAAATTACCCCTTTCCCAGTGAGAATGACGGATAAAACACATTCTGAAGTCAGGGGGACATGAGAAGTCACATCCTCCCAGAGCGGATGACAGTTGGTGGGCACAGATTTGGGCCATATTCTGCAAGGTCAGGCCGCTTTCCTTTCTGCGACAGGAAACCGAGGCGCACCATCATAACCCGTAATAAAGACGGAGACCCGGGATCCTGCATTTGTTTATATACTTTTGGTGTGGGTACGTTGTATTTTTTCATGAACACATGTCACACACACACAAAGAATTCAAGTTTTATTTTTTTTTTTTTTCAACGTTTTTTTTTTTTTTTTTTTTTTTTTTTTTTTATTTATTTGTGGGACAGAGAGAGACAGAGCATGAACGGGGGAGGGACAGAGAGAGAGGGAGACACAGAATCGGAAACAGGCTCCAGGCTCTGAGCCATCAGCCCAGAGCCTGACGCGGGGCTCGAACTCACGGACCGTGAGATCGTGACCTGGCTGAAGTCGGACGCTTAACCGACTGCGCCACCCAGGCGCCCCAAGAATTCAAGTTTTATAAGGAAGAGTCAAATAATTTGCAACCAGCTCATAAGGGCAATGGGGGCACCTAAATTCTTGATGGAATAACTAAAAGAAATATGTAAACCTCACATTACCTCTGGATCTCTTAGCCAGAGGAATAAAACTGGCAATTATTACAGAAAAAAAAAATTGGGCTGAGGGGTGCCTGGGTGGCTCAGTCAGTTAAAGGTCCAGCTCTTGGTTTTGGCTCGAGTCGTGATCTCGCGGTTCCTGAGTTCGAGCCCCACGTCAGGGTCTGCGCTGACAGTGCGAAGCCTGCTTGGGACTCTCTGTCTCTCACTCTCTCTCTCTGCCCCTTCCCTGCTTGTGCTTTCTTTCCCCATATCTCTCAAACTAAGTAAATAAACGTAGAAAAAGATTAAAAAAAAATTTGAGCTGAAATTCACATGAGACAACGTGAACCGTTTTGAAGCTTGGTGGCATCTGGGTGGATTTGTGAAGCTGCATAGCCAGTGCCCCGGGCTCGTTCCCAGGCCCCCGTCTCTCCCTCAGCTGCTTCTCCAGCTGTCCCCTTTGCTCCTAGAAAGACCCGGAGCTCCACGCCGCGAAACTGAGAAGATGGGGGCACGGCCACTCCATCGCCGTCTTCGTCCAGGCCAGCCGGCCCCCGCCACTCCGGGTGCCTCTGAACACGGCTCGGCAGGCCCCACCTTCTCCTGGCGGCCGCGCGTGTTCCCAGGCTGTTCCTCCCTGGGATACCAGGGGGTACCAGCCTAGGGGATGGAAATCCCCTTTAACAAATCTAGGTGCATGAATTTGCAGCGATAGTAAAGCTTGGCGTGTTCTAGAGAAAGCCGTGTAAGAAATCTTTGAATCATCTGTGATTTGGTGTCGTCGCTACTCTCGGCCGGTTACACCGAGAGCTGATTATATCGTAAATAGGGTGAGAGGTGATAACTACTCTGATGATGGGTATCTCAAAATGCAGCATCCAGAGCATGAATTGATAGGCAACCTGAGACCTGAGCGTTCATTCCGCACTTACGATAAGCAAGCACTGTTCTTGGTCTACCTTGGACCCGCCTACGGTTCATTGGCTTTTCACAACAACACCACATGTGACGGCTACTGTCGCTTCTGTGACTGCTGTTCTACTGAGGAAGGAGGCAGCGAGTGGGGCCCCGGAGCAAGTGAGTCAGCTCATCTGGGGCTTAGATGAGCCACGATGCAGGGATGTTCACCCATCACCCCTTCCCACTGCCCAGGCCTGGGGCGAGGCAGCTGTGGACATGGGTGCTGTGGCCAGGGCAGGGCCAGGAACGCAGGAAGCGGAGGAGATCTCTGGTTCCGTGGGGCGAGATGGAAGAGGAGACCGCAGACCCTTCCTGGCTCCCCTTCCACCCCAGACCCCATTTCTCTGAAGCCCCCAGCCTTAACTTCTGAGAAGGGTCGCGGAGTCTTTCTGTGAGACCAGAGTTGGACTTATTCGCAACACTCAACTGTCCTAGGTAAACATTTATACAGAGGAACAACAGATGGGAACAAGTTTCCCTAACTAAACAGATGGCTGTCCATAAACTTCCCAACCCAAACTTCTTGCCAGAAAACCATTTCCTGGTAGCTTCTGTCCCCCATAATCCTTGACATCCACGCTGTCCTTTAAGAAAACAAGGTCAAGGCACATGAACCCAACTTGGGCTGTTTGAAAGCTTTTCTTCAGCCACCCAGCAAACGATCACGAGAGCACAGGGTCAGCAAGGCCCTGTGCATGCAAGAGTGTCCGTGTATGTGATCAGAACGATGCTAAGCCTTTGTTGCCCCTCAGCGGGACTGTCCGTGTGACATGCTCTGTGCGTTTGGCCAAGTACTGACGCTTGGGTGTCTCCAGAAATCGTTACCCTGAACCATCCCACAGGACAGGGGGTCTGTCCCAACCAGGGTGTCGCCGCTGTTCTCCAGCCCGGCCGTGTCCAGAGGTGTGGATGGTCCCTGACCCCAGCCCCTTTCCGCTCAGAGCTGCCCTGTTGCCTCATTCGATTAGTCACCAAAGAGGGAAAAGCCCCAACGACTATGACTTTACATTGAGGACAACTTAACCTTTATGTCATTACACACACTTCTCAGTGATTTTGCTGTTGTTATGGAGCTGGGTTGATTTTCTTTAGGGCTTAGACTTTCTTGAAAGGGTTTTTGAGACCTTCAGTCTGGAGGTGACTCTCCATGTGCTGACTGTGAGACAGAAAGGCGTCTTGGCTCTCTGCCATCACTCAGAGCAAGCTCGATCACTTGGACAGTGGTTCTTTTGTCAAGTTGCAGGTGAAAATAAGAGAATAGGGATACAAGAGAGTGTCTGTACTCTGAGGCTGATATTCTATGATAAGCTTGTAGGCGTAGACACGTGGAGATCACACCTTTCTGGCTGGTCCCTCGCCTGCCCGTGAGTGTGCATGTGTGGGTGTGCGTGTTAGAGAGACTAAAGCAGGACAGGGAGAACGGAAGGGGGAGCTTATTAAGTTTCCCCAGCTCTGTCATTCTGTAAGTTTCTAAAAATGCAGAAAGAGTTTTGTTACTCATGTCATTGTGCTAAATCCTACATTGCACATCACTTTCCGTAAGTAGCATTTGCTCTCTCCTCACGGAAAACAAATGGGAAGATAGGGAACTCTGTATGTAGTTTGTACATTTCACTATTTACATAGTTTTATACACGCATTAAACATTCAGGTGGGTTGGGTGACATAGCGACAGACAGACGATTTCAAGGAAACTCAGCCCTGAAATGGTGGTTTCCTCCTTGGGTGAGGAGGTCAAGGCTCACGGCGACGTGATCTCTCCAGGCTTGTGCACCTGCTGGTGTGGGTGTGCCCGTGCCGGGTTCAGAGGTGTCCTCACGTCCTGCCCCGTCTACCCCCTGTCTCGGGTCTCCTCGGACACTGTGGCCACACAGGACCCCCAATACGGGCCTCGGTGGGCCAGTCAGCAGTGGTGGGCAGACAGGAGCCGCCCGCAGCCCGGACCCTGGAAGGGTTAGGAGTTCAGCTCTCCAGCTGAGAAATGTGGGGGAATCCAGGTGGGAGAAGGAGGCTTCTGCTCGTGCTTGACTGGCCTGCGTTTCCCGACATGAAGGACGGCATTTCCCCAGTTGTTTTAATGCAAAGCTTAGGATGGAATTGAGGGAGTAAGGGAGGAAATTGTGAATGAAATCATACAGACGACATGACTGACACCCCTTAGGTGCCGGAACTCAGAGGAAAATAAAGAAGGCAAACGTGTTGTGCAGACAGAACAAGGGCAGGTGTCACAAAGATACCTACAGAGTCACACAAGTAGGAAGACGGGCCATTCGCTCAGCGTGACTGGCCAGAGAACGGGCGTCATAGCAGGTGACCAGGGGTGTGGCCGCAGTGACCTGGACGCACTCGGAAGTTGGGAGCCGGCTGCGCACGTGCTCCCAGGGGGTCCATCATGGTGACGCCGTCTTGCTCAGTTTTGAGGGGGAGTCGGAGGACGTCCTGATTCCTGCGTGATGTATTCTCTGCGTCAGGGGACACACACACGTGCAGCCGGCCCAGGGCCCAGGCCCCTCTCATCCGTGACGTCCATGCCGCGTTCAGCTCTCTGGCTTGCATTTCACGGGAGGCAGACAGGTGCAGCTTCTACTGAGCGCGAAGCGACCTTTGAAACTTCGTCAGCCTGTAAACGAATGATCGGCACAGGGTTTTGTATATTTATTCCAATTCAGCGAGGAATGTTTCTTTAGGAAAATACTGCACAGACAGTAATCCTGTGCAGGACTGTGATGATCCACCTGATTTCCTGCAGCGAAGGAATGAATGGAGGGGACGAACAAGTGTATTACGGGGAGAAAAATTATTTGCAAGTAGATGGTTTCTTAAACGAAATGTGGTGTGGCCCTCACTAGTCTTTGAACCGTATTTTCTTAGAGATGTAGGGTAAATATAATGATTCCCTTAAAAGTGAATAAAGAGAAATAAGATAAAAAAGTTAAGTAATGGAAAACTTTAATCTGGAGAACAGACCAAAATAACTAGTTTCAAGTATCTATCCACTAAATTTATGCCATCTTTCATATTTTCTTCACATCTGTATATAGCTCAGTTTTCAAACGGAGCCTAAATATCTAAACAGCTAAGGGGTATTATATACATCTTTCGAAGCAGCACTATATTCAGCCTTTTCCAGTTGCAGAAACTGAACTCATTTACTTTAAAAAAAGGAGTGTATTATCTCATACGACTGATAAGTCTTCAGGCATGGCTGGATCCAGCAGCTGTAGAGATGTGGTCCGAGCTCCTCTCCATCCCTGGGCTTGGTGTTCCTCCACATTACCTGTGGTCTCGAGGGGTTCACTTCACATGGCAAGAAAGGCAGTTGTCACCTTATATAGGTCCATGGACAGATGCTCATTCTCGAGCAGGGTGAGGACATCGGGGGGTCAATGAGGATTACTGCAGAACGGTGAAGACAGTGTCTCCAGCAGGTGTCAGGGATGCTGGGCAGACAAACATGTACTCATGTCAGGAAGGCCCTACATGGTGGGGTCCCAGTACATTCACGCTAGGGAATGTTACCCCCATATGCCCACACTGGCCCAGGCAGATCCCAAATATGGCCAGCAGTACAAAGATTAAGGAAATCACTGTGGGAACTGGTCCCGCTGAGAGCCCGCAGTGGGTTGGGCTGGGGCTCAGGAGCAGATAGGCCTGGGACCAGCCTCTGTTCTCTCAGAACCCCAGAGGAAAGTCTTGCTGGCTCTTGCAGGGGGAGATCAAGGAGAGCAAGGCACGCCCTCCTGGGTCTGGGGAGGGAGGACAGGGAAGGTTTCCCAGGCTGGCTCGCAGCCTCCGCACAAGGATGCTGATGTGAACAGACAGAAGCCATCCTGGGGAGGCCCACGGGGTGAGCAGAAATGGTGCCCAGGGCACAGGAGGGCGGTGACAGCCTTCCGCAGTGGCCAGAGGGGGACAGCAGCTGCCTCTCAGCATGCAGGGCGTGGAACCTTCCAGAAGCTGAGAGTAACGCCGGGAGGAGAGAGGGAATAGTCTGGAACTGACCTGAATATTTACCCAGAGGAGACTCGGGGGTTTTTAGCCCGGGAAATGCTTGCCTTCGACTCACAAAATTACCACGCATTGTGTTGAGTGATTGGAGAGAGCCAACAGGCAGGGTTTCTGTGATTCTGGCAGGAGGGGTGACCCGCCCGAACAGGGAAGGCCAACAAGGGCCCAGAGAGGAGGAGCGTGGTCGCCAGGGCGTGAACAACAAGCGAGAATTTCCCCAGTGTGACAGAAAGGGAACGATGTTCAGAGAGATGGACAAAGGCACACGATGACGAAGAAACACCGTGTGTCGCGGGAGGGTCGGCACCTCGGCGGGAGCTGCCCGCCAGCCGCAGGGCCGGCGTGCTGGGCGCACGGGCCGAGCGGTGGATTGACTGCCTGTGTGGGGCCGGGCGGCCAGCTGGTAGGAAACCAGTGGGAAACCAGCGGGGGTGCAGGACGGTGGTCCCACAGCCTCTGCAGAGCCGAGAGACACCTTCACATACCTGCCTTCACGTCCTGCTTCACAGACCCTGGCGATAATTCTGTCTACTGCTGCTAAATCCAAACCCCATGTATTTTCAGACTGGCCTTCGATGACACAGGACAAAACAGTGAAAAAGCTGTGAAAACGCATCTTTTGAAAAGATGTTTATTTATTTATTTTGAGAGAGAGAAAGCATGAGCAGGGAGGGAGAGAGAGAGAGACAGAGAGAGAGAGAATCCCAGGCAGGCTCCGCATTGTCAGCACAGAGCCTGACTCAGGGCTTGAACTCATGAACCGTGAGATCATGACCTGAGCCGAAATCAAGAGTCAGATGCTTAACCGACCGAGCCCCCTGGGTGCCCCTCACCTTGATTTCTAGACCTCACCGCCTGCCCCCAAATAGAGGAAGATGTAAGAGTAGGTACCTGGATATGGGAACCTGGATATGGGATATGGGATATTTGTTTCTTCATATTCCCATGGAACTTTTCACGTTCTTTCTTCAGGGACATTTTTATAATTTTCTCTCCGCCGATATATTTATTACACCTACGGCATTAAAGTCTGCTTTTTTTTTTTTTTTAATTTTTTTTTCAACGTTTTTTATTTTATTTTTGGGACAGAGAGAGACAGAGCATGAACGGGGGAGGGTCAGAGAGAGAGGGAGACACAGAATCGGAAACAGGCTCCAGGCTCCGAGCCATCAGCCCAGAGCCCGACGCGGGGCTCGAACTCACGGACCGCGAGATCGTGGCCTGGCTGAAGTCGGACGCTTAACCGACTGCGCCACCCAGGCGCCCCTAAAGTCTGCTTTTTAAAATCTCACTTCGGACATAATTTTCCATCGCTATTATGGACTCCATACTGAAAAGCCTTACTGGGTTTTGTTTTGTTTTTTGTTTTTTTTAAGCAACTTGAGCCCATAAAGAAGCTTTCAAGAAGCAGGGCAATGCCTAGGGTCCAAAAATAAAGCAGGAGGAGAATATCACAGTGGTGGATGGACAGCCAGGAGGACGCGGCCCAATTCAGTAACCAGGATTTTGGGCAACCGCTAGGGACAGGCTGTGCTTTGCTGCGGCCGACAAGCGATCCTGTCACACGTGTCCAGTCGTCACGTTGTACACCTGCAACTAAGATCATGTCACACGTCAGTGGGATCCCAGTAATGAAAGAAACCGGTCCCTAACCCCACGGGGATTTGGCCCACGAAAGGGAGGCACCTCAGCTCTATGAACGGTGCAGCCGCACCCGGGGGCTGTCCCCATCCGTGACTCGGCATCTGGCCGGCTCCCGTCTGTGGCTGGCCCCGCAGCAGCTGCCCGTCACCATCACCCCAGCGGGGGAGAGGACCCCCTCGCCGCATACAGGCGTCCCCCTGTGCGGCCCGGCGACTCACACGTCTCCTCCTCTCATATGTAACTGGACTTAACACAGCATGTGGCTGTGCCCTGTGGGGCTGAGGAATGCTGTCTTACGTGAGCCTGGACACGGGAGCTGAGCCTTTGCCGAAAACCTGCATGTGTGTGGTTATTATTTAATTTCCATTAGGTTAGACGGGGTCTCGGAGCCACACAAGACGAGGAACGGGAACCGGAACCCTTGCAAAACCCCACCAGGAGCCCTGCAGCCAGAGAGGCAGCTGTCCGAACCCTCCTGCCCAGGAGACAGCCTCAAGAAGGAGACCCTGTCCCGGGTGGGCCGCCTGTGCTAATGCCGTGCAACGCCACGGCGTCCCCGGGTGCACTCGTCTCAGCGGCGGGAGTGAGCACAGATGGCCACGTAGTCACGGCAGGGCAGGGTCATGGTCCAGCAGAGAGGGCAGCAGGGGGCTGGGGGTGAGCTTCTAGGAACCGCCGTGCCTGCTCCAGAACTGGGCGGAGAAAAAGGCCTCTCGGAGAATTTATGCCACCTCGCCTGCCTCAAATAAACTTTGTGGTCTGAATTCGCGTTCGCGTGTCCTGAGATGCGTCGAGCTGGGAAATTCACCTAAAGAGCTCTGAGGTGACGGAGCCACGGGGGCGAGTGGCAGAAGCAAAGGAAAATCCTTCGGTAAGAACGTGCTCTTAGCACAGGGGTCAGGAGATTCCCACAGGCGTGTCCCGGCCACATGGAAATCTAAAGGACAAGACCAGAGGACAGCAACCACCGCGGGCCACAAGCCACCAGAAAAGGGCTCCGTGAACATCGTGAACAGGAGCTCCGATGTTAGGATGTGCAGAAGATAACCTCAGCAGGCTTAGAGTATTTGAACGGGGGCGCCTGGGCGGCTCAGTCGGTTGAGCGTCCGACTTCGGCTCGGGTCACGATCTCGCGGTTCGTGGGTTCGAGCCCCGCGTCGGGCTCTGGGCTGACGGCTCGGAGCCTGGAGCCTGCTTCGGATTCTGTGTCTCCTTCTCTCTCTGCCCCTCCCCCGCTCATGCTTTGTCTCACTCTGTTTCTCAAAAATAAATAAATGTAAAAAAAAATTTTTTTTAAAACCCGGGGGGCATCATCCTTCTCGGCCTCTCTCCTGTCCTCATGCCATCCCGGTATTCTCTGCCGTCTAGATCCCTGTAAGCCTTCTTCCTGGTCTTCCTTCTCCTTCCTTTATTGTTCTTACGGCCTGTTCCGGAGAGCATTGGAATCCTTCTACAGGTTGACACGCCCCGGGGGTTTCCATCTGGCTCTGAATAAAACCAACGTTCTGTCCTCGCTCTCCCAGCTCCAGTGTCACCAACCCCACTTGCCCCACCCCCAATCTCTTCTGACCTCACAGCCCACAAATCTCTCCAGAGAGCGACACCCTAGCAACGCAGGCCTCCTCGTTCCTCAAACGGGACGAGCGTCTTACTGCCTGAAGGCCGGTCTTTCTCGCTAGAATGTTCTATGCTTGGTATTCACAAGCTGCTGGTGTCCCCCCCCAAAGTCCCATACTGAAACCTAGCCCCCAACGTCATGGCATTGGGAGGTGGGCCTTTGGGGGGTGATCAGGTCACGAGGGGGAGCCCCAAGAATGGGATCGGTGCCCTTGTAACTGATCCCATTCTGCCCCGAGGACACAGCGAGAAGGTCCTAGCTGTGAAACAAAAAGCAGGCCCTCCAAGTCTGGCCTTGCTCATGGACCGCGGCCCTCACAGCTCAGAAATAAATGTCCGTTGTTTATGGGTTACCTGGTCTACAGCATTTCCTTACAGCGTCCTGCACTGGCTGAGACAAAGGCTTTCTGCTTCCCTGTCTCCTGGTTCCCGCTCACAAGTCAGCTTCTCCCAGACCTACCTCCCGATTACTCTCTATGATGCCACCCTCCAACCACTCTCTTTCCTTCATCCTGTTTTCTTCTCCTTGATAGTATTTACTATACGGCATATTATGGTTTTGTTTCTGTTTAAGTGTCTTGTCTCCAAAATAAGACACAAAATCCATGGAGGAAGGGGCTCGGCTTTGTTCACTGCTAGATCTCCAGGACCTAAAATAGTTCCTAGCATGTAGCAGGCACTCAAGGGTAAGCGGTAAAAGAATAAAAATGGATCATATTCCTTCCCTTTTCCCATTTTGAAGTGGGGAAAAACCGGGTTAAAATGTAAAATCCAAACAATGTCAAAACGAAGGAGAGTAGCAGCAGCATGGAAACAGAAAACAGAGGAAAGTATAAAATAAAATGTTAAAACAAGTCCACGTCCGGACGCCCAGGCAGCTCAGTCGGTTAAGTGTCTGACTCTTGGTTTCGACTCATGATCTCACAGTTTGTGAGTTCGAGCCCCGCATCGGGCTCTCAGCTGTCGGTGTAGAGCCTGCTTGGGATTCTCTGTCTCCCTCTCTCTCTCTGCCCCTACCCTGCTTGCTCTGTCTCTATCTCTGTCTTTCTCAAAATAAATAAATAAACATTAAAAAATAAAAATAAATAAAAGTAAGTTCACACAGATGAGTGATAACAATAAATGTAAACAGACTAAAACTCACCAGTTAAAAAAACAGAGATTGTCAAATTGGATTTTAAAACAATCCAGTTATGTGCTCCTTCTAAGAGATACCCCCTAAATCACAGGACATAGGAAGATTGCAAAAAATACAGAAGACCAATAAATAGCAAAGCCTGTTGGTGTATCTACCACAATACAGGACAATTTACACTTTAAGGGAAAAGTATCACCATACCAACCATATAACATTAAAATAAAGCAGAAACTCACAGCATCTTATATAAGAACATATGCAGATGCCATAAATACGTCAGTAAATGATGAAAAGACAAGACGTTAGGTTACCTGCAGGTGGGAGGGCGGCAATGGAGGTTGTGATTTGCAAAGTACATAAAAGGGCCTCCGACTCTATTGATAATTTTTTTTTTATTCTAAGCTGGATGATGGACGCACGGGTAGTTAACTTAATTTCATCAAATCTGTTCCATGTTGAAAATGGTTCATAATAATAATTAAAAAACCCTGTTTCCCATATCTGATGATAAATGACTTCCAACCCAAGATCCATGAACGTGGAGGTCAGAGAGCCCTTTGGGAAGAAAAGCAATACTGACTGACAAGGCTTGGAGGCAGCTTCCAGGGAAGGTGAGGCCCTTCTTGATTTAGCAAGATACTCTGCGAAACAAGTTACTTAAACTCAATTTCGTCCTCAGGGAAATGTGTGTGGACATTAAGAGAAATAGGTGAAGTACCCGGCACATGGTCAGTCAAGGAACTGCGTCAAAATCTTCCTGGAAATGAGGCAGAAGGGAACAGGGGAGGCAGAAGGGCAAATGCCATGGGGCGAGCCCCGCACCCCCCTCCCCTGCCTCTGCCACCTGTGGGCCCTTGCCGGGGTCCCTGTGGATTCTTTGTCTCACATCCGCAGGATACAGTGCACCCCGCTCAGCTCTGTGTGACCTGGCTGCGTCTGGCGCATAAGGGACACTCAGTCATTATTTGGGGAGCGCTGCAAACACAGGGCCGTCTTGGAAGTGAATACAGACGCATCCTGTCAACGCTGCAAACAAATGGGTTCGGCTCAGCTCTCCAGTTGGGAACCCGCAAGATTACACACAAGGATAATGCTTACTCACCACTAGCTCGCTCAGCTTCTGGTGTAGCCACGGTTCACAACAGGGATGCAACACCAGGCGCGCTCTTTCCACCTCCTAAACACGTCTCGTCGCTGCCTGTGTGTGTGCCACTCGCATGAGAAACGTAGGGCAAAAGTGACCTAAAGGTGGATGGTGGGAACACGACACCGCGAATTCCGGGCACGTTTGTAAAGAAAACTCAGAGGCGTTTCCTTTTTCCCCTGCTTGTTTCCTCCCTAGCGGTGGGAAGGGTGGGGGCGGGAGTAGGGATGTGACAAAACTCGGTTGCGGCGCCCATTCCCGGGGCGGGAGCGCTCCCGCTGACGGCCACCCCGGGAGGGGGAGAGAGGAGCGGGCTGCGCCCCGGCCGCCTCCCCGCCCCGCGGCAGCCCGCTCGGCTCCCCTCCGCCGCGGGGGTGCGGCTCCCCGCAGTTGCCGCCCTCCCGGGCCGCACGCAGGTCCGCACCTCGCACAGGCGAGCGCGCGCGCCCCAGTCCGGGCGACGAGGTGGGCGGCGACCCATCCGGTAGGACCCGTCCCGTCTCTGCGCGCGCTGTGACCTCCGGGGGGAGCGGAGAGGCCCCCAGGGGCGCGGATCTCAGGGCGCTGTGTTTCCTACGTCTCGGGTGCACAACGGAGGCCCCGGAGCACCCCCCCCCCCCGCCCCCCGTCTTCCCCTGCGAACCCTCGGGAAAGCGCTCGCCCTGTCGATCGCCTGGAACCCCTGCAAAAGCCGGGAGCGGAGACGCGGCGCCGCCGGCGTGGGGGCGCGGGCAGCCGTCTCCACCGACAGCGCGGTGCGCCGGTCGTGCTCGGGGCGACGCGGGAAGGGAGCGGCTCGTAGCAACAGGTGCAGCCCGAAGCCGCTCCCGGAACGAGGCAGCCGGCCAGGAACCAGGACCCGGTAAGGCGCCGAGGGGTCTCTCGGTGCGGCTGCCCTGGCGCGTCCCTCCTCCCCGGCTCGGGGCGGGGAGGGGTGGGGCAGGTGCCGCGCAGAGGGACCCCCGCCCGGGAGGGTCCAGAGCGGGGCTCCCGGCACAGAGACGGTCCCAGTAGGCGCAGCCGCCGGGGCCTCGGGCTCGGGAACCCGCGCGCCCTGCGTGCTGGGGGCCGGGACCCCCGGCCGTCCTCGGAGCCTTCTTCCCCAGCAGGCGCCGTCGCCAGCGCGCCCGGGCGCCCCGCGCGGGCCATGGAGCCGGCAGCCGGGAACCTCAGCGACGGGAACGCGAGCGGCCCCGAGCCCCCAGCCCCGGAGCCCAGGCCGCTCTTCGGCATCGGCGTCGAGAACGTCGTCACCCTGGTGCTGTTCGGCCTGATCTTCGCGCTCGGCGTGCTGGGCAACAGCCTGGTGATCACCGTGCTGGCGCGCAGCAAGCCTGGCCGGCCGCGCAGCACCACCAACCTGTTCATCCTCAACCTGAGCATCGCCGACCTAGCCTACCTGCTCTTCTGCGTCCCCTTCCAGGCCACGGTCTACGCGCTGCCCTCCTGGGTGCTGGGCGCCTTCGTCTGCAAGTTCATCCACTACTTCTTCACCGTCTCCATGCTGGTCAGCATCTTCACGCTGGCCGCGATGTCCGTGGACCGCTACGTGGCCATCGTGCACTCCCGGCGCTCCTCCTCCCTGCGGGTGTCCCGCAACGCGCTGCTGGGCGTGGGCTTCATCTGGGCGCTGTCCATCGCCATGGCCTCGCCCGTGGCCTACCACCAGCGCCTCTTCCACTGGGAGGTCAGCAACCAGACCTTCTGCTGGGAGCAGTGGCCCAACCAGCGCCACAAGAAGGCCTACGTGGTGTGCACCTTCGTCTTCGGCTACCTGCTGCCGCTTCTGCTCATTTGCTTCTGCTACGCCAAGGTGGGCACGCGGGGCGCGGGGCGCGGGGCGCGGGGCGCGGGCGGGCGGCTACCGGCCTGGGAGTAGCTCCTGGGTCCCCGTGCCCCTCTGGGAGCCCCTTGGACCTCGCTGTCTTGGGCGGTTCGGGTTGAGAACGGTCCCCAATGCACTTTGCCCTCGCCGGTCTGGTGGTGCTCGAGAAAGTTACTTGGAGTCCGGGAGACGCAGAACAAAGTGTGAGATTTCCCAGAGGTCCCGCCTCCCCTCGGCCTCCTGCCACCGCAGCCCTTGACCCCGAATTTGTCTTTGCCGCAGCGGGTGGGCAGCTGAGCGGTCAACGCCCACCTCTCAGAAGAGGAATTGGGCTCAGTTTTAGGCACTCAGACCCAGTCTCCAGGATGAAATCTCCACGGCCCGAGTGCGGATAGGGAGCGCCCCCATGCTCTGAGCGCCCCCAGCAGGAGCGCGGCCCCATGTTCCCTCCGCAGCGCTCTGCTGGGACGCCCTGCGTGGTGGCCCTGGTCCCCTTCCTGCTCTGTGAAGCCTTGCTCCTGGAGACGGTATTTCAGATTTTATTTTACCCCAAGTTTAAGCTTTATAAGCCAGGTGCTAAGAGAATATTTCTTCACAGAATCTTGACCCTAGTCAGGAGTGGGTGGGTTTCCAATTAGAAGGGTTGTGTAGACAATATTAGGTGATTCAGGCCTGAATCCCTAACTGTCCTCAAGAGATGCATTACTACCCATGTGGCCCAGCTCTCCCTCCCTCCGTGGCCCAGCTCCCCCCTCCCTCCGTGGCCCAGCTCCCTCCTTCCCTCCGTGGCCCAGCTCCCCCCTCCCTCCGTGGCCCAGCTCCCCCCTCCCTCCGTGGCCCAGCTCCCCCCTCCCTCCGTGGCCCAGCTCCCTCCTTCCCTCCGTGGCCCAGCTCCCCCCTCCCTCCGTGGCCCAGCTCCCCCCTCCCTCCGTGGCCCAGCTCCCCCCTCCCTCCATGGCCCAGCTCCCTCCTTCCCTCCGTGGCCCAGCTCCCCCCTCCCTCTGTGGCCCAGGTCCCCCCTCCCTCCGTGGCCCAGCTCCCCCCTCCCTCCGTGGCCCAGCTCCCCCCTCCCTCTGTGGCCCAGCTCCCCCTCCCTCCGTGGCCCAGCTCCCCCCTCCCTCTGTCCTCTGCTCCTTGGAGCTCAGCAAACCCACACCGGGACTTGAAGAGGTCTTACCTACCAAAAGTCTTCAACTTTTTTGATAAACTCATTTGTGTTTGAGTAAGAGTATCTGCTTCATCACATGACAGTCATTCGTGGGGGTAAAAACTCCAGTTCTCTGATGTACTGTGGGAGTATTATTACCACTAGGAAAACAGCTTTGTAGCCAAAATTTGAAATTCTTACCATTTGATTTTCATCTTCTTGTGTCTCTGATTCGGTTTCTGATAAGGCTGTGACTGTAGGGCCAGGAATAACCAGATGACAGAGAGCAATAATTTCTTTTATTCCAGCAAAAATGTTTACTACAGCCCCCTGGCCTTTGTTTTCTCCTGCCCCATATTCTGTAGGTAGAGTCATATCTACTTGAATGGTCATAGTCTGGGATATTGTCTGGAAGAATGGCCTGCCTCGAAGGGTTACATATAAAGATATACTGAGGAGATAGGACAGGATAGAGCTTTTGGAAGATAGCTGTATAGCTTAGCTCTTTTGTAAATGCAAAAACAAAACAACCACAACAACAAACAAACAAAAAGACCTCATAAAAAATACACAAAAGACCCAAACCCAACAAACAACCAAAACAAAACAAAACCAAAACAAAACAAAAACAAAACAAAACAAAAAAGCAGGTGGTTGTACCAGCGCAGCGATCCACTGCGTGCACTGTCTCACTCAGTCTGCACAACCATGGGGGTGGGAGCTATCTGAGAAAAGGGTTTTGGAGGAGGAAGGCAACTGACCCAGATTATGAAGCCGGTAAACGGTTCAGGAAGGGTTTTAACGCAGAGCTACCGGTCCCCGAGGGAGGGCCTTGGCAGGAGGAAGCTCGGGACTAGAAGTGTCCTTAGAATATTCCGTGATGGATTGATAATCACCTAAAGTAGGCTGAAGCAGACCTTTCCTTCATTTCTCCAAAGTCCACAGGTCTTCTTAATGGAAATGACAAGGCAGATTTTTAGGAAAAATTAGGCTACATTTCCATCGCGTGAGAGTTTATGAAAGCAAAGTTTATTTATTTATGAAAGTTTATTTATTTATGAAAGGAAAGTTTCAAAAAGAGCAAAGTTCAAAAAAGGGCAAAGTTTCAAAAGAGTTTTAAAACAATTCAACAAATACATAATCACTGGGATACTTTTTTTTTTTTTTTATAGGGAAATGGTTTGCTTTGAAGCGTAACTGGGAATTTCTCTCGAATTCAAGCTGATATTTGCAGATTCACTCCAGGGTTTAAACAAGACCTTGGTTGTTTTTTTCTAGCTGATTTTCTTTGGCCCCATTGTTAGAGAACACTGTCCAGCTAATGGTTCTTCTTCTCGAATGTTAGGATCAGGACTGGCTGTTTCTCTAAGGCCCCGGACCAATGGCCACCATGAAAAATCACGAGTGGCCAAGAATTACATTTTTTCCCTTCTTCTTTTCTCCTTCTCCTCCTCCTCCTCCTCCTCCTCCTTCTTCTTCTTCTTCTTCTTCTTCTTCTTCTTCTTCTTTTTTAACTCAAAAAGGGAGTTGCATTCCAGTGTTGCCTTCTACTCCCCAAACCTTATGGCTTTGGTAGAACAGTTTATGCCAATAGTCCCCGAGAAACACGTAGAAGGCCCGGGCTGGACTGTGCCTGCCGTGCTCCCTCCTGCACAGGGGTGGCCCCTCCCCGTCTTGCCTTAGAGGGAGTTCTTGTCTGGGACCCTCCACCATCTGACATGAGGGCAAACTCTTCACATACCCACCTGCCAGGTTCTGCCACGTCCCCAGAGACATATGTCGCCCGGGATGACCTTGGCTCAGGTTTGAACGCGCGCCTTCCTACACACGCTCCTAAGCGTATAGAAAAATGGAGTGATGCCACCATGCTGCCATCGTCTTTTAAAGAAATGCGATTATGACCCATCATGATACCTTTGATGACGACCTCATCAAATGTATGTCACTATATGCATTATAATAGACCAATATATGCTCATAGTGTGGGTCCATGGACGGAAATACAGCTACTGAAGAAAACTATACTTGAGTGTTTTCTCCATGACCACTCAACATCCCACGGGAGTCTTGAAGTCACTGAGATGTGATCCGACCGAGTTTACTGAAGGAGTCAATAGACCCTTGGGCAGCATCAGGAAGCAGATAACCCTTGACTTTTGTGTTCGGCCTCCTCTCCAGGAGGATTTTGTTTTGCCACCTGTCCTCTGTTCGCTCTTCTTGTCCCTCGTCCTCCATGACCAGTGTCCTCCCGTGGTCTCTTGCTGGGAAGGCTGCCAGCAAGGAAACTCACTAGGCCCGTCCTTTCCAGGAAAGATCTCACAAAAGTTCTTCTTCTGTTTTTCTCTTACATTCCGTTTCTGGGACCCCAGGTTCTGTTGGGAGAACAGTTAACTCAGCCACTGTCAACGTATCGGAAACGATCCTACATGTCACTGTAAGACTTGTCACGTTGGAGGTGATGACACCCCACTGTTGGAAGAGAAGTAGTTCAGTAGGGCTGCGAATTTGGAGTCAGAAGTTCAAACCCCAAAGATGTCTGCTTAACTTGCGTGGAGCCCACGGAGTTGGTAAAGAAATCCTGTAGTTTCTTAATTTAGGGTATAACTGATCATTCCAGAAGTGCCACATCCAGCTGAGTGCTGCAGGCTTGTTCAGTGTTCCAAATGGATTGCATTATTTCCAGGCCGAGGTGCTAGAGGGAAGCAAGAAAATGTCTGGAATGTGGTTTCTAGTTCTCTCAGAGACTCATCTGGGAAATGATGGAGAAGTCCAAGCCCTGAGTCATCCAGAGGCTAATTTTCCTTAGATGTCACTCAGATGGGATATAAAAATCAACTCAAGTATGAATCTGCAGGCTTGGCTCAGGTGTGTGAGAGCAAGCTTACGCTGCAAATTCCTACATATAACCCAAATGTTTCACGTCACTTCTCCCGACTATTACGTCGACAAGAGGAGACAAAAATAGTTTCTCTAATGAACGAAGCCAGTGTCTGTCAGGAGATCCTCTGACAGGGATGTTAATTGTAAAACCTTGCTAAATAGTCTGTAAATCCCCCGAGAAGCTGAATTTCTGTGAGTATTCTAAAAGCACGGCGAGGTGGGTAGAATTAGAATAAAGAACGTAAGGAGATTGGATGGGTGGTAATTTGCTTTAAGGAGCCCACAACAGGAAAACAGAAGGAATAAGTTGCAGCAAACATGGCCTGCACGGAAGAATTCTCTGCTGACATCATCGTGATTTGCTCGCTTGCTGGCTTCCTGCATTGGACGGTTCACTGGAAGGAGACTTCTAGTGTTTCCACTTATCTAGGATTTAGCATTGCGTCTGACATGTAATAGGGGCCTAGCGATTGTTACAACGTGGAAGCTCGGGGAAATCTGAGGTGAAAGGCAGACCAGTAAGGATGCATCCATGCATATATGCGTTTTTCTGGACAAAACCCCAGAGCCACACAACGCAGGGCTCTCTGCAAACAGATGCTAGGAGCACAAACTTCCCCTGGATGCTCCTGAATGTTAGAGGAACAGACGTGTTTGGCGGTTCACGTTCGGTGAGACTTTGCCACCTTAAGGGAATTTCCATGTGAATGACTTTGCAGTGTGATTCCCATGCCAGAAGGTCGAGAATTATCAGTGCCAATCAGACGGTGAACTGTGGGCAGGAGGCAATCGATTTAATCAGTCTGTGTTTTCCAGGTCCTCAATCATCTGCATAAAAAGTTGAAGAACATGTCAAAGAAGTCAGAAGCATCGAAGAAAAAGGTAATATTCCCAAATATATATTGTATATGTCGCATGTTAGAGCCTAGTTCATTTTTATTCCTAATTTTCCTAATATCCACCCATTGCCTACGAAATTTAGGATCCTTGGTGCAGACCTTGAAATGAACCTCTTACCATTAGGTGGGGATAGGAATAGGAAGTCAGCTCCCCCGGGCGTCACAGTGACCAGAGGCTGCATTAAAACTTAGACGGAGGTTTGGAGAGATGAGGAAACATTTATTTTTTGGATTCTGAGCCTCTTTAGGAGGCGTGTTCTAAGTTGATTAGGACAGAAGAAGGTAGAGTTGCTGACATCCTTAATTTGCACAAAACCATTTTA
The DNA here is from genome assembly GCF_046562875.1 of Panthera onca. NCBI lineage: Eukaryota > Metazoa > Chordata > Mammalia > Carnivora > Felidae > Panthera > Panthera onca. Next base: position 91,209,005 of record NC_138350.1, read on the forward strand.
TTGTGCATCTACCATAGCTGATGTGATTATCAGAAGGTTTTGGCTTAACTGTCTTTTCAGGGAACATTATTATTATTTAAGAAGTTTTAAAAATGTTTATTTATTTTTGAGAGAGAGAGAGCCAACACAAGCCGGGGAGGGGCAGAGAGAGAGAAATGGAGACACAGAATCCAAAGCAGGCTCCAGGCTCCGAACTGTCAGCACAGAGCCCGATGCGGGGCTGGAACTCATGAACTGTGGGATCATGACCTGAACTGAAGTTGGACGCTTAACCGACTGAGCTCCCCAGGCGCCCCACAGAGAATATTGTTGTAATATGTCCCCCAAGCCCCAAGATCAGATGTATTGTCCTCTCTTCCTCCCTGACTTGTCCTGACTGATGCTGGTTCCCCAGCAGGGGTGGGGGGAGAATTAAATATGAAAGGGTCCCCAAGGGGAATTTTTCCCACTTTTAATTGTCTTTCTCCTCCGGTGAATCCTGGTTTAAATAAGCTTCTCCTGAGTAATAGTAAAGCATTTAACATCCTGGTATTTGTTACGGTTCACATTTTGAGAAAAAACTAAGTTACAAGTCAGGATTAATCTAACTCCTACACATCTTTGACTTTAGAAAGTGGTATAAGAGTATTGGACGAGATGTTTAGGGAGGGGATTATAGCCAGGCATTTTTTACCTGCAAATATTAGTCATAACATCTGAAAGCACCTTGCTTGTCCTCACAACTACTTTTTTCTGGCCAATAATACAGAACTCACAGGATTTACAGGATAATTATATTTATTTTTAAAAATTCTGCTTACATAAAGCACAGCTCTTCTTGACTTTCCTTGTTTATAATACGGCTCAAAACGCACCTGCTCTCGGACTCGATGACGAGAAGGGGTAGGAGCTGCTTAGAAAGCGTGAAGTTCGGCCTGGTTTCCAAGTTCGATCGTGTGGCCTTCCGAATATCCCCCTAAGAGTAAACGATGGAGCATATGTAACGAGGCTGTCTTGCCTCTTCCGGCCACCGATGCGTCCGTAGGCTTTATTTTGCTTCTGGATCCCTTTAAGCGGCCACCGCCGTTCAGTTGTGTGAATGGAGTGAACCCTAAAGCTGGTCGTTCCTTTCTCTGTTCTCCGTGATGTTGTGCTGGACTGTTTCCATTTTTGTAGTCTGCCTCTCAGTCTGTCCTCTGAGCCACTCACCTCCAGGAAGATTATCGACTGCAAACAATTAAGGACCGTAATTTCCTCTGGGATAGTTCCTCATGGAGTCCTCGCCCTCCAGGGCCAGAGCCAGCCCCTGGGGCTGGAAGGGGCCCTGGTTCCCTGTGGTCACAACTCTGCAGGGAGAGAGACATACTTTTAGCTGTGCGGAGTGAGGCCGGGTAGGCGGGGGAGTGTCTTTGGGAGGAACTGGACTGGGGCACCTCCACCGAGGAGAAGCCCCTGCGCCGTGTGCACGCTCCTTCCTGGGGTAAGAGGTTCACGCTTCGCAAAGGACGGAAGTCAAACGCTTCCTTGACATTGGCCGCGCGTGTTTGCGGGCTTGGCTACTGTCCGTGTCTGTGTTTGCAAAGTGTTGCAGAGAAATCGCCGCAGTCTCACAGTGGAAAGAATGAAAATAGATCCTGTAAGAAGTAATTAGAAAAGTTTCTGCTTTATAGCCAAGAATACTGATTAGCAATTAGTTTAAAAGTTGTGTTTAGTTTTATGTGTGTGTGTGTGCATGTATGTATACGTGTATAGGCACACATATATGCATATACTGTGTTATAGATTACACATGTGCATGTGTATGTATGTGTGCATGTGTGTATTGTGTGTGTGCATAAAATATACGTGTTACATGCATGTATTACATGTGCACACATATATTACATGTCTTATAGATTATGTATGTGAGTGTGTATGTGTGTGTATGCATGTGTGTGCATATATTATGTATGCATACATAACATAAATGTGTGCATATGTATGTGAGTGGGTACATATACACGTGTATATCTTGTACATGTGCGCAGCGTATACTGTACCTGTGTATATGTGCACTGGGTACATATTTAAACGCTGCCTATCATATATGCACGTGTAAATGTAATTCCTACCATAGGAGAAGGTGTAGCATTGAGAGGTGGGCAGATCTTCTCTTCCATTTTCAGAGCCTCTGACCCTCACCAGCCCTGAACAGATGTCAGTTCTCTTCTGATACATTTAATCGCCTCCTTGTTTGCATAGAACAAATAAGGTGCAGTGCTGGGGGTGGTGCGCGCGCCTGCGTCTGAGCAAGAGGAGGGGTGGGGTTGGGGGTGGGGTGAGAAGAGGGCAAAGGGCGGAGAGGTGGAGGAAGACGAGGGGAGAGGGTTCTGGTAGAGAAGCCGGGGTGGGCCGCTCCTTCCCGGAGGCAGAGACGGGTCGGGTCGACTCCTGGCGGACACTCCCTCCCGCAGGGCTCAGCACAGGGAGGCGCTGGGCAGGTGCACGCTCGGGGCTGGTGGACAGGGATCCACTCGGTACTGGTTTTCGTAGTTCGCTCAGCTCAGCGTCGCTCGTGTCGCGGCCCCTCCCCCCATGGTGGGTAGGCTCCCTTCCTCCACGCCCTGTCCACCCACACAGGGGCTCCGCTTCAGGTGCATGAGGGGCGTGGGGCAGAGAGGCCTTCCATGATGAACATGCTCAGCACTTACCCTTCACGTTTGGAGGAACATACATAGGGCGACATCTCCACGGCAGAAAATACTAGAAAATACTAGAAATAAATACAGAAAATACTAGGAGAGCCCAGCGGTCGGTTCCACGCTCTGCCCGAGCCCCGCCACACATGAAGACGGGTTTCCTGGTGCAAGGCTGATGGGATACTGAAACGAGGCTCCCAGATCATCTCTGGAAGACTTCAGAATGGGACAGACGTCATAGTGGGCGGGTCCCTCGCAGGGGACACTGGACTAGAGGCTGCGTTGACCCCCCTGACAACCTGGGCTCCCTCGGCACCTGAAGTAACCCGGCAAGCTCTTTGGCTGCCATTGATGCGATCTAGGGAATGTTTTCATCATTTTCTTCTTTCGGTCACCTTTTTCTTCTCAGCCAAGCTCCATTAGACATGTTGCAAGTACGGTCCTTTGAAGAAAGAACAGATGTCTCAGAAGACGTTGCAAAAGAACATCTTACAGGAGGAAGAGAGATTCATGTTTTTCAGATACTTTCAGTAGAAGGAGCAAAAAAGCACGCTAATCGAGGGCCCAGTCTCAAGGACAGTAAAGCATCTGGAGATTTTGTACATAACTCTAAAGGAGGACTTTTTCTGTGTCAGAAGATAGTGTCGGGAGTCTAGACACGACACGGACAGATGAGGCAAGCCGTAGAGGCACGGGGTTCAACTCCATCTCGGACTAAGGCAAGTGGTGTCAGAAGAAATGCAAAAAAGTCACGTAAGAAATCAAGAGCAATCAGCCTCATTCTCCACAGACGGGAACGCTCTCGTTGCATCCTGACGTCTCACCTAGAAGGAGAGCAAGGAGCCTTTTCCAGGCTTCCTGGGGAAAAGTCATGGTTCAGCCTTGGCGGCTGTCAGTGTTGAGGAAGCGGCTTTGCCTTTAATTGGAGACGGGGACGATAATTTGCTTTTGCTGTGGCTTTTCTGGAATTCACCAGGGGTTTTTCAAAGGCCACTGAGCTTTTTAGAAAGAAAGGCAGGTTCCTGGGTAAGTCCCCAACAGCCCCCACCCCTGCACTGCGATGTGGGGCACGAGGCCTAGATGTTTGGATTTTAACAAGCAGTGTCCTGGGGAGTGATCAGCACAGGGAGGCACTTCCGTCTCAGGTTTGGGACTTGTCCCATGTGTTACTCTGACCAGCTCTTTAGGTTGCAGTCGGTCGCGATTCTGCCCGTGTGGACTCCTGTCCTGTGGCCGCCGTCTCCTCGGCTGGGTCGGGACCCGCAGGGAGACAGAAGAAGACGGACATTTCCTGTCCCCAGCTACACTAACCTGGACGCGTTCGCCCAAGCGTCGCCGAGGCTGATTTGGAGTCAACCCGCGTGCAGGGCGCGGAGTCGCCATCAGCTAAGAGAACATCAGTCCGAGGGACTGAGATGCCTGATGAGGCTGGGAGAAAATAGCAAATCCCCGAAGATGTGCAGCTGGCAGCAGTCAGTGCTGACGGCCGTGCCATTTAATTCTTTGGGAAGAGCCTTAGATGGATGATCGAGTTTATGTAAGTGCCCACTAAGTACTTTTCCCCCAAGAACTACTAAATTGCAATCCCCTCGTATTCAAAGCTACCAGAGAGCCTTGTCCGTGGTTCTGAGGAGGCCAGTGAAATTACTAAAAACAAAAAAGTACATTTTGAATGAACTGCAAACAGAAAATATACCATATTCATGCGTATTGCCCTTGCCCTATGGACTTTGATACATTATGGATCCTGTCAGTAAGCTGCTGGGGGTCGATTTCTGTCCTAAGTGTGGCACTTAGTAGAAACTTCCTGAAAGAGGCACTGAAAGGGGATATCCAGAGGGTATTTGTTTGGGGAAGCAGAGAGATGTTCTTATTGTCTTAGAAAGAAAAGACGATGTGTTCTGTTCTATTTGTAGGTATAATTACGCCTAGATTGTTTTTGATTAAATCATCTGGGGATGGAACTTCTCATGCGCTAATGGATAAGAGCATCGATGGCAGACAATCTGTTAATACGTGTGGGCAAATCTCTTGTTTGCTCTGTGCACCCTGCAGGAAGCAGCTTTAATATGCAATCCTGCCCCCTATAAAAACCTGTTGTCAGGTTTTACCTGAGTTCTTTTAAGTGTCTGAATGGACCAGGTACAGCCAGAGCCACGTCACTGGGGCACGGAGTTGAGGCCCCGGGAGGCTACGTCAGTTTTCATGAGGCTGCACAGCCTGGTCGTGGCCACTGTCCGTCCCGGGCTTCTGCACAATCCACGGAGCCCCATGATGGTGAGCTTAGCTGTCGTCTCCTGCCCTCCTGACGCTGCATTTGCCCTGGCCTTGCCCTGCAATCCCACCCTCCTGCCGCATCCCTGCCTCCACCTGGTCGCAGAACGCCCGGCTTCTGACCCGTGTCTCTGACGCTTGTGTCTGCGTGTGCACTTGCTGCCCTCGGAGTGGGCGGCTCCCTGCTGCCGTCCTGGCTGGTCTGGCCGCTAATTCACGGCGTGGGTGGAGGGAACATCCTGGTGGGGACACAGCCCTCAGGGCAGTGCCAAGGGGATGGGGGCACCGGGCGCGAGGCGGCAGGTTCAGTTGTGCTGTGACAGTGATGTCCTCGTCTTGGAACCACCTCCCCCGTGTCCAGCCCTCGTCCTGTGTGAGGACGTGACAATGAGCACCCCTGGGTTCTGTCATCTTCCTTCTGCCTCTGTCCTCCCAACCCTCCTTCCCCTTATCCGTCCGTTCGGTCGGGACTGGTTCTGTGCAGAAGGGAAGGCAGAGGGGCACCGTCAGGGAATCTTGGGCTCCACCTCGGTGCCCCGGCAGGGAGGTGGGGGAAGGTGCGTCGTTGCCTTTTCCCGTCGGGGTGGGGTGAGGTGGGGCGGCGGGTGCTGCAGACTTCCACGTGTCCACGTGTCCCCTCCACAAATTCAGGCGGCCCGGACTCACAGTCTGAGGAAGAAGATTCCTAATCCCCAGTCGAGGGGCTCCAAGTCCCTATCTCTCACATCCTCTGCGAGGGGTGGACCTACTGGTGAGGTGACCTAGGAGCTGGCAGTGCTGCGTGTGGGGGCTGGGCACGTGTCCTCACCTGGTTTGTCTGGAGGGCTGAGCGACCGTTGTCCTGTGGGTCCCTGATCGCCCGCCCAAGTGCTGCACAGGCAGTCCCCGGAGATGGGGCTGGTGGTGACCAGGCAGACTTCGTAAGCTTTTCTTTCCCCGTGTCTGAGCGTTCGGAGCATGCGCTTGGGGTCACCTGACCCGGCTTCGGGCTCTGACTTGGCCTCCGGCTCTGGAACGCCAGGCACCTGTCTCGACCGTTCTGCACCTCAGCATCCTCATCTAGGAGCCGTGATCCCGGCAGGCCCCGCTTCGTGCCCACCGCCGGCGGTCAGGCAGTGACAATCAGCCACACTCCACTGCCCGGGGGCCGCTGTGCCCATCTGGCAGTCAGGGCCCTGCTCGGTTCCTGGGGGGGAAGAGGGGAGGTGTCCCAGGAGGGGAGACCTTTCAAGGAAGGAGCCAGCTGATTGCGTCAGATTTTCGTTTCCAAAACGTTGAGACCAGCATCTTCTGTTTGGAGCCGTAGACATAGAGTTTCCAGCTAATCACAAGGTGAATTATCTAGTTGTTGCCTTTCCGACATGTACCAAACCAGCTGCCCTGAAACGCAGGAGAAGTGGTTCTCGGGCTCGACCCCAGCCCTTTAGGTGTGCGCCCACGGGGAAGGTGATGGGCTCCCACACGAAGCGGGGTGCAGACGGGAAGCAGGAGGGAGGGCTCCTCTTGTGCTGAGGTCTTCGATCAGGTGCGGCTTTCTTCCATCACCTGCTTGGCACAAATCTCCAAGGAAACACGTGGGTGTCCTGCCCCGGCCTCCAGGTGTTTTCAGATTTAGGGAGAGCAAGGGAAGGGTTACGGTAGGTGCAAGCTAAAAATGGGGCTCATCAGCCCACAGACAGAAACAGAGATGGCTTTCCGGAATGCATCAGTGCGTTGGGGTCTTTCACTGGCCAAAGGTGAAAGAGGAGAAATAAAGAAATACACCGTCTGTTGAGGCAGCCGCTCAGAGAGGGTTCGAGCGCCCATCCGAGCTGCCCGCTGGTGAACCTGTCTCTGCGTGTGCTGCTGGCTTCAGAGCTCTGCAGGCTTTAAGATGACAGTGTTTAATCTCTGCATATTTATAGTTCCACGGTCCAAAGACACAGCCCGTAATCCACACGCATCTCACGTACGTGGTAAAGTTACCCCGTGGCAGGTCCTGGACAAGTTTTGAACAGAACCGTTATATGAAGTGACAGTTCAGATTTAGCATCCGTTTGATTGCGTGGTGATACACATAACATTTTCTTAGCGCATGTTTTGAAACTCTGGAACATTCTTTGCCTGCTGTAATTGACGCACTTCCTGTATTTTCTTCTTCTTCTTCTAGACCGCACAGACGGTTCTGGTGGTGGTTGTGGTTTTTGGGATCTCCTGGCTGCCACATCATGTCATCAATCTCTGGGCCGAGTTTGGGGTTTTCCCGCTGACCCCCGTCTCCTTCCTCTTCAGAATCGCCGCTCACTGCCTGGCCTACAGTAATTCCTCGGTGAATCCTATCATATACGCTTTTCTCTCGGAAAATTTTAGGAAGGCCTATAAGCAAGTGTTCAAGTGCCACATGCGCAATGAGTCACCTCTTAATGATACGAAAGAAAATAAAAGTCGAATAGATACCCCGCCGTCCACCAATTGCACTCACGTGTGAGATCGTTAGAGCGCTGGTGTGGAGTCTCAGACAGAACACGGTACGACGAGGGGTTAGCAAGCCTGCAACTTCTTATGCTCATGACAAGTCGCATCATTTTAGTTCTACCTGTTTTTGAAAACAGTACTTTGATCCATTTAGGAAATCTCGAGGTCTAGTAAAGATTGTTTCTAAATTTTATTTCAAAAACAAAAGGAAACGCTACATAGTTTTTTATACCTTTACAGAAACGAAAGGTTAATAGAATTCCGTCGACATGTTCAGTTCTTCATCGGACAGCCTATAAAGATGGTCAGGAATACTGGCGATCTACATTGTGGAGCCAGTTTATTTAGAAAAAAACACATGTATGTGTTAATTCTTCAATTTTAAGAAACGAGGTAATATTGCGAGGTATGTGTTTCAAAATGTGATCATGGATACACGATCAAAGTTTTACCTGGATTTCATTTTTTTTGTGGCCATTTATATAGAGGCGCATCTGTTAAATGGCAGTGAGACTTTGCCAAGTCGATTTGCACCGGCCTCATTTGCCCCCAACTGTCAATAGTGAACACGGTTTCCGGAGATGAGCTTCACCTGTCTGTGGTCATGAGGGCCCATTAACTTCATCTCTGGAGACGAGCACAGCGGCACAGCGGTGACTCAGGGTGACAGACATTGGCCCGGTCACTTAAAACTATTCTGCGATGTAGGCTTTGTAGAGTTACCTAAAAAAAAAAATCAGGGAAAATGCCAAGGGCAACTATTCTAATAGTGGAAGCTTCCAGTGAGATCCAAGAGGGAACGTGGTCATTAAAGTTTTACAAAGATATCGCCCAGGGTATTTTGTGTGCCTTGAGTGGAACTGAGCCAAAAGGGAGTAAAAAAAAAAATGCCAGTGAGGATGATATGTGGGTAATAGTTTCTATGGGGCTGGGGAGAAGTCAGAATCCATTAAGACACATGGTAGTGGTCGTGCCACATGTGGAAAGCGTACGCAACACGCGATTCAGATAACATTAGAAGAAAAGGAATCTTCTGAGTAGGTATACCCAAGGATATATGTTGTACAAACACATGCTTTGTTTCATTAAATTCGTAGTAATGTTAAATGCACATTTACCCCCAATATTACTTCCTCGGAAATGATCATAGGCTGAATTTCAAATGTACTTTTCATGACAATTTCGTGTTTATTCATGTGTCGAATGAAAAACACGGGATGAAGAGATTAAATTATTCTACCTTAGAACAGTAGTTTTCAGACTCCAGGACTTTGCTATATTTCGTGAGAATCCAACATCAGGAAGACTTTTTGAAAAAGGATTTCGTGTAATGCACACCTGTGTCAAATCAGGATTCCATAGGAAATATCAAATTTTAGATGAAAAAACTCGATATAAGTCTTTGCATGTTAAATTTTCCAGCTGATGAATTCATTGTCACTAATCACACTCTAGCCAGAATAGGAGAAAATTCTTCGAAAGGATGGGAAATCATGAACTCTCATGTTTGGTGGCTAGGGAAAGAAGTCGCATGTATGTGTGATGCCAGTGTTTTAGAGGACAGCCTAAGTCCTTTGCATGGAAAATTCTTTGCACTCTATTCAAATACAGCAGCAGAAACATTGGACCCTGACAGTGATACCTCATGTGTTTTGTGGAACTTGAAGTCGCCATTGCAGATGCCAGAACAGGTCGTGTGTGTGTGTGTGAACCCCCACAGCTGTACAAAGAGGTGCCTCCTGGTTGCCTTTGGACTTGCATGGTTGACAAAGGCTTCCTGCACCCTGGCTGTTCCTTTGTTTTTCTCTTGTGATTCCTCCACACACGGAAGTATTAGAAGAAATGCGGGACCCAATATTTCTGTTTTCTAAGAAGCACGTGGAAGATGTATTTACGTACCCACCCGTGTCCCCTTGGTCCATCCCATTTGTGGCTGGTGTGACGGAAGCCAGAAGCACAGCGCCAGAGTCGTAGCCGGCACCTGCAAAACCTCCCATTTGCTGAGTGCAAATGCAGACCCGTTAGATAGGGTATTTTTCCTGTCCATCGGCATTTAAGTCAATTCCTCTTATTCAGAGCCTAGGTGGTCCACTGGTATAAGAAACTTTGAGACCGATGATGACTCGGGTCCTGCGAAGATCTAAACCTCTGTGAAGCTGTCTGCGTGAGGAGTTCCAGAAGGACTGGAACAGACTTCAGTTGCCCAGAGAGGTGTCGGAGTGTCTTGCATTGACCAAGCGCGTGCTTCCTAGGTGGTGGTTTTTCTAACGTATAATTAACACAACCAATTCAGAAGCACCTTTGCTTCCTCCTTTAAATAAAGAAGGCCTCCCTAGGACACGCTTTTTCTTGCAGCAGCCAGACTAACGGACAAATGCTGCATTTGCCTTTGAAGTTGGGCGGCTTGCAAACCATGTTTTTCAGTGAACTTCAAAGAGAATTGATGTCGTCTCCTTAGATTTGGCTGCCTCAGTACCAGAAGGCGGTTGTGATTTTTTCTGGGCTTTTAGTTTTTCACATTTGGACACTAGCTCTGGAATATTTAAATGGCCGAAATGCTGGCTGCTTCACACGGATGAGGACGGATTTCAGTCTCCTACTGATGAATATAGTGATGTGGTTGGAACGACTTTCTCACCCCGCGACCCCAGGAGATACCTTAAGTAGACGCTGTCTGCGTTCTGACCACGTGTGTCCTCAGCAATGTGGGGACAGAGGCCATTTTCTGAATATTTTAGGTAAATATTTTCGCCTTTAATGAAATCGTTCAATGCACACCTTAGGAGTGAAACAGTCATTTCCTTCTCTTCCTCCTCCCCCACCCTCTTGTGCTTTTCTCGAAATGTGCTTCTATCCCGAGTTTCTCACTCTCGTATCTACCCTGGTGAAATCCGGCCTTCGACTCAGATGTGATGAGTTACAGTGAACAGAGAAGGCGCCTGCTGAACCACGTGAGTCACTCGTGAGTCAACTTTAACTTGCGGCCTCGAGATTGATTGCATTTGCTCAGCGCCTCAGATGCGTGGAGACGGTGCAGTCGTAGTCCCCGAGTGTTAGCGGAAACCCGGGGCCAGGCTTCTTCTGAGCAGGAGAGGATAACTTAGCGAGACATTCATTTCCTCTCCACAGATGCTGCAGATGCTTGCGGGTCCCCAAATGCCCACGTTGAAGCAGCACTGCGTTAAATAAAACCATGTACAGCTTCCCCCTGTTCTTGCCTAAAAGGATATTTTAAATGCGTGTATGTAAACCACATAGTCCTGTAATTGGGGTGAATATACCAACGTGGCTGCTTCCACCGGACCCTTCTCTTCTGAAATTTGTAAATTGTGATCGACACTAAGTGCAGGTATCTCCCACGTTTGAAATTTGTAACCAGCTTTCTTCCTAAGGCGATCCTGTTCTTGGCCGTTAGAAAGTGCTCCCTATTAGGCTGTTTGTGAAGTGGATGTTACTGACTTGTGTATTATAAAAAAGCCATCTATACGAGGAGTAGGTGTCCCCAAATGCTGATGGCCACCTATTGTCTTAGGAAGAAAAAATGACAGGATGGCAATTGTATTTCAATTTATAACGTACTTTGATTTTTCTCTTTTAGAAGAGGAAAGTTGGGGCTGAGGGACAACTGAACGCACCGACCACGTCTTTGGTGTGGGCTGTGTCTGCGGAAGGCCAGCATGTCTGGGGAGGGTGTCGGATGTGTGTTTAGTGTCTTAGGCGTGGCAGATTCACTCACAGTCACCTTTGTCACTCTGGCTGCCCTGCTGGGCCTCTGGGACAGGCACATCTGCTTGAATGGGCGTGATCTTTAGGAATATCAGCAGGCCGGTGCATTTGCACCTCTGCTGGGCTCAGCACCGCTCGCCGCCGGCTCCTGAGCTCGCGCTCAGCACACCCCTCTGCCAGAACTCAGGTTGTGTCCTGGGCGCAGCTGCGGCGGGAGGGGCCTTTCTAGGGGGTGAGGAGGAAGGTCTCAGCTCTGAATACACTGTGGAGACGACCTCAGCTGGACTCGCTCTGTCTGTTCTGACCTTGGCTGAGTTTTCTCTATTTAAACAACTGCATGGAGAACTGACTTCACAGAGAAGGGTTTTGATGTCACTTTGGGGGTGGAAAGCCTCATCCTTTCTGCTGGGGAACAGATCTCTGGACATCTCTAGGTACGTTGTGCCAGTCCAGATTTTCAGCATTAGGGAAGTCAGAACAAAGATCACCAGCTGCTGGCATCGACTGGAACCGGGATCCACCGTTCAGAGTCTTTACTCTCAGGCGGTGATGGTCATTAAGGTCACCTATAAACTGGGATGAACCTTGTGGTCCACTCTGGGTTTTCTATGGGTCACCACGCACTATATCTGGAGCCTTACTTCAAAAGATTGAATAGTGACTGTTAGAACGGAACCTACTGTTGTGTGCTTGTTCTCAAGACCACTGTGGATCTGTTAAGCTCCTTTTTCTCCTGTGGTGGGCTTGTTCCGGGCAGTCAAGGTAACATGCCATCCAGTGGGTAAAACGGGGTGGTCCCGGGAGGGGACGGTGAAGAAAGGAAGTGACTGGCAGCATTTTACGCTGTGGTGAGCATCAGTGCGAGTGTAAGCACGCCTCCAGGCACCGGAAAGACGGTGGGGGCCAATCTTGTCCGGAGCGATTTGTGTGTGTGTGTGGCAAGGTGCCCATGTTGCCAGCATTGTTGATGTGGCAGATGAAGTAGGAAGTTTGGCCGTGACGGGACATACCCACTTGTGGAGCGGGGTACCAGTGATGGAATGGGAGCCTTTGGGATGTAACGGCTGTGTCTTGAATGTTCACAACATGGCAGAGCATCACCTGGGCGTTGGTTGTAGACCCTGCTCCTTGGGGACTCCGGATGGTGTAGATCTTCGACCGTGCACGGAGGCAGGAGAGTGGGAACTCGGGGGACAGGCACTAGCTGCGTCCTCTGCTGTTCAACCAGAGGGCATCTGCTTCCTCTGCCCTTGGATTTCCATGTCAGGTTTCGCTGAAAGTTAGAAACAATTAATCCAAGGCACACGTTACCCATTGTTTGTACTGGATTTTTCTGGTCACGCCTCCACTCGCTGTTTGTATTACTTATGCTTGTGACCTTATCTGTTCTTCCCTGCTCCTTTCTTAAGGTCAGTCGTATTTCTGTGCTTGAGATCCTCCAGATTTTGTCATCGTTGAGGGATCCCTGAATGACCCAAGTCCAACACTTTTCATATCTTCATTGTTCGGCTGGGCTCATGACATTTTCCTGGTTACCCTATCCATATCCCTCCCTTTAACAGTGAAGTGTCGGAAACACAAGCTTTAAGAGAAAAGTTCCTTTTGTAAGGATCACAGATGACCAGTGTCTTCAGAGAATCGAAAAGCAGTAGAAAAGGCCCATGGGCACATCTGTCCTGAGCGCCCTCTTTGGGGTGCTGGCTCTGGTGATGTCACACCCACAAGAGCTCGTGTCCTGTGAGTGACCGTCACAGCAGATGGGAGTCAGGAGGTGGGCACCTGGCTGTGGCTGCAGCAGGTCTCCGGGCGTGCTCCCTCTGCTTCTGCAGGATGAGTCGTCCTGACCTACCCTGCCCCTCCCTGCATCCACTTTGCCAAGAGATTGGACCAGGCAAATGGCCTATGATCCCTGGGCCAGAAAGAGCTCTTTCTGACGTGTCAGGAGTGAAGGCAAAATATAGGTGAGCACCTTGGGGCCCAGAGCAGCCAAAATGAAAGGGTCAGAATGGGTGTCTTGCCATTTAACCTGCTATCATAGGTACCGCTAGTTAAACAGTCTCCATTTGAAAACCACAAAAGTCCAAGAAAGCAGAAGCACGTGGGGAGGTGGAAACCTTCCCATCTCCTTAGGAAGAAAAACTCAATGTAAACATGCAATTGTGGCACATTTCAGTCTAGCTCTCAGAGAAACTGTTGATAACAATAGAAACCACGTCAATTTCCCATTAAAGAGCCGGTTGCTGGGGTGTAGACATAGGTAAGAAGTGTGTTGCAATAATGCAGCTCAGGATCAGGCAGCACACAGGGAGGTGGGGAGCGTCGGTAGGCGCATGAGTCCTATTTATCCTCAGAGCCCTGAGGTCCCATGAGGAACTTTACATGGACTATACTTACTGAGTGAGTGAGCAGACGCCTAGTTTGTGATATTTTCAGCATAGGGCCAGCTAGCCTGGATAGCCTGGATAAAGAATTAAATTTAATAATCCTCTTGTTATTAAATCAGATTATAATTTGGGAATATTTACAAACCAGAAATGGATACATAAATATTATTTACCATATATTGATTTTCTGAGAGTCATGCTTCGTGGCCATGTATTTCGTAAAGACTGAAGATGTGACACTGAGGGATAGAAATGCCAAGTTTTCTTGAACCTTGTTGGTGACTCTTGTAATTTCTCAAGTTATAGCTGCACAGGAGAGCTGTGCATTGCAGAAAAGGTAAGGGACATTAGGTTTGGTTTGATCCTGTGGCTAAGGTTGCTGATGGAAATGCTGTCTTTGGTATTCTCACATACGAAAGAAAAGCTGAACGGGATGAACAAGTCTCTAAAGGGAAACACATTTGAATGAGTGGGGAATTCTGCAGAAGGTACGAATGATACTCTGGGCTCACCTTATGGCCGTGAGGCTCTGGGCTCACCTTAGGACCATGGTTCTCAGCCTTTACCAAGTATCTGAATTACCTGAAGAGTTTGTTAACCCAGATTACCGGGCCTCACCTTCAGAATTTCCAATTCAGTACATTTGGGGTAAAGCCCCAAGATTTGTATTTCTAACAGGCTCTTTGGTGATATTGATGCTGCGGGTCCAGGGACCGCATTTTCAGACCTCCTTCCCGATTTGACTGGGTTGGAGGTGGAGCCCAAGCATTTTTCAAGGCCTCAGGCACACCGCCAGAGTTAAGAACCATTCAAGCTGAGTGGATGGTCCTCCGTAAGCCAAAACTTGAGTGGTTCTATGAAAAAGTAATTGCTTATGTGAGATCTAAATCGATCAGATTTCATTGTTTACATTGATCTGATTCATAAAATATTTGTTCAACTATTATATTAGCCTATCTGCAGAAATTCACATATTTTCAAAGCGTGAGAGAGTTGGATAACTTACATGTAAGGATTTCAGAGATTATCATATTTTTCCCATCAAAAAAAATAGCTTGGTGGAAAAGAGCACTTGTACATTAATTTTGTCGTCTCCCCCAATATAGAGAAGTGAATACTGCATTCCAGTTGTTACGTGTGAATTTTTTAACTCAATGTTGAAATGAAATATATACATGTCTTTCTGTGCAGCTGCCGATTTTTAACAGCATTATTATCTCTAAGAGATAAATGTAACTTCTGTGTGTAAGGTTTTCAGTTAATTATCTCCCGATAACATAGTAGTATGTATAACGAAGAAAATACGTGAATATTGATTTTTTTTAATTTTACCAACGTGATGGCTTAAACACTGCTGTAGAAATAATAATGAACGTGGATCTTCCTACACCAGATGCTGTTACAACTACTCTCTGGAGTTTGTTTCTCTAAAATTTGTCTTACCATCTATAAATTTAGCATGAATACCGGTAAACTCACAAAGCCGAATGCCAAAAATTAAGAGTTGTATTAATTGATGTAGTGCCAAATGTAGACATCCTAAATCACTCTGTGTTCTGCATGAAGTCTGGTGGATGTGTGATTTGAACCAATTTCTTGAATTGAAAATAAAATTATGTTCCTTAAAGTATCCTTACTTACGAGTATGCTATTTTCACACAAAGTAATTGCACTGTTTTATAAGGCATTTCTATAAGTACAGGAACATAATACAACGTTGTCTAATTATATTAGTTTCATTCTTATGGAGACCTGCCGTGGAGAATACAGGGGAATCACGTAGGAAAACTGACAAATATGTGGGTAAATGTTTTCTTCCCTCTTTCCCTCATCCTTTGGTCTTTCTTTCCTCTTCTTCTCTTTCCCTTTCTCTCTCTTTTTTTAAGTTTATTATTTTTTTTTCATTTGGAGGGGGGAGGGTCAGAGAGAAAGAGAGAGAGAGGGAGAGAGAGAAAGAGAGAGAGAGAGAGAATCCCAAGAAGGATCCATGCTGCCAGCATGGAGCCTGATGTGAGGCTTGAACTCATGTACTGTGAAATCATGATCTGAGCCGAAATCAAGAGTTGACTGAACCACCCAGGCGCCAACCCCGTTTCTCTGTTTTCAAAAAGAATACATGTCTATTGTTTTTGTAGAAATGAGACAAGATTACGACAAGAAATTATAAAGACTAAAGAACCATCATTAACATCTTCTAAGTGTATACAATGAGTATACATAAGAACAAAGGATGAAAAGAAGGGGTGGAGGGAGGGAGAAGGAATCTCAGAAAAGTTAGATCATAATATGCATACTATTTATGAATACATTTATTGACTTTAACATTAATTTAATTGGCAACGTGTAAAATAAAGTGGAATAGGAAGAAATTTTAAACGGTTGATCGCCGTAAGTTAAAAACAAAGATTATGTCACGTTAACGGGAATTGGAGCTAACTTTATAAGTACACTTGACTTTAGATAGTATCTGAGTTTCTCATAGAAAATGCTTTTTTTAAAATCTTAATTCTGTATTTCAGTTGATATATTGTTTATCAGTAGGGTTTTTGTAAGCTCTCTTATGAGCTCTTGGTGTGGATTCATCTTGTCAAGTAATAGTTTGTTCCTCAACAGATCTCAAAGGTGCTGTATTCCTGAGTTATTACATGTTGTAAAAGATTCATTTGTTGACTTTAATACCCAGGAAAAAAATCAAATATGAAATTATTTCATTGGACTTAATTTTCATGTGTATCTTTAGATGCAGCTCAGAATTTTGATCATACTGCGAACAAGTTGGAAACTAAAGTGATTTTCCCCATTTTAGATAACTAGCTTTTTTTCCCCTTTGGATGCCCACTTGCCTTTTAAAATTATTGATGCCTGGTATTTTCACATGGATGGGTGTTTTCATCACTCTCTGATGCCTGAGTATTCTTCACAAATTGAATTAAGATTCCACAGAACTGAGAAGGATATTCATACTTTCCTATCCAGTGACTTCCAACATTTTGGAGTGTAAGGATTTTTGAAACAAACAACTGCCAGACTCAACTACTGTAAGACCAATTATGCTTTTAATATATATTGATAGAGAAAAGGCAAAGTGAAAAAAAAAAGGGAGAGAAAAAGCTACAGACTAATATCTCTCATGAACATAGACACACAATCCTCAACAAAATATAGGCAAATATCCAGCAGTGTTTAAAAGAAATTATACACCATGACCAAGTAAGGTTTATTCCAGAAATGCAAGGCTGGATCAGCACTCAAAAATCAGTCACCATAATCTATCATATTAGCAGGCTAAGTAAAGAAAAAAATCGTAGGATCATAACTGACATAGAAAAAGCATTTGACAAAATCTAACACCCATTTATAATTAAAAATTCTCAGCAAACTAAGAACAGAGGGTAACTTCCTCAACATGGTAAATAATATTTACATTAAACCTTACAGCTTCCCTCATACTTAATAGTGAAAGACTGAATGCTTTCCCCATCAAATCAGGAGAAACACAAGGATATCTGTTCTTATTCAACATAGCATAGCAATTCTAGCCACTGCAATAAAAGCAAAAAAAGGCATAACATCAGAAAGGATCAAACTGTATTTGCAGCAGATATGATTGTCTACCTAGAAAAATCCCAAAGAATCTACCAGAAACTATTTGAACTAATGAGTGATGTCAGCAAGGTCACAGGATACAAGATAAACACACAAAAGACAAAATGAAAAAATGCTACAGTGAATCAGTTGTACATTTCAATGGTTTATATTTTATTAATCCCAGTACAATTTACATGCATTTACATGCAATCCACAGAGTGAGATACAATTCTACTGACAAGGACCTTTCAGACTTAACTTGATCATTGGAGAAACTTCAGAGCTCCCTACATCAAATTATGGAACTTGTTTGTATCCCTAAAATGAGAGCCTTGGCCATGGTCAAGAGCTTTTAAATGTCCAAGCATGGCCCTCAGATTCATCCAGTTTAGTCTCCCCATTCCGTCATGTTTCCTTTGCACTGTCTTGTCATAAGTATAATTTTGTGGGACACTGAAGTGAAATCTATCCTGAGGCCAATAATGCTTTTCAATATTGTTTTTTCTGTAGTAAATCCTTATGGCCAAATCTGGGAGGGTTGCATAGAGCCTTCATTTTCCTTTCTCCTTGAGAAATGTTAATTATTTTATTTAGCAAGAAGACACTCCATATTTTCTTTTGGGTTACATACACAAATTTGATATGATTTTCCCTAAAATACAGGAGAGAGATCTTGGTTCCTAGGCACCATTTCCATTGTCAAGACAATTTTTACAACAAACAGAAAAATTACTGTAATTATATGTGGTATAAATAACATTAGTGGGTCATTTATGCAAAAAATATTATAAAAGTTAATAGTCTTGGTAGTTAAAAGAAAAGTGTCCTCAATAAAAACCATTTTAAAATGCATATTGGAATGAGCATTTTTCCTTAGGTATAGGTACTACTTTATGACATTGTAAAATTTCATTAAAAACTGGGAAAACTTCCAGTGCTAATGAGCTCCTGCAAATACTTAGGCGTGAGACACGGGAGGTGACATAGTGTATCTAGGCACATCCTTCCACGAGGCTGCCCTGCAGCAAGGGACCGTCTCTGTTCCATTTCTCTGACATCACAACATTTCACTCCTCTCGACAATTATCATCGGGGTCTCCCAGGACTTTGCAGGTTCTCTGGGTCAGTTATTCTCTTAGGTCATTCAGGTCACTGTAATAAAATACCACAGACTGGGTGGCTTCTACACAGCAGAGATTCATTTCGCATCGTTCTAAAGGATGGGAATCCAAGATCGAGTCACTGGTAGATTTGGTGTCTGCTGAGGACCCGCTTCCCGGCTCACGACTGCTGTCTTCTTACCTTGTCCTCACACGGCAGAAGGGGCAAGGGAACTCCTTGGAGCCTCTTTCACAAGGATGCTAATCCCATATATAAGAGGTTCATTCTCATGACCTCGCCATCTCCCAAATGCCCCACCTCCTGACACCAGCACATTGGGGATTAGGGTTCAACAAATCAGTTTGCAGGGCGCACACATTCAGTCTATGACATCCTCCTCGATGACCAGGGCCTGACCTGCCATGGCTCTGCACTCCCTGCCCCCACCCTGCTGTTGTCCAGATGTAATTTGCCTGCTCTTCTGTCCTGCATCCCCAAGCTTGTGATCCAGCACAGCATCTGGGTGAACTCAGAACCATCCCTATGCTCATCCAAGACCCTCTCGGATGCAACGATAAGACAAGAGAGAAGGGAATCTCTGCCCATACCTCCCACCCTTGACACCTATGACCTCTTTTCTGCAATTGGTAGATTTTGGGTGGATGCCAGTGGCTAACACTCTTTTCTTCGCTCCTACCCCTTTGGTAACCATAACACCAGGGTTTCCCCGGGGCAGTGAAGGGGAGGTGAGTTCTCCAGTCCGGGAGCCCGTGAGTCTAGGACATTGTTCCTTGGAGAGATGCTATAGCCCATGCACGCTAAATTAACTTCCAGCTCTAAGATTATAATTCTGCTTTTCGAAGTCCAGGCCAGAGATATGTTCACAGTTAATCTTTTGCAGGCGGTTGTCTTTTTCTACGGTTACATCTCTCCTGAGGAGCACGTTACTGAGTTTTAAAGTTCTCATTATGCTTAAACTTCTCATTTTCTCTTACAGTGTTATGTAAATATGATTTGAGTATGTTTGAGAATTGTGAGAAGAGAAAATGCTTGTTGACACTTGAAATAAAGTTGCTTTGACATGCACATGCCTCTCTCTGTCCTCTGCAGCCTAACTTAATTAGAGGGTGTGTATCACCATCTGTCATCCAGACATCATGTGTGACATCTCTGAAAATGGCAGAGTTGGGAACCCCCCAAATCCACGCCTCCTTAAAAGCAATGAAAAATCTGGCAAAAACAGTCAGAATCAAGTTTTTCAGAATCAAACTATTGAAAGTCAAAACAGAGATACTCTTTAAAGCAGCAAGAGAGATGGAATTGATCCTCAACATGGTTAGTAGCTGATTTCTGGTCAAAACCATCAAAGTCGGGAGGCAGTGGGATGCCCTGTTCAGAATGTTGACATTTAAGAAACCCTGTCAACCAAGAGTTCTATATCTGGCTAAACTATACTTTAAAAATGAAGGCGAAATTAAGACACTCCCTGATAAACAAAAATTGAGATAGTTTGTTGTCAACTGTCCTACAAGAAATAGTAAAGGGAGTCCCTTGGGCTGAAGTGGGAGACACTAAACGGTGACTCAAAGCTGGTCACTACGCACAGTGGGCGTCCATTGTGGGTGAGCTCTGAGAGCCTGAGAAGTTTCAGGAGGGTTCAGGAAAGTTTTCAGGGAAAGACAGAGAGGTTCCAGGTGATAATGCTCTGTGGTCTGATTCGAACGTTCGCATTTTCAAGCTCCTTTACCCAAAGTATCTCCTCCCCTCTCCATAGGTCATTCCTTTGTGGCCCAAGGAGTCAACATTTATTGAGTACCGTATTGCTCGTAACACAGAATTGCCAGGGTTCCCATGAGAAACAGAACCGTTTGTGTGCACGAAGAGACTTATTATCAGGAGCTGGCTCCCATGGTCATGGAGGCTGACAAGTCCAGACTCAGGAGAGCCAGTGATGGTTGTAGTCTGAGTCCAGAGGCCTGAGAGTCAGGAGAGACGATGGTGTGGGATCCAGGCTGGGACCTTTGTCCCAGCTCGAAGACAGGCAGGAAGAGAGAGCAGTCTCTTACTTGTCCCTCTTGTTCCCTCCAGGCTCTCAGTGGATTGGATGAGGTACAACCACACAGAAGAGCCATGTGCTTGACTCAGTCTACAAATTCCAGCCTTAATCTTATCCTGTCATGCCCGGGGCCTGTTTAACCAAACATCTGGGCATCCCAGGGCCCCTCAGGTCAATATGTAAAATTAACTGTCACAAACGCCCAAGATGAGTATTGTTCAAGATCCTTTGCATTGACTGTTTCACAGCATAATAAATCTATGAAATAAGTTCCATGCTCGCATGTTATAGCTAGGGAAAGGGATGTTCACAGAGATCAGGTGACGTGCTCATTCACAGAGCGGAAACGTGTAGCTGGATTGGGTCTAAATCTGTGTGATGCCGTGATTTCCCAGGGTGCCTGGGGTCGGTGGGTAGCTCCTCCTCACGGGTACTGACCCGTCATGGACCAGTCTGTGTTGCATCTCCGTGAGCTGGCAGTGCCTGGAGCAGGGCTGGGTGCCTGATGACGCAGTCAATGAAGCCATCAAGGGCCTTTGAATGTGGGAACAGGAGGCCAGACGCACCTCTTCAGGGGAGAAAAGGTGGTAGGGCTGCTGTGCCCGGAGAGTCGCAGGGACGTGAGGCTTGAGTCAGAAGGCTCGTCTGCGGAGACCCTGAGGTGGGAAGGCAGAGGAGAACAGGATGCGACAGAGGGACAGACCGCGGGAGGAAAGGCAGGGCTCTCGCACACCCTGCCTGGTTTATTAGGTCACTGCCCACACTGCCCAGTGGGAATCCTTGTCCCCACCGTCCTCATTTTGGCACCAAGGTGCTGAGGGTGGTTTAGGAAGGGGGGCACTTTGCACGTGGTCAAGGCCTCTGCAGCGGATGTCCTCTGTTAGTTTGCACCCACAAAGTTTGAGATCATGACCTCAGCTGAAACCAAGAGTCCGAGGCTTAACCAACTAAGCGTCCCAGGTGCCCCTGCAGACAATATTTCAGAATAAGCCGGAAGCCTGGACATTCAGCTCATCACACGAGGTCCAGCGTCCGGCTCCACTCTGACGCTATCACGAATCTGACACTAACACGAGGTGCACCAAACCCACAGAGCGCAGGCGCCCAGCCAGGGGCTCCCTTCCCCCGGGTGGTTTAGACGCCCGCCGTGTGCTCTGAGTGGGGACGCGGCCGGTTTCTGCTGTGTCACCCTCTGAGCGTCCAGACACCTGTCTCTGGGGGGCGCTGTGAGGACCACGGGAACCAAGGCGGGTTAGAGGCGCCCCCTGAGGGTGGGTTACTGCATCATGAGCCTGCGCCCTGTGCTAGACGCGACGCCCTTCTCCCGAAATCTGCCCTCTGAGGCCTCCAGGTAGGGCTTTGCCTTCCTCGTGCAGGTGTCCGCCCTGCGCTGAGGAAGCCTGACTCCGGCGAGTTCAAGGCCGTGCCCCGCAGCCCTCACCCCGCACAGCACAGCTGGCTCGCTCCTTCCCAGGGCACGACCTTGCTGGCCGCCGCCCTCCTCCCAGCTGCGCTGGGCCGTGCCTCCGGTTCTGTGAGTCCTGCCGGCCGCTCTGCACGGCCCCCGACACAGTATGGGGCCACCCCATAAACACCTGCTGCACATTTGCGGAACCTCGTTAAAACCCCCCCGTAGGAGTACATTCGAATGTTCAGGAAAGGCAGGTAGAGCAGTGCAGTGTTCCAGCAGCACGGGGCTTGATGCTGTGGGTCCTTAGATGGCTTCCTCGCCTCTGCTTGGCTCAGTTTTCCCGTCTTTAAAGTGGGGGCAGTAACAGTGGCGGCAGGTAACCCTCCGCCTTTCAGCTGTGATGGCCGTTAGCAAAGCCTGCAGAACGCAGACTGACAGTGTGGCTGTGGTGGCGGTTGTGAGCCGCTTCTATCTTATGCACTTAGCTTGTATAGCATCTTATTTTAATCATAGTTAGAGGCTGTAAGTACAGGTTATATGTACGTATACTGTATACGCTTGTTAATTCACTGGACTCATTTTTACTGGTTATCATAAATAGTTCTTCTATGACTTCTTCCAAAAAAACTCATTGATTTTTATTTTTTAATTTTTTTTAATGTTTTTATTTATTTTTGAGAGAGACAGAGACAGAATGCGAGTGGGTTAGGGGCAGAGAGAGAGGGAGACACAGAATCCAAAGCAGGCTCCAGGCTCCGAGCTGTCAGCACAGAGCCCGATGCGGGGCTGGAACTCATGAACTGTGGGATCATGACCTGAACTGAAGTTGGACGCTTAACCGACTGAGCCACCCAGGAGCCCCAAAACTCACAGATTTTAAATTTAAAACAGTGAAGGACACAAGACAAATATTTATCTGGGAAGTCATCAGGCATACATTATTTTTATCGAAGGCTGCCACGATTAATGTCCTATTATTTAGGGAACTGTAATTCTCTCATATGTTGTGTTGAGTCAGACTTTTGTTCCAAACCTGCAGTCAACTCACTGAGTTCTTCAAAGGTTTTGGGACTTTTATTTTGATGACATTTTCAATGCCACGTTTTTGTTATTTTGTAAATGGAAAAATCCATGCATTTTCATCAACTGACAGCGATTACAACTGAATGCTCCTCTAGGCTCCAGGAGCTTAAAAATCAATGGTTCTCTTACTAACTTGTGTTCCACACAGTTTGTTCTGGCCACAGACTTGATTCACTTGTTGTGGGGTTTGAAGGACCATTGACCCTCGCCTTTCCAAAGCTTCTCTTCACAGCCCTGGCAGACAGTTGCTGTGCGAAGTCAGGATACTCTTGTGGGTCGGGTCTGGAGGGTAGGACATTCTCTTGGGTTGTGTTTGGAGGTTAGGACACTCGCATGGGTCATGCTTCAAGGTTAGGACACTCTTGTGGGTTCTACTTGGAGGTTAGAACACTCATGGGTCATGCTTGGAGGTTAGGACACTCTTGTGGGTTGTGTTTGGAGGTTAGGACACTTCGTGAGTCGTGCTTCAAGGTTAGGACACTTTGTGGGTCATGCTTGGATGTTAAGACACTTTTATGGGTCGTGCTTCAATGTTAGGACTCTTCGTGGGTCATGCTTGGAGGTTAGGACACTCTCGTGGGTCATGCTTCAAGATTAGGACACTCGTGGGTCATACTTGGAGGTTAGAACACTCTTGTGGGTTGTGCTTTAAGGTTAGGACACTTTGTGGGTCGTACTTGGAGGTTAGGGTACTTCGTGGGTTGTTCTTGGAGATTAGGACACTCTTGTGGGTCATGTTTCAAGGCTAGGACTTCGTGGGTCGTGCTTGGAGGTCAGGACACTTTGTGGGTTGTACTTGGAGTTTAAGACGCTCTCAAGGGTCATGCTTCAAGGTTAGGACACTCTCGTGGGTCGTGCCCTGAGACTGGCATACAGCTCACTTCATCAGAGCTGTGTCTTATTTGGCATGGCAGGTGTGTGACTCATCCATGGAGTTTGCAGTTTTCCAAGTGATATCCCACTCACAAGCACTCTGGGGAGTTGGTGTGTGGTTGGTCCACAAGTGAGAACCACGGCTCTGGTGTGCCACAGAGAGGACACGCACTGTAGACTCGGACCCTTGGCTTTTCATCCAGTCCCCGGTGACCTGTGTGAGCTTAGCTTTCCTTGTGTGTGACGTGGGGATACGGGTAGCTACATTCCATGGCTGTTGTAGGGAGTGCAGGGCAAACGCATGAGGCCCAAGCAAAGCTATTCAGTCAACGTTAGGCTTGAGCGAGTCTGTCTGAGATCACATGCAGTGTCCTATGTCTGGGCCGCACGGTCTGGCCTCCCCTATTTCAGAGAACGATGTAAATGATTCCGTCAAGGACACATGAAGACAGCGGCAGGCCCAGAGCTGTGTTCCAGGTCTCCTGGCTATTGTGCTAGGACAGTTGTTGATAAGCGGTCCTGAAGTCTATGCGCGCATCGGCACAGGGAAGCAGACACACGGCTGGAGGAACTGGAAGCAAATGGTAGAAATCAAAGAGGAAATTGCGTGCAGCTAAACCCCCATTATTTAGAGGATTCTTTTAGTTTCAAGAGATAGAAACCGGCTCAGACTCCTTAAGCGGAGGGTGGTGATGATGACGGTAGTAAAGTAAGATACTGAAATATAGGCATTTTGCCACCAGGTTATCAAGGCAGCTCCAGGCAAGAAGATGCTGCATGCAGAGGGTTATGGCTGATGTTGCTTGATCTGTCCTCCCTCTTTTCTTCTTCCCTTCCCTTCCCTTCCCTTCCCTTCCCTTCCCTTCCCTTCCCCTCCCCTCCCCTCCCCTCCCTTCCCTTCCTTTCCTTTTCCTTCCCATTCCTTTTTCTTTTTTTTAGAGAGAGAGAGAGAGAGAGAGTGCACACCCCCAAGCAGGGGAGGGGCAGAGGGAGAGAGAGAATCCCAAGCAGGCTCCACACTCAGTGAGGAGCCCAACTCCGGACTCGATCCCACGAACCGTGCGATCGCGACCTGAGCTGAAATCAAGGGTTGGAAGCTCAACCAACTAGACCACCCAAGCGCCCTAATTTTCTCTTTATGCTGCTTCTCTGCTTTGCTTCCTCCTTGGGGGTCCTGTCTCTGTGACAAGCGTGACGGTTGCCTTGATCATAGATGTGTACTTCGCACATTTGACCAGCAGCCGGGCAGATACGTCGGGAGAGGGCACACACGGTGGCTCAGTTTGGGGCACGTGTTTGGGCCCCCCTTGGTCCCTGCAGCCCAGGGACACCGCGATGGGTCTTCCCGTTGGAAACTGCACGTGGGGAGGGGCACCAGCTGTGGAGCACTGCACATGACTGTCAGAAGGGACCTGGGGACACTATGACTTCCGGCTGTGGGGTTTTTCTCTCCCTACTGAATAAATGGGCTTAAAAGCAGTAATAGCACATCGTTTTCAACACCCCACTAAGGTGTATTCTTACAGTCAATAAAGTAGATTTGGAGCCTGAATCTGGTGGGTCATTAGCAGACATCCTGCAGCTTTGTGAAACCAAAGAAAGAGGCTAAAAATCATCCTTGAGAACTAGTTTATGCGGGTACCCACTTCCACAAGTAGACCACGTAAGGCAGATGAGACTTCGTCTCAGTGTTAACTCCACCTGAAGAAAGCTAATAACCAACCGTAAAATCTTAGGGCTGGACGTCAGCATTGTCTGGTCACGTTCCTTCATATCTTGGAATTTGAATATTGAAACACAGAGGGTCAAAAATCTTTTCCAAAGCTATCAGCCAATTTGTTTTCAGCTGTTTGGGAAGTTGTCACCCAAATGCTGGTTGCTGCAGGTAGAGACATGAATGAACCCTTGGGAAATCCGCCCCACAGGTTAGAGCCCAGCAGGCAGGGAGGCCGTCTGGGGCGCTGGAAGGACAGGGGTGTCCCAGGACCCAAAGCACCGGTGACCTGAGGCCTGGGACAGCTTGGAGACAGCGTGTGCCGTGGAGGACACTGACCCGGTCCTGGGACACCGACCCGTTTGTGCTGGGCTGGTGTGAGCACGTCACACGCGTCGGAGTGCATTGTCAGTC
Organism: Panthera onca; assembly: GCF_046562875.1. Lineage (NCBI taxonomy): Eukaryota > Metazoa > Chordata > Mammalia > Carnivora > Felidae > Panthera > Panthera onca. The sequence continues at coordinate 91,234,740 of NC_138350.1, forward strand.
GCAAGCAGACTGCCGTGATACTAGGCCTTTATTGTCGGGAGGAAGCAATGGCTTCTGGTTCCCAAACAGTACAGATTTGCCAGGATATATTTGGAGGGACGGATGCCCAACAAAATGTGCCACCTTGTTAAATTATCTCAGGGCAAAGATGAGACACAGGAGACACAGGATGCCATACACAGAAAACCCTGTCAATCACATGGAATTGGCTCGGGGCACAGGGTGGGAGCAGGGAGGTCAGGTGAAGCCTCCTACAGGAGCCGGGCAGCCCAGGCCGTGTGCGTCCCGCCTGCCAAGGGACGGCTCTGAGGCCAGAGCCATCAAGTCTGTCCTGTCCGCAGCCCCGCGCATGATGGGTAGGGTATCCCGGCGCATAGAACCGACTGAACAAAATGAGTAAGAAGCCTAAAAGGTTTGAGGTTGCCACCCTGCCTGAGAGGCAGGAGCCAGGACTGGAAATAAGGTGACTGTTCAGAATCTACAACGACACTGGAGCTCGGATGTCTGAAGCCGGGAATGGACCGAGGACGCCCCGCATCCAGGAGGAGGGTCGTGGAACAGAATGAGGTTGTGCTCTGAGTCGCCATGATGCTGGCTTCTGCGCTGCTCTGTCACCAGCACGCCTCCCCACGCTGGGACTCGAACTCATGACTCTGGGATCAAGAGTCACGTGCTCTACCGACTGAGCCAGCCAGGCACCCCTGGAATTTATTTTAATAATGAGATGTAGTCATGTAACTTAGTAGTTTTTAAAGTTATTGTCCTAACGTTATTTACTGAACAATCTACCACCAGCGATTTGTAATGAAGCATTCATTTCCTAAACATTTCTTGGTTCTCTGCAATTGAAGGTGCTCATGCAGATGGCCACCGTGGGCCACAGGTAATCAGATCAAACTCTTTGGAGAATGGAAGTCTGGATGAGAGCTTTAATTTTTTTTCATGTTTATTTATTTTTGAAAGAGAGACAGAGGGGCGCCTGGGTGGCTCAGTCGGTTGAGCGTCCGACTTCGGCTCAGGTCATGATCTCGTGGTCTGTGAGTTCGAGCCCCGCATCGGGCTCTGTGCTGACAGCTCAGAGCCTGGAGCCTGCTTCGGATTCTGTGTCTCCCTCTCTTTCTGCCCCTCCCCCGCTCATGCTCTGTCTCTCTCTCTCTCAGTCAAAACTAAATAAAATATTAAAAAAAATTAAAAAAAAAAAAAAAGAAAGAGAGACAGAGAGAGAGAGAGAATCCAAAGCAGGTTCCAGGCTCCAAGCTGCCAGCACAGAAACCGACACGGGGCTCGAACTCATGAACCGAGAGACCATGACCTGAGCTGAAGTCAGAGGCTTACCCAACTGAGCCACCCAGGCGCCCCTGGATGAGAGCTTTAAGCCAAGAGGAGAGTGTCACATGCAGTCACTCCATCCCCCTCCTCTACACCACTTCCTACAGTTCCCAGCTCCCCTCCCCCAGCTCCTTTGTTGGAACCTCATCCAACATCCGGGTCCCACACTGGCACTGATAGATCGGTTTGAATTTCCAGCCAGCTTTCCACGTGCCCTTGTCTTACTTCGCCGTATTCTCCAAGCAATGTCACCATTCGAATCCCTTCCTCTGGCTGACCTCCCAGTAGTTATGGAGTTTTAGAGAAGGAAAAATCAAGAACACACAGGATGGAGTAGGAACACGACTGCGATCGCCTGAACTTCGTCAACATGCTGTAACTTGGACATAATTGGAATATTCCGGCCTGGTGCGCGCCTCTTAAATTGGCTAATGACTCTGGCTGTCGTGTACTCAAGAACCCTGTTGTTTTGTGAACACGAGAAACAGTCTCGGTGCAAGCTCCACGGTGTTCCCTACGTAGACTTTTCCCTACTTTGCATTCCTCTATCTATGCAACAATGTGTGGGAAGGCTTTGTACCTGCGGAAGCCGCCATGCTCACGGAAGACACGAGGATGTATAGGACCCCAGGGTTTGTGCCTGCACGTTGGAGACGGACATGTAAACAAGCACACACAGCACCATCTGAGAAACAGATAATTGGAGCTCCAGGACCTGAGGCATTAGTACAGTCTTACAATGTTCCCTGTACATTATTAAGAATTGATTGAAATGAGGTCATTTGCTTCTTGTATAATCCACTTTGGTTCGCAGGGGCGGTTTTTCATGAGGTCTGAATTAAATTTTATAATTCCAAGTGGAGTGTTTGAAAAGATTTTTTATTATTACATCGGCAAGTTTTCGCTGTTTCTCATGTGGATTTCACTCCCTTAGAGCTCCCGGGAAAAAATAGTTTTTGAAAACTGTGAAGTGTCGTAGCACTCAATGCCACCACGTGCTACTAATATAACTAATTATGCTAATATAATTATGCCATGTGGGGAAGGTTGAGTATTACATTTATTTCCAAAAAATAAGGGAAAAATTGCTACCACTCTACCTTAGTCATCTGTCTTGTGTGGTCAGCATTCCCGGTCCAGGCTCTGTGGTGTGGCAAACTGGAGCCCCAACACCTCCCGGGACCCTGCGGAGGAGCTCTTCGGGTCACTGACCGGGAGAAGGAGCGTGGAGGGACAGCTGTTACCAAACAGGTGGCCTTTGAAACTGCCCCAGCCACATCCAAACGGCACTGCTTCTGAGGACCTACAAGCTACCATCACAAGGCTGCAATCCAGGGCCGTTTGCCTGAAAAAGAGAAATATTCTCTTGTGTGGCTTTGAATGAAAACAGAATAGAAATGAGACTCTCTATTTTTACAGCAGATGTTTATCATTACAGATACTTGACTTGTTCGCAGAAATAAAATGAGACAAACGTGGGGAAGAATCAGGGGAGGTTAGCCAAGTAAGACTTTGGAGATCCTACAGTTAAAGGTTTGTGTGCGTTAAGATGACGAAAACGGGGCTCGCAAGTCGGGAAATTTGCCTAGGACCATCCAGGCCCGCAGCTTGTTGGCAGGGCTGGGCTCGACCAGTTTCTGTCCCATGCTGGTCCTCCATAGGATTTTTTTGGGGGGGGAAATCAACTTACCAAAGTCTACTAATGGAAGGAAAAATGACTTTACTCATGGATAGCGTATTCACCCTCTATGAATGTAACCCAAAGCATTGATAAAATTAGAGTGTCAGTAAATCCTTCTTCGACAGAGTATTCTTAATTTTTAGATGAATTATTTAAATATTTTAAATTATCGGCAGTATATGTTGCACCAACTCAGACAAATTGGACAATTTAGAAAGTAGGATTACTGGTTTGAGAGTCAATTCTGATTGTGATATCTTTCATTTTCTCTGTGAAATTACTATTGCTTCACAGAAAAAGCTGGAAATTTGAAATGCTGCTGAGAACAATAGACATCCTAGTGTCCCTAGACATCCCCGAGGCCGGGGAGGAAATTTACTATCTAAAAACAGCTAGGTTGGTAAGAAATGCACATGGGCTTTGTCCTCTGCCATGGTCTCTGGAGACCCAGGGCTCATCAACTGGGGTGAAGTCCTTCTCTCCCCAGCCTAAATTATGCAGCCATCTATACCCTTTCAGAGATGGTAAATCCAGTAAAACAATCAGACAGGACAAAAGGAAGAAACCTCAAGTCCTTGTCTTGAATATTTTGGAAGACTGTTATCTCTAATACAATGGTAGGAGACTTCATCAAAGTAGGAAAACATTAGAAGTGGTGACAGAGTTAAAAAGACCTTACTACACATTACAGAGGAACGTGAATGTGGCAAAGACTGGAAGAAAATTAAAATATTGTTGTAAGAATTAAAACATTATTGGGTGCATGAATGTGCTGAAAATCGGATGCGGGAAAGAAGTTTGAGAAGCTCTCACGAAACAATAGAGAAAAACCATGAAAGCAAGCTGACAGAAGTGGAGACCAGAGCGTCGAAATCTCCAGCTCCCCCAACAGGAGCCGGAAGACATGGAACAGAGACAGTTATCAGAGAAATGACAGAAGAAAAATTTTCGGATCCGAAGGAAACCTGAGAACGGAATGCGTTTTGCACACTCTAGGAAATATTGGTAAAAAAAGAAACTGACATCTAGACAAACTCTGCACATGTTTTGAATTAGAAAATAAAGAAGGACATTTTGTATAAACCTCCAGGCCGGAAGGCAGGTTACTCGCTGAGGAACACAGATCATCCGGCCTCAGCCCACTCCTCCTACGGCACGGATGTGGCCCGGACCAGAGCCGTCCACCCCGACCGCCCTCAAGTAGGAAAGGCTAGCGGCCACTGCAAGGGCGTCTTCCCACGTTGTGTTTGCGGGTGCATGGAGCCTCCAGAAAGGCATTTTTGAAATGTGTGTGAGCCAGCAAACCCCGCACACGTACACTCTTCCTCAAGAGCGCTGCTGGGCATTTGCTCCACCAAACACGAAGAGATGAAAGTCAAGAGTGATGAAGTCGTGACGGAAATAGACTGGTAGTGAGCCTCTGCCTTGGCAAGTAAGTAATTGCCGTGAGGAGCACAGATGGGAGATTATTATATTCTGAGTGCAGTAAAATTCACCTGACATAAAAGGAACCACTTATCATTCAGAAATGGACAATTAAGCGGCATTTAGTAAGTGACAGCTGTGCCCTCTACCCGGCTCCAAGTTATTCTCACCTCTTGGAAAGCAAACCTTATACCCGTTAACCTGTTACACGGCCACTCCTATTCCTCCCTCCCCCCACACCCCACCATCTGCCTTCTGTCGCCATACGTTGACCTTTTCTGATATTTCATAGAGGTGGGCTCATAATACGTGACCCTTGTGACCAGCTTCTTTCATCTAGCGTATATTTTTAAAGTTCAGCTATGTGATTCCAGGGAACAGCACTCCGTCCCTTTTGATGCCTGAATAGTATTCCATGACATGTGTATCCGTTCATCAGCTGGTGGGCACTGGGGTTGTTTCCACCTCTTGGCTGCTACCAATATACCTCAATGAATATCTGTGTGTAAATACCTGTTTCAGTCCTTTTGGGCATATACTTAGGAATCGCTGGGTCATATGATAATTCTACCCTTAACTTTGTGAGGAAACACCAAACTTATTCATAGCAGCTGAACTGTTTTATATTCCCACCCACAATGCATGAAGGTTCTCCACATCCTCACCAACACTTGAGGTTTTCTGTCTGTCTATCTATCTATCTATCTATCTAATCTTACCTATATTCATTTTAGCCACCTGTTGGATGTGAAGGGGTATCTCACTGTGGTTTTGATTTGCATTTCACAAATGACTACTGATGTTCAGCCTCCTTTCATGTGCTTACTAACCACTTGTATATATTCTTTGGAGAAAGATCTATTTCAGTCCTTTGCTTATTTTAAAATTGTTTTTGTTTTAAATCAAAGATGTAATTTTCAAAAATTTATAAAAAATCTATATCTATATCTATATCTATATATCTATATCTGTATCTGTATCTGTATCTGTATCTATATCTATCTATCTATCTATCTATCTATCTATCTATATATCTTGGTTATAAATAAACTGTGTGCTCCATGAGGAACAGCCAATTAAGAAAATGGTAAAATGAGAATACTACAAAAAAACAATGTGATTTTGCTAATAATTTAGTATTAGCTGCCGGAGAATGTCAAACTAGTTAGAAAAATGATCAATTTCTCAATGATTGTTACTGATAAAACTGGCCTGACAGCTGAGACATCAGAAAAAGGTAGATCTCTAGTTCACATCATAAAATGAAATTTGTTTTGGGTGGATGAGTTTAAAATAAGTGATGGAATGAGCACATAGATAAGATTTGATCTTAAGGAATCGGAAAAAGAATAACGGATTCGATCACAGGAAAAGTTGAAAGTTAAAGACATCCAGCCCCATCAAGCCACACATAAAAATTCAGGCGGTGACCTTGAAAAATTAGCTGCGCCACATTTGACAATGTTTCCAAGTCCTTACGTGTGGTTCGCTCGTGTCAGTCAACAAGAGAAAAGACACAGATTTTGGAGCAAGGTGAGTACACAAAAGAGGGGATGAAAGTGATCAATAAAAATAGAAAAATGTTTAATCTCAGAATGGCAGAATTTCCAATAGAATCAACGTAAGACTTTTCATCTATCACATTTAAAATGCTACCTATGGGGTTGTTTAATTGGTTGAGTGAAATGTATGTTACCTGAGAGAGAGCTGTGTTATGGGAAGTAACCTTTCTAGAAAGCAATATATTGTATGTATCAGAAGTCTCCTTTTTCGGTTCCCTGTTGACTCACCCGTTATTCTAAAGATATAATTGCAGGTATGGACAAACATTCCTGCTGTTGTACATCTATGCACAGCAAAACTGAGAATCTACCTAAATGTTGACCATCATAGAATAGGAACACTAGTTATGAGACCATATAAAATGAGATGCTTTTCAAGTATGCAGTCGCAAAAGAATGTGTAATAACAGCAGATTGCCAGCAACGGCGTTAACACTTTGTGTGGTCTGTAGGTGCTGTGGACAGGCCTCTGAAGGAGGCTGACAGGGCACACAGCTTTCGTGAACCCCACCTTGCAGCGGCTGCACAGACAATAACAGCTATTTGCACAAAATAGAAAGTTACAAAAGTACATGTCTTCTGTGTGTGTGCACATGCTACGAACACCTGTATTGTGCACATGTTCTATACGCGTATCTTTAACAGACCAGCTGGTGGAAGATTATGGATCATTTTTGTGCTTTTCTTTGTGCTTTAATATACTTTCCAAATTAGTTAAGTTTAATAATATTTTCTAAGACAAAAGAATCATATTTGCTCCTCTTTAAAACCAGGAAGTGGGGGGCACCTGGATGCCTCAGTCGGCTTAAGCATCTGACTCTTAATTTCGACTCCGGTCATGATCTCACAGCTGTGAGATTGAGATCGGACTCCGCATCGGGTTCTGCACTGAGTGTGGAGCTTCCTTAAGACTCTCTCTCTCTCTCTCTCTCTCTCTCTCTCTCTCCCCCTCTGCCCCTTTCCCTTGCTTACATGCTCTTTCTCTCCCTAAAGACAGATAGACAGATAGATAGATAGATGGTAGATAGATAGATAAAACCAGCTAATTTGGAAGAATTTCATGTTGTTGCATAATGTTACTTCACAATTTTTATTTATTTGTCAGCAAATACTTTGCCTACATCTTAAATTTTGAGAAATGGAAAAGGAATACATATTGATGTACATTGATATGTAGCCCAGATGCTCCAAGCTTCTTCAGCATAAAGATACCACATGTTCATTTAATAAGCAAATAATAATCCGTTGAACCTTATCCTGCTGGATCCTAGGATGCTCAGATCCCTCCCCCCCTCCCTTCTTCTCTCTCTCTCTTTCTCTCTCTCTCTCTTTTTGTCATTCTAGCTAGATTTCTTTCACCAAGTAATTCTGGGAATTTTCTCAAGAGAGTCTTAAATGCCCCACAAACCTGCTTTTGTTATAGTGTGTCAGGCAGATGATATGGGATGACTTCTGTCTTCAACCAGACTGTGCCAACCCAAACAATTCCCTCTCTCCTGCCCTCCGGCCCAGGATCTCACCCAGAGAATGTGCACAGAGACTCCTGTGCTCATAATGTCAGAGCACAGCACTCCCAGCCTGTACCGCCTAGTGGGATTTGACTGAAGACCAGGGATACGGTAAGAGTGCCGAGCGGAACATAAGAGCATAATCTAGCGAATATGTAGATCTGGGAACCGTGGGATCCCTTTCCTTAACCTGAGGCTCCAGCCCCGCTGAGAAATTGGCTCATGGCCCCCAGTATTCAGAGTTGAGGCACACTAACAGGAAACCAAGTAAAACCTCTGAAGTGGAAGGTAATCCATAGCGATACAACGTCCCCTACAGTGAAGATGGCCGTCTATTGAATTGTCTAGACAGTTTAGCGCCTCATGCCTTTTTAAAAATCAACTTCATTTTTTAGAGTGGTTTTAGGTTCACAGCAAAATCGAATGGAAGATACATAGATTTCCAACATGTCCCCTGAACCCACATGTGCACATTCCCCCCCCCCCCCCGCCCCCCATCATCAATATCTCCACCAGGGTTGTGCACCTGTTACTATGCTGGGCCTCCATTGACACATCATTATGACCCACAGTCCATACTTGACATTAGGGTTCACCCTTGGGTTTGGACAAATGTATAGTCATGTATCCACCATTACAGCATCATAGTTTCCCTGCCCTAAAAATCCTCCGTGCTCCCCTGTTCATCCCTCCCTCTCCCTAAACCCTGACAACCATTGATCCTTTTACTGTCTCTGTTTTTGCTTTTTCCAGACTGTCATATAGTTGGAATCGTAATATGTAGTCTTTCCAGAATTGCTTCTTTCATTTTGTAATATTCAATTAAAATTCTTCTACATCTTTCCTTGGCTTAGTAGTTCACTTCCTCTTAGTGTTGAATCATATTGCGTTTTCTGAATGGACCACAGTTTACTATCCATCACCTACTGAGGGAAGTGTCTCTTGCCTCCAAGTTGGGCCATTATGAATAAAGCTGCTATAAACATTTGTGTGAGGGTTTTTGTGTGGACATAAGTTTTCAGTTCATTTGGGTAAACACCAAGAAAGCGGGATTGCTGGATCGTACAGGAAGAGCCTGTTTAATTTTGTGAGAAGCCACCCAACTGTCCTCCTCAACGCCTGCACCACTGTGCGTGTCCCCTGGCTGTGACTTCCTCCCACACCCTCCCCCGTCCCCGCCCCCCCCCCCCCCCCCCGCCTCCGGGTGCTGTCCACGGTCCTGATTTTGGCTCTTCTCGTAGGTGTCTGGGGGCATCTCGCTGTTGTTGTCCCTCATGACTGTAGCCCTCTTTATTTCGAAACACGCTCTTTGTTTATCCTATATTGCCAAAGGAGCCATTGAAATATTCCACCCTAAATAAAGGCGTTGTCAGCAAGGGGCCATGTGGAGCCTCCACAACAAGAAAAACGGAAACATTGATTGGAGGGATAAATCACTGTCCTCCAACTTTAGCCATCAGGGTTTTCGAACCAATATTGGGGTTTGGTCTCTGACAGAGCACTGTGTTCTTGGACAGTAACACGATTTAAGCCAGCGGTCCATCTTTCTGAGGCTGTTAGTCTGGCTGTGGACAGGAGGGAGGAGGAGGCGTTCGACCCTCTTCTCTCTGTGCCTCGTCCCTCACGTGTGTGTCTCAGCAACCAGTCACTTGTTTTGTCCAATTTTTCTGGGGTAGTATGGCTCCCGGCGATGGCGCTGGGACTATGCAGATGGGTTTATTTATTTATTTATGTATTTATTTATTTTTAACATTTAATTTATTATTGAGAGACAGAGACAGACAGAGCATGAGTGTAGGAAGGGCAGAGAGAGAGGCAGACACCGAATCGGAAGCAGGCTCCAGGCTCCGAGCCGTCAGCACAGAGCCCGACGCGGGGCTCGAACTCATGAACCATGAGATCATGACCCGGGCCGAAGTCGGACGCTCGACCGCCTGAGCCACCAGGCGCCCTGAGACTTTTCTGAGTTTGAATCGAATTCTTGGAATGATCAGAGGTAGAATGCACGGTGTGGTGGGACTCGGGCTGCGAGCAGGTTCCTACTTGTCGGTCCCCGGCTCGCTTCGGGCAGCCGGGGCGTGTGCCACGTGGATTCCACGGTTAGCCTGCCTGGTGGGCAGTGGGGTCGTGGAGCGTGACAAGCCTAGAATTACGGTAGGGCCGTCCTTTAAAATCTAGTTTTAACCCCACTACTTTCACAGAGCAGCTCGGGCTGGCAGCTCCTTTTCTAAGTTGCATCGCACGGGGTCCTATCCGTTCATCAAAGCGTCCTGCTCCAACGTGGACGCACGGACGGCTCCGTGAGAAGTTGTCGAGTTTGCAGCCTCAGCAGGAGCAGTAGCGAAACTGCCACGTGATGGAGTTCTGCCACCTTGGCACGTGGCCAAGCTGAGTCCAGAGATCCCGCTCTGGTCGGGGAGGATCTCAGGAAGTCACCCTTCCTCGGGGGACTCTTCCCCGGGAGCTAGAGGAAAAGGCAGGCCTGTCTGTCCCCGCAGCCAGCTCCTTGTGTGACACGGGCCCACAGCATCTCTCAGGCTTTGATTCACTCGGCCAACCAGGAGGCTGTTCCCTAAATTCTCTCCAGCTTACCATTGGAAGGCTCTATGGCTTCTCTTTTAGTGGAATAAAACTAAAATTCCCAGAAGAAAAGTTCCCTAAATCTTGCTTTATTATGTCATTCGTTTTCTGACATTGCATTTTAACCTAGGAAGTTTCTCTGTTAACATGTAATCATTACCTGAAGGACCTGGTTTCTACCAAGAGAACAAACCATGACTGGGCTTCTAAATTGCCTCCCCATAGCACTCAGCACTATTAGATGTTTAAAAGTTTGATAGCAGCCCCTGTTGAGTGTCTGTATTTTTTTATTATATCCTTATTCATTTAAGAACTTTGTCCTTGCACCCATAAGGCATATACTTACCTGATTACTTTATGAATAAAAACAAAATTAAAATGCAAATAAACCCCAGCCAGATCCCCTTGGATATGTTAGTTTGCATAATTGTGAAATTCTAATACATTTTGCCACTTTTTTTTTTTACATATTAAGTTTTCGTTGTTGCTTTGGGTAGGCATTACTTTTCTGTGTCTACTATTTCTCAGAATTCTGCACACTGTCACATATTAGCTTTATTTTGTGGACAAACATGCAATAACCCAGGTGATACAAATACAAAGGTATTTGTGAGTAAACTATCAGTTTGTCTCCAGTTGCTTTTTAGAGCGTTTTAATTTTCCCTGGGTGTTTTTAGCTGCGTGTGTCACGACTGACAATCCCTTCCCCCCATGCAGTCAGTGTCTGTGGGACATGCTCAGACGCGCTCAGCTTGCAGCTTTCCCAGCAGAAGCAGGACCAGCGTGCAAATCTGTGGTCCTCTAAACAGGAAGAAGCTCAACAAAGAATTAGGATTCGTATTTATTACCTCCCTGCTTTCTCTTTCTCCCACAAGGACCTGGAGCCTGGGACTGCCCTGTCCCCCTGTCCCCCGTGCACTGCACAGATTCTTATCAGTATGGGATGAGTGTGTGCACCAGCCTGACTCGATGGAATTCAGCCCTTAGCTGAATTCCTGCCGCTCACGGCAGGCGATGATCTCAGGTCCCGCACGCACGTGAGGTCAGCGGGTGGGAATCTCGCGATCTCAGAGGGAACCTGGCTGGGACCCCAGCACCTGGGAGAACACGATCTCTCTTCCCATCTCCTGCCGAAAACACTTAGCCGGTAAAGCTGGCAAAATAGCACAAAGGAGCACTACTGCCAGAAAAGACTGCATTTTATATTTTCTTATTTTACGTTTCTGTGCCTTGTAATTTTCCTATCACTTTACGTACGGATGTCCCGCCAGAGTTGCCACGATGCGGCTTGCAGAGCACCACGAGATTGAGGAAAATGACCCTTTTCCTTCATGGACACTGAGCTCGAGATAGGCGGGGGATGTGACGTGGAACGATTTTCGTGAAAACAGTTCTTTGTGGTCCAGACTGATCCATTAAAGACACAAGGAAGGCGCCATGAAGAGTATCTCAGAAGTGACCAGTAGAGCTCCAGGTTGGATTCTTTTTTTTTTTTTTTAACGTTTATTTATGTTTGAGACAGAGAGAGACAAAGCATGAATGGGGGAGGGTCAGAGAGAGAGAGAGGGAGACACAGAATCTGAAACAGGCTCCAGGCTCTGAGCTGTCAGCACAGAGCCCGACGCGGGGCTCAAACTCACGGACTGTGAGATCGTGACCTGAGCCGAAGTCGGCCGCTTAACCGACTGAGCCACCCAGGCGCCCCCAGGTTGGATTCTTAATAACACACAGTTAATAGCAGGAAAGTTATCATCAGAGACCAGATGACGCCTCCAAGCAGCATCAGAAGCACACAGCAGAGGTTGGCAGACCCCAGCCCGTGGCCCAAGAGCCCTCTGCCTGGCTTGTATAACCCACGGGCGGGGGACGATTTTTGCATTTTCAAACGGTTGAGAAAAGTCAGAAGAAGGGTGTTTTGTGATGCGAGAAAATCACGTGAAATTCAAGTCTCAGGGCCACGAGGTGTTCGTGGCGCACGGCCACGCGCATTGTCTGTCGGTGCCTGGGTGCCACAAGGCAGAGCCGAGTTGCGTGACGGAGCCCAAAGACCCGCAAAACCTAAACTGTGTACTGTTTGGCTCTTTACAGAAAAAGTTTGCTGACTCTGGCATCCACTGTTCTCCGTAAAAAGTCGAAGTGCCAGGTCTTTGCTGAGGAAGGTCTCGGTGCAGATGTGAGGGAGCGGTCCGTGCCCCGGCCTCCGCCAGAAGGGCAGCAACCGGGGGACCACTGGGTTTGTCTGAGTCAACGTGACGTCTCCGGGGCAAGTGGAGGGGACGGCCTGGCTTCCTCACAAAGCTCCGCGGGCTCTGGGCCACGGGATGGAGGCTTCCACAGCTCTGTTTGCCGGCCGTGCTTTTCTGTCTTTCCCGTCAGGCCCATCCATGGAACTATCAGAGGCTGGGGCCTCCGGGCCCATCCCACCCAGAAAGGCATTTATTGGTGTCAAGCTGCCAGAAATCCTTTTGCGCTTCTAGAAGACTAAATTGTTTGTTTCGGGCTGAGTTTGATAAAGCACGTCTGCCGGGGCACCAATGGTGAGAGTTACGTCATAAAAACCATTCAAGTTTAGAAGCAAAAGCAAAACTAAAAATCAAGCAAAGCCTGAAGACTTTCCATGCACCTGACGTGTACGGCCTCCCCTGGAGGCCACCGTGTGTGTTCTCGCTCTGTTGAGACTCAGAGACACTGTGACAGCCTCTCCCACCAACGTGACCACAGAACCCCCTCCCGCCCCCACACAAACTGGTCCTGCCATTTTGGGAAGTGGGTCCCAGCAAGGCCACTGGCATCTGAAGCTTTGCACTGAGCTCCGTTTATTCCTCTGGAGAGACAAGGTCTAAAGAAAATCGTCACATTCATATTAGATGCCACATTGCTTTCTTTGTTGCCGGGAATATTTTTAGCATTGAGACTATATTTGGAAGTGTACGTCGTCTTACATCAAAACAGCATTCGGTGTCAATGAGTCACTTTCAAAGATTTCAGCTGTTGAAAATATGCTATTCAAATGGAGTTCATTCTATTTTGTGTGCTGAGGATTAAATCATACTACCGTCTCCTGTGATTATTTCTGCTGACTTAATAAAATGTATGGATGGATTTCACATAATCATGGAAGTGAGACAAATATAGGTAGCAACATTTACACGGGAAAATTAAAAACTATCCCTAATTACGTTATCATCGTCTTACCGTCTGCTGTTCCAGTTAATGGTAACATTCGATCATATTTCTGTGTCATTAATGGATGTATGCTGCAGTGATCCTTTATGCGGATTTACCATAATTAATGCAGCCCGTTGTCTCCTATCTAGATTTCTTCCCTTTTGTAAGCGAAGCCACAGAGGAGTGCACAAAAATTCTTTGTTTAGGGCTGGGTCAGAAGTGGGGCTGCTCACGGCTCACAGCTGAGGAACTGTGTCCCACGCACGATGACCCCTCTCTGGACTCACGGGGCTCTGCCACGGGATCCACCGAGCCCGTCTGTGACTGCCCAGTCCTGCCCTGCCCATCCTTTCCGGGTGTGTTCCCAGGACAGCCCAGCAGAGCACATACAAGCACATTCCTACCTCAGACGCCCACAAAACAAACAGTCCGCATTGTGATTTAGAGCTCAGATGTCGCCCTGGAAACTCCGCTCCGGTCTACAGGAAGGATCCTTCCATCTGGGCCCCTCCTTGTCCCCGGGACATCAATGTCATCCATCATCTGGATGCTTGCTCCTCAGGTGTGCTCCGTGGGCCCTAAACCCTAGCACGTGTCACCAGGAAGTGCTCTGTGTTCAACACATTTTGAAAAGAGTGCTGGTTATATTTCCTACTTAACCAATCAGAATATCAATAACCCTGAACCATCTTGTCATTAAGAACCTCATTGCAAGTCGAGTAACTCGGCATTTTTCAACCATATTTGCAGGAACTTCTTTTCTTATATTTCTTTCTTTCTTTCTTTCTTTCTTTCTTTCTTTCTTTCTTTCTCTCTTTTGGAGAATTATGTCCTCGGGAAATTTTCCTGTGAAATGTGGTGCTAGAGTGCTGACCTTTAGAAAGTAGGCTTTCAGCTGACCATTGCAAGCTCTGAGAAATTCTAGGGAAACATTAGTTTGAGGATATCACGCATTTCTAAACACAGACGTTGCAACAATTGCTAAATCATGGCACTCCTGCGTTCTAAACAGTGATTATTCTGTGTCTGAGCTCACATCTACCCATGATTCATATTTTGCCTGGGTCATTTCCATAGGCCGGTACCAATTCAATTGGCTTAAATTGTATTACACACTCGCATGCCAGCTTCTCGATGAGGTAACGGTGGAAGGAATTTTGAATTTGGAGTCAGATGTGGGTTGTTATTTGGCTCTGACCCTGGGACCGCTGACCCTTCAGAGGCTCCGTTTCTCATTCGTTCGTGAGGAAGTGAACAAGGTGAACCTCATCTTTAAAGGTGGTTGTGAGTCTCAGTGGAACCTGGATGCGAACGGACTTTAAAATTCACAGCTGTTGGTAACTCCAGGTTTTTGAAGGCAAGCGGTGTGTCGGCTGACACAGCTCACAGAATTATCGATGAAGCACAGCAGTGGAAAGTCTGCCCGACACCTGCCATCGAATACTGGGACTCTCGGTGCCGAGAAGACAGCACTCTGGTCCGTACAGGATCTCAAGCAGCCCCTCATAGGATGCGTCCCATGAAGTTCAAGTGGCAGAAAGAGGCGAGGGGTGGATATCTTGCGCTCCAACAGCAGCTGCTGTTTTACGTAAATGCCTCAGGGAATATTGCAGATGTGTTCTTTCCATGTGACTCCTCATGTCAGATTTCTGGAGATTAAAGCTTGGTGCGGAGACTGGGATCACTTTTCTAAAGCAGGTTCAACTTTGTTACCGATTGTCTGATGAGTCAGAGATTTTGAGGCTATGAGATGTGAAAATTAGCATGTCGATTCATCAAATGCTTGCGGAAACTCTCATTTCAAGCTACATTACCTCCTATTTCCTCTTCGAGGAAGAATAAAGTAATGCAATGAGTCCCTACAACCTGGGACAATGGATGGTGGGGTATTCAACCTCACGGTGGACATACCGGCCCCCAGATGGAATAGAGTCTGCCACCCTGCACAGGTGACTGACAGTGACATCCAGTGAGGCGGGCTGGGTACACGCACCTGCGACATAGCACGCCGTGTGGACACAGTAGGCCCACAGATTCCCCCACATGCGGCAAACCCTGCATATCTTCTGCGGTCGCTGTGTCTCCAGAAAATAATTATCATGATGTGAAAACCTTAAAACTGTTGCTTCTACAAAAGAAATAAGCTTTGGCATTTTATCTGACAGACTTATATTACTGTTGAAAGCAAAACAAAATTGGTGCCTTTTCATACTTTTAATGAAAGCTGACAGCCAGAAAGTAAATATTTCAGAATCTCATATTCAGATTCACACTTAGAGTCTCAAGGAAATAGCAGAATCTGACTCCCTCCAGGTGGGATTTTAAATTCCTGATGGAACAGAAAGAATGTCTCCTTCTGTAATTAGGGATCAAAAAGTTCTACAGAATCAACTCACGGAATCGGGTAATTTTGTTTTATGATGGCAAACATCTGTGTCTTTAATGCTCAAGACTGAATCCAAAATAAAAAGGCTGGAGGCAAAAGTCTTCTCTGAGATATGGTTTTCATTCATTCCTTGTTTAAAACTTCAGTCTTCAATAGACAGGCGAGCGATATGTTGGATGTCAAATAGGTGAAAGTCAAAATTCACGAAAAAGCGTGCTATCCAGACTGTATTTGCGAAAGGACGCTTACCTGGTTACCAGTGTCGAATCGCCATTTGCTTTTGTTGCCAGGAAATGGAAGAACAATCTAGTCACCGAAGGTTGTGTTCTTCTTTGACTCCATCCATCTCTCTTAAATATTTTAGTGCTTATACGTTTTCATGTCTCTTCAAAGCACTAAGTCTACTGTTCATTCTGCAATAAAATCTTAGTAGATGTTGGTTATTCACGGGCGAAAACAAAACAAAAAACTCCAGTTTTGTAGACTGTACCATTTTGGGGGAAAATGCCTCCTTCACAATATTTAGGTCATCATGTGTTACATTTTCAGTGAAGGATTTTATTATTAAGACTTTGTGTATTTTAATGAGAATCTGAAAATCATTCACATGATTTTTTAAAAGCAGAAATGAATTTTTCAAACCCTATTGAATAGGTTTTCCAACAACGTGCTATATATGTTTTTGTGGAAAACACACACACACACACACACACACACACACACACACACACAATAGAGAAGCAAAAGACCATCACCAAATCCTTTGTTGCTTGAGGACAGTGAAGGAGAAAACCTCTCAGGTGAACGTATCGTGCACCTATAAATCATCTGGATAATAAAAGCAAACATGACTTCTCCCCAGAGGATCTGGAAAGATTGACCGGCATCTTGGATCTGACTTTATGTTGCTTTTCTTCCCATGATTTATACATAAATGAAAAGGATTTTTGTCCTTACCTGCACGGTTTTTCGTGTGTGCGGACAATGGCCCAAGTATACGAACAAGAAGTGAGCCCCCGGCCTCACTGTGCACACCGCAGACTCTTACCCTCCAAATGGGATTTCCTTTGGGTTTAACTGCCCTTTGGGTTCTACTGCCAGAGAAGCCAGCTATCACCTGGTCTGCTCAGGGCTGCTCCCCCCGCCCGCACTACCTAGAGACTCCAACGCTCACATTAACACGGCCCAGTGCCTTTCAGCCTTTTCGGGTTCTGGGGGCAACCTACTCTTCATTTAAAATGTTAAACAACCCCGTTTGGCCGTGGCTGGCAAGCTGGGTGTGACCGTGCACTACGACGGACTTGAGTCTGTCCAGACCACAGCATGGCAGGGGCTCCCTCAGGCCTGTGACTGCATCCAGCCACCGCTCGGCCGAGGGGCACAGCGTCAGCACCCAGAGGCTCAGCCTGGACACGGACCATGGCTCGTCGACTGTCTACACGGTGCCCATGGGAGTGATGTTCCCGGTTCCCAGGCTGCACACACGTCCCTGTTTGTCCTTTTGGGTCTTCACGGGCTGGTTGGGTCCACCTGGGGGAACAGTCTGGGCCTGGGCCCCTGCGTCCGCAAGGCAGACCCCCCCCCCCACACCCCGCAGTGCCGCACGTGTTGGGCTCTCTGTTTGCTTGTGGTGTCACTCACTTTTGCGTGGGCTCTTCAACAATTTCGCCACCACCATCTTGGCATCTCGGGAGCATCAGGCCACCGCTGTCCCTGGTGGCAAAATTCCCTCAGTGCTCGGAGCAGCCCTTGCTGGCGATTCAATTCACGGGGAGCCCCCAGCCCAGGAGGCGGCCCACATGCTAAGGGAATGTCCCTCAAGCTGTTCCCCTCTGCTCAGGTCTGGCCACCCAAAATCATTGCCAACGTATTTCCAGGACGTTGGGAAAGACCTCATGGGGGGCTGGGTGCAGGGAGCTCCCTGGGGGGGGGGGGGTGGGTTCAGCCGTGTCTGATGCTGAGACAGTATCTGCCCTGCTTGTCCTTTGTGCCCCTATCGTCCACAATGCCTTAGGTCTCTGGGACTCCCTGACGAGTAAGACTCCAGGCCCCCAATTCCAACAATTGGATCCAAACCTTAACGAGCCCAGGTCAATGACATCACACCCCTTCCTAACGCCTGTCACTGTACCACGTGTCACCCCTCCTGGACCCCCATTCCTGTCTCTCCCCACTGGCCGCTTCCTCTTTCTTATGTCTACTCTGGGTCCGAGATTTTTCGGGGCACCCTCTCCCTGAACCCGTCTTAGCCTCTTGTAACACAAACTGCCATTTTCTACCTATTGTGCTCATTTGACCCACTGCCTCAAGCGGTCTGGGATGGACAGGATAATATCCCTCAAATCCAACCGTGTCCTAATCTCTGGAGCCTGTGAATACGATTTCTCATCTGGGAGAAGTTTCTTTGTATTTGTGGTTCTGTTAAATATCTTAAAATGGGAGGATTACCCTGGATAACTGTTGCGGACCCACTTCAAGGGGGGGACCAGAGGGCAGTCAGAAAAGGCGGTGTGGTGATGGGGAGAGTGGGAGAGACTTGCAGAAGCCACGCGGGCTGTGGGAGCCACGGGCCTCGGGTGCCTGCAGCCCTCGACTGGTGGGAAGGGCGAGGAAACAGTGCAGGCTGGAGCCCCCAGCAGGAACGGCCGTGTCCACACCGCAGCGTCGGCTCAGGGGGACTGGGGTCAGACTTCAGTACTTTACTGTCCTCAGGGGCAACGTTCGTGGTGTCTTAGCCGTCTCGTTTCGGGTGATTTGTTACCTTGACCATAGAGGGCATGTCCACGGTCCTTTGGTTCTCTGGATTCACGTAAGCTTCGGGGTGGTCTGTCCCCAGGCTCCAAGCCACCGACATCTCTAAGGAAACCCCATAGCGAAGCATTTCCTTGCGCCGTGTAAACGCATCCAGGGCACGGCGTCCCCGCGGCCACGGGACCCCGAATGTCACCATCCGGACACGTCTGGAGCGCCTGCGTGTGCCGGTTAAACCGTAGCAGCTTTCTTCTGAAGATTGTTGGAGGCCGGGGATATAAAACGTGGGGGAGGTAAACTTGAGCCCGCGATCATGGCACTCCTGTGTCGTGGGGGCAACTGGCCACAGATTCGGGGGAGGAGGCGCATGGTTTTCTGCGAGAGCGGCCAGAGAACATCCGCGGGGCACGGAGGCCTCGATCCCCGAGCCGGCGAGAGGTGACCTTCGTGACAAGACACTGGGGGGACCGTCCTCGGTGGGGAGCAGGGCCCCTGCCCAGCGCCGGGCCCCGGGCCTCTGCAGTCGACAGCACAGACAGACCGGCAGCTGCCCCTCGGCCTGTGCTCTCGTCTGCTGAGCGCTTTTTCCTTCCGCTCTACTGTGATTGCTCATCTCAGGACACAGCGACCCCGTCAGGGACTCTCAGACGCACTAAACGTGCTGCTGAACGGAACACTGGGCTCGGCCTTACCCTGCAAGAGCGGGGACGCAGAGGCCTCCGAGTTTCAAAGGCGGGCGCAGCACAGCGCCTCCGAGGGGCGCCGACGCGGCCCCGGGAGGCGACACCACGACTTCCATGCACGACGCGCTCCGGGGCCAGGCGGGCAGGGCTGCTGGGCGCTGTCCGTGCCTCCGGAAATCCTGTGTCTCCTGCAGCCCCGTGCGGGGCACCACCTGTGCTCTGTGGTCTAAGGTCTACGGAGGAGACACAGGGCCATTTCAGCAACGTTCGGCCCACCGCTCGGTGCGGGCACAGGGCGTCGCTTACACTGCCCCGACGTCAGACTCCAGAGCGCCGTGTCCTTAAGCGAAGGTCTGAGTGTTTGACCGGGCGTGATTGAAACCGTTTCACCTGCCCAGTGGGAGTGTGCATCCTTTGTGGACAAACATGATTAAATGGACTCAGTGTCAAGGCTGTGGCCAACCGCGGACGTGCACTGGGAAACCGGAACTGTCCCCAGATGCACAGAAAAAAGTCCCCGTGGAAGGCTGGGACAGGAATTTTATTTGTATGAAATCTAATTTTTGGAATTTGACCCAATTTAATTGATTTTTAATCTTTATAAAAGAGGCAGGGGTAGAACAAGAGGAAATGATAAGAAACAAATTGGAAAGTTCGGAAAAGGCTCAGAAAAGTAAAAACAAGGTATTGTTTGTTTTTTTATTTTTTTTGAAGTTTATTTTATTTTTAATAAATAAACCAAAGAGAGAGACAGAGCATGAGCAGGGGAGGAGCAGAGAGAGAAGGAGACACAGAATCCGAAGCAGCTCCAGGCTCCGAGCTGTCAGCACAGAGCCTGACACAGGGCTCCAACTGATGAGCCATGAGATCATGACCTGACCCAAAGTCAGACAGTTAACTGACTGAACCGCCCGGGCGCCCCAGTTGTTTAGTTTTTAAATAATGCTGAGGACATAACAAAATAGCACTGTACATAACATTATTCTGCACTTTCAGTTTCTGTTCTTGAAGAAAGTAAAATATTGGCATTCTACTTGCACAGTGCACTACATGAACACACTTCGGGCTTTTGCACATTGCACTACATGAACATACTTCGGGCTTTTGCATTCTGGTTTGTTCAGAAACAGAACTTCCTGGCCGAGTGAACTGTTAATGAGAGATGATTCGTGGCTGCATTCACACAGGGAGAAGAGTGGGAGGGCAGTGGGTTTTCCGGTGGGGCTGTGGCTCCCACGGAGACGGGCGGCCCCCCAGAGGGAAGGACAGGATGGCCGGGAGGACCTTGCATCCCGGGATGGGGTCAGAGCAGGGAATCCCCAGGCCTAGCTGGAGAGAGGCAGGCGGAGAGAGGCTTCTCAGCCTGGCCCAGGCTCCGGGGCCACACGGCCCATGCCAGTGCCTCCCAGGTCTTCTCCCAGGCCTCCCCCGCTTCCCCGGCACCAGGTACAGGTGAGGGCTCACTTCGGGATTTGACATGCAGTCAGCCTTGCCTGGCTGGAGAGCTTGAACTTGCAGGCTGCAGACTGTCCGTGACAGAACGCTCCCATTCCCAAACATGCCCCCTGCACCCTGCTCTGGGTTAGTGCTCAGCTTTCTGCCCGGGGTTGCCCCTGCTCCAGACCCCAGGGAACAGGGGTGCACAGGAAGCAAGCAGGGCCCACGGGCCAGGCCCCTGCTGGAGGACAGCCCGGGGTTGGAGGAATGTGTGCGGGACCAGAAGGGCTCAGAGTGGTGTCAGGGGCCAAGGGAGGTGGCCTGTGGGCGATGGGGGATCCCCGAGTCTCCAGCAAGGACCAGAGGCCACGTCCAGGGCCGAGGGTTCAAGCTGCTTCCCCAGGGGAGCCGGGAGACCCCAGCCTGGCCCGCCGTGACCTGCCCAGCGCAGCGCGGCCGGGAGACAGGCCTGGTGGTCTGCTCGGCCGTGAGATCCCAGAGCCCCTTCTCCAAACAGCTTTCCGCCTGCTCTAGAAACACCATGGAGGCCCCCTCCTTAGACTTCCGTGTCTGGATTTCTCAAGCCCCGTATAAACGTGCTAACAGTGCTCAGATGCCCAGCCCTTCTGGGAACACCACCGGTGGTGGGGGGCGGGGGTAGCTGGCTTACGTTACACCTGCAGGAGGTAGATTCCCAGCTAACTCGGCTCCCTCCCCAGCCGGGACAGCAAAGATAGCAATTTACATCATTTATGGCCTCTCAGATCCTTCATTTCGGTGGCACGGAATTAACTGACCTCTAGAGCTGGGGACGACCCATTCCCGAAGGTCAGGACAGCAGGGGTCTGGGGACAGGGGGGCAGTGCGGTGAGGGCCAGACTACATGGGGAGGGCACTGGAGACAGCCCCCGGAGCCTTCCCCCTGCTCTTTAGGGTTTCCTGAGTCCTGTGGCCCCAGTTGTATGACCCATTTTGCTGGGCTTTGAGTTTCCCAGTAGGCGTCGGTGGAAGAAGACAGGATGTTATATTCGCCTTTTAGACTAGGAGGCTGAGCTTCAGAGACCCCATGTGACTCAACCTTGGAGACATAACCAAGCGAAAAAGGCGGAGAAAAGGCCGGAGACCACGTCTTCCAGCTCTTGGGCCAACGCTCCTTGTTCTCCGAGTGACTCCAAGCACCGGGACAGAGGTGGTCTTAGCCTTGCCGTTAACCACCGGGCTTCCTTTCTCTGGTGCCTCCGGAACCACGAGCAAATGCGTGTGTCCCCCATCAACGTAGTCAGGGCCCCGGGGAGGGGAGCGTTCAGGGTGGGAAGAGGGCTTCCGAGGGTTAACCGGAGGGGACTCACAGTGGCTCCTCCTTTCCCACCTCTCCACCGGGCTCTGTGCCCAGCAGGATGCTGCTCCTGTCTGGGGGTGGTCCCCACACATGCTCTGCCGCATTCTGCATCCGCGGGGCGTCTGGCACAGGGTCCGTGTCTCTTCGGTCCCATAGCCGTTGTTCCAGGTGAGGCCCTCGTGGCTGACGCTCCCCGGCTAGTGAGGGCCACAGGATGAGTACCCGACCCGCTCAGCCTGTGGGGGGAGGGCTTGAATCACACGGTGAGGACCCAGGCGTCCGTCTTCTGGGGGAAACTTAATCAGGCCGAGAGCCATCCAGAGACGTGCCCGTTCTCCCCCGTTGTCCTTCAGGGAGGCTTGCTGGCTGGACCAGCAGGCAGTCAGGAAGGTCTGGTTCCAGGGGACGGACGGCCTTGTTGGGGGGGGAACCAGGGGCCGCCTGTGGCCAGGCTGTCTGGACGTGGGGTGCTGGCTGCCGGCAGATGTCTGCAAGGTCAGCCCTCGCAGATCTCGGGCTCTGTGGTTTTGACAGCTTGTAGACAGAAGGGAGCCTTGGCAGTGGGAAGCGAAGTGTGGTGCACCTGCTCCTGTTAGGGGAGGGGGGCCTGTGTGCCAGCCGGGGGTGCGGGGTGCTTCCAGAAGTCCTTCCCAGGGCACTGAAGTGATTTTGTTTTCAGCAGATACATTCTGGACATGGAGCAGACCTACCACCACTTCCAGTATTTCAGGGATGTGCCGAAACGCCTGACGTGACGGGGAACATCTCACGCGTTGGGTTCGATGTGGACTCTTAGTGTCAGGAAAGGAGCAAAGCCCCCCAAAAGGCATGTCTCGGGACACCGTCTCTGCTGCTTTGTTAATAAGGCTGTGACGTGCGTGGCTCTGCTGATGGCAGCCGGGAGAATTGGCATGGGCTCCCGATCTCGTTGGAAAGGGAGGCTTCCTACCGTGGTGGTCTTATGTGGTGAAGGTCAACAGCTTTCTTCAGGTCCCACTTCCCAGAAAGGGCTCTGCTCTGCTCCATTGCAAAGTCCTAACAAGCTGTGACCGGGGGGACCCTGGTGCAGGGGCCACAGTGTCTTCCGAAGGCCGTGCTGTGGACAGTGAGTGAGGTGAGGCCTCCTCAGAGGCCGTGGCATGGGGGAAGCCCCAAAGACGCTCGTTGATGAGGGGCCTGCTGAGGGCAGGACTAGAGCTGGCGACCTTACGTCACCTTACAGCAGTTCTATGAGGTCGGCACTTTGATCCCCTTCATACAAGAATTCACCCCAAGTCTCCTTGCTGGTGACCGCGGAGTTGGGGTTTAGAGACAGGTCGCCTTCTTCAGCCCTTGAGATTTTGACTCTACGTCTGCAGGAACAAGTAGCCAGCTATAAACGTTTCCTTCATCTATGATGACTTTACAAGAAAATAAGATCAGACAAAACTCATTTAAAATTGTAAATACGGGGCGCCTGGGTGGCTCAGTCGGTTGAGAGACTGACTTCGGCTCAGGTCGTGATCTCACGGTTTGTGAGTTCGGGCCCCGTGTTGGGCTCTTTGCTGACAGCTCGGAACCCGCTCCAGATCCTCGGTACCCCGTCCTCTATACCCCTCCCCCGCTCCTCACCCTCAAAAATAAATAAAAATGTTTAAAAATTAAAAAAATAAAACTGTAAACACATATTGGTCTGGGAAATCATGTCATAAAACATAGCTGGGATAGGGGAAGGAACCCATTTTGATAAAATACAAGCTTAACGGTCAGACATTATGAGACAGCAGTTTGTCCAGGAGCAATGATCTCCCTGTGGTGGACCTGTTAGTGAGATGACAGAAGCCAATGTGCAGCCCCAGGAAGAAAGAAGACGCATCTGACTTGAGAGAGTCTTTCTGTTGAACTCTAACCACTCCCCGGGCCCTCAGGTAAAGCACGTAATGAGAACCAAAGTTTTGGAAATACGTTTTCTTAGATGTAGCCGAGCAGTCCGTAAGTGGAAATAAAGAGCCAAGAAAGCTTCTCTGGTTGAAATGTGCCGGAAGGTTTGGAAGGTTCTGTGTGCTGAGAGGCTGTGTTCTATTAGTTGAGAGAAGGAAAGCGGGTTGAACGGGATTTACTATGTAAGGTTTGGGGGCTCAGTTATTCGCAGTAATGTTTCCTTTATCTGGAAATAGTCTCACGTTGACTTCGCAGGACTTCATGATCGGCATAACAGAACCGAAAGGTCTGTTTGGGAATCGTCCTAAAATTGTGCGCATCGTACCCACCGAGGACCCGTGTGACGGGCAGGAGGCTGCTTCGGGGAACATGGGGACCCTGGTGAGGACTGGGCAGTTCCTGGCAGATCCCATAAAACTATTTCAGGAAAGAAAATGATTCTAATGGGTTTTCTTTCATATGACTTTTTTTTCAATACCCGAATTCCTGTATTACGTTTAAAAATACGTGTGGTGTTGGAATTTAGTTTGTGGTGAGAGATTATATCCTGGTGCTCATGAGTCCAAGCTTTGTATCAGCTATCATCGTGTTCGCTCTTTTGTGACATGTTCCCCCAGGACAGGAGGCCGATGGGCAGTGTGGCGGACCAGGCCCCGAGTTGCCGGGCCAGAGACTAGCTTGTCCACAGGGACATGGGGCATCCCCAGCTGCGGGGACTACGTTGATGTCCAGCCTGCTCCAGTCAAGCCTCCGTCGTAGACAGCGGTGTTGGAGGGAACAGGCACCAAAGCCGGGCCCACCCCGGCAGGGACCGGCAGCCTCAGGAAAGCTGTAGGGGGTGTGGGCACCCCCGGGAGCTTGTGTGTTCCCGCAGACCTACACACGGAGCCAGGGCCAGCCTGCAGGGCTGTGGGTGCTGAGGCCAGAAGATGCGATGGCCCTCCTCCACTGCCCTCTGCCTGGGCGCGTGGCCGAGGTCAGGAGGATGTCTGTGCGGCCCCGCGATGAGGAGCGGCTCCCGTCGGGTGCGAACGTGGCCGGAGCGGTGCAGGGAGACCGAGGCAGGAGAAGTTCTAGTTGTCGGCTGAGCCCCTCTCTACAGGCTCGAGGGCGGGTGCTGGTGTCGGCCAGGGGATTCAGCGGCAGCTGATTCTCGTTCTTGGTTTATAGAGGGCAAGACCCCCTCTGCCAAAGGAAACCCCTTCCCAAAACCACCTTCTCCCCATCACGCGAGAGAACAGGGCAACCCGGCCTCCACGCGGCCAGCCCGGGCCCCGTTAACGTGCAGATCTGAGCCGCCCGAGAGCGGGGGTCCATCTGGAGCTCCCGGCGACACCGAGTCTGCGGTGACAAGGGGCCAGAAAGCCCTGCCTTCGTGGCTGGGTGTTCAGCTTGCCCTGCACTGGATGTTCTTGTCCACCGAGGAGCTCAGGCTCCTGGCCCAGAGGTTCTCAAAGTGGCGTCCCTGAGCCAGCAGGATCAGCCTCACGAGGGAACGTGTCAGGAATGCACATTCTTGGGCCTCACCACAGATAAATGAGGAACTCGGGGGGAGGGCCGAGAGACCCGTTTCACAAGCCCCGCAGGTGGGTCTGATCACGGTCACGTTTCAGAACGTTGATCGGACGGCCAAGTGGGACGCCGTTCAGCTGTGAACACCTGCTTTCAGCCGTCGGGACCGTCTCCCTCGGGGCCAACGGGTGTTCTGATGGTGGGGCCCCGGGAGAACTTTGAGCATGGTGGCCAGCCGCTGGTGACGGGCACTCACCTGGCCGGGTTCCAGAGGAACACCTGCACGTGGCCACACTGCGTGTCTCACGTTGGAGCACACGGCCCCCCTCCCCCCGCCGCAGCAGAAGGAATGCACCCGGAGTTCTTTTTTTTTTAATTTTTTTTTTAGCTTATTTATTTTTGAGAGAGACAGAGACAGCGCAAATGGGGGAGAGGCAGAGAGAGAGGGGGAGAATCCCAAGCGGGCTCCGTGATGCCAAGACAGAGCCCGACGCGGGGCTTGAACCCACGGAACTGCGAGATCGTGGCCCGAGCCGACGCCAAGAGTTGGGCGTTTAACCGACTGAGCCACCCAGGCGCCCCCGACACCCTGAGTTCTTTGAGGTGGCTTGCTCCTTTCCTCTTCTCCTGGGTGCCCCATCATTCTTTCTACCCCGAGCCCGTTTCTCGCTGCTTGTAGTCGGTTTCCCTCCGCTCCGTGCGGCAGCTCCCGCGTTCAGGGTAAGAATAAACAGCGCTGGAGGGGCGAGACTCCTGCTGCGCCACGACCTTCACAGAGGTCAAAGCTCTGAGCGATCCTGGAGGCCTGCCTTCCACGCTGGCACACGATTCGGCGAGGAGGCCGGAAACTCACCACCTCGGTCTGTGCTGAAGACGAGCTTGGTGAGGGCGCGGCATGCCGTCCACACCCGCCTCGCTCAGGTGCGCATGCAGCACAGGTGTGCAAACAGACCCGCTTCTGCGTCCGCTTCTCTTACAGACAGGATCCTCTGCGTCCTCCTCCAGCTCACGTCCTCTCCTTCTGCTCGGGAACGTCCGGTGTGCTGGCCTGCACTGGAAGCTGATTCCGAATTGATCGCTCCGCACACGACCCGTGGACATCGTGAGTCTTTCCCCCCGGGACTTGGCCTCTCCCGTGATTTTGACGCACACCCTGGGAGCCAACCTCTCTCCCGTCTCGCTGCCTGCCCCGCTTTGTGCTTCCAAGAGACTAGCACTGGTTGACTGTCTAGGACTCCAACAAAGTCCTGATTCCTTAATCTGGTCTTCTCTGGCTGCAGGAGTTTCTCTGTGGTCTGGCTGCAGGAGTGATAAACTCTGGTCTAGAAAGTTAGGTGCCCAAGACACGTAAGACCTATTTGTGATACCAGCACTGACTCCCCCCACCCCTTGTCCCATCTGACCCTCTAAGCTTGTTCTCAGGGCTGCAGGGGTCTCCCCGGGAGGGCTGAGATGCTGGCTGTCAGGGAGCCGTGGGTCATCTGGTCACACAGATGCCCACAGAGGAGTGCCCGTGTCCCCAGCCCACAGGACCCCCTCATGTGATATGTGAGCCTAGACACTGAGCCTAGAACCCAGATGCAGCTTTCCTGAGATGCTGTGCTGCTGTCCCCTCAAAGATCAACGGTCTGCATGGGACCTTCTATGAGGTAGGACTCAGGTCCCGGTGGACCATGCTCTGCACTCCATACAGGATGGCTCCTTGTTAGTTTCTCTGTTGTTGTTGTTGTTGTTGTTTTTTTTTGCAGGTACAATTCCTTCTTCCTGAATGTTGTAAAGTCTTAGAAAATAACTCCCTCAAGCAAGGAAGCACAGGATCTACAGAGTATTTGGGTGGGGAAAGGGGAAAAATGAGAGCAATGAGATAAATTAGTATTCCAAGAAGCTATCTTCTTGCTTGGCCTGTGCTGACTTCTCTGGCCTCTCTGGAGACCACTTTCCCCCCCACCCCCCATTACGACAGACGCCCCCCTCCGTGGACTATGGGCAAACCTGGGCTCATGCCCAACAAGCATATTGGTTGTGATTTTTCTATTGCTTCCTTTGCTTATTTGTGGACATAAAAAGGTTTTAAAAACAAAACAAAAAGCCAAGCCAGGTAGAGAAAACGGCCAGAAAGCTATGACCCTGGGCTCATACCCTTAAACGACGAGAGTTTGTAAAACCTGGCAGAGGAGGGTCTGCTTCAGAGACTCCGAGGAAAAGGAGACGTGTCATGAATGAACAGCAAGATGGTCTTTCCATAGTAGCAGCAGAAACATCGGTCAGTTGTAAACTGACAGAGCCTGCTGATGCTCGGTGCTGAGCCGGGTACAAAGGCACCCTACTCTCAGTGTCCCTGGTGGAGGTCTACGTTGGCACAAGCGTTTAGGGAAAGCTCTTTCACAATACTGCCGAGATGCAGGGAGGTTTTCACATGATTTGCATTAATAATTACACTTTTAAAAACATAAGGAAATGATTCAAGATGCAGACAATAACTTATGCATGAGCAATTTTATCCCGGTGATCTTAAGTATGTCAAAAAAGTGTAAAAAAAAATATATTGTTAATATAACTAATTAGGGATTGGTTAAATACATTTCGGGAAATCTTTACGTGCAAAGAAATACTTATGACCGGTGAAAGAAGTTAAAAAAAATGCTTGTGAAAATACTAAGTTTAAAAATAAGTTGCATACGGTATGATTCAACTATACGTAAGCACCAAATGTACATTTTCAAAAGGCTGGAATTAAACACGTAGAAAGGTTAGCAACAGTTACTGCTAGACTGGGGTATCCTGGATGGCTTTAATCTCTCGCTTCTGCTTATTTATACATTTTCTTCAGTGAATATACACAAGGTTGATTTTTTAAAAATTACACACGTTCTGGGGCCTCGTGGTGGAGGGGAGGCTGTGTCGTGTGCAACGGTGTGGCCCGCGGTGCCTGTTCCCGCGGAGGGAGGCTGGCGGAGAAAGGGGCAGCCACAGCCCTCACCGCCCGCTACCTGAGCGACCCTTCAATTTCTGACTGTCATTTTGGTGCCCTACGCATTTCTCCCTGCCGGTTTTACAAAAATGAGCAGATGCCTGAGCGAGATCTACTCTTGATGCATTAAAGGCAAAGGGATTTCAATTGATACCGGGTTTGTGCCAGATGAGCTCATCAATGGACCCAGATTTATTAATCGTTTCTCTAGGGTAATTATCCAAGTGGTAGAAAGAGCCTAGAAAAGAAATTAGACGAGACATTTTCTGTCCTGTCTGTGAACTACCACCATGAATGTTTCTATTATATTTAGAATGTGAGAATAAATGTAACTTGAATCTAAAAGACTTGAAATAAGTGGTGAGGGTTTTGTTATTATTATTATTATTATTATACAAGATACGTCAGGATGGAAAATAAGAAATTGAGTCTCAGGCCTTAGGTTCTTGTCCAAATTCAGTTTTTTTAACTTACTGGACGCATTTGACAAGCCACTTCTCGCTCTAGAATTTAGTAGCTTCTTTGGAAAAATTAGGCAGTTGGTGTGTAGATCACTAATTTTTTAAAGATCTAACATTCTATGGTTTTATGGCTTTTACACCTTTTCCATGAGTGAAAATGAGGGAATTTCATGGTTCTATGAATCTACTCTGTTGACTCATGGGCACCAGTTGGGGAAGGTACTATTCAATTTTGTGTGATGTTGGTGTCAGTAAATCCCTCAAATCTATGGAAGCCATCCCCATTGGTTATGAGGTCTGGTGAGTTGTGTTCACTGGATGAGCAGGAGTGGGGAGGGGAGTAGAGAGGAGGAAGCAAAGGAAGATGTTCAGCCCAAAGACGGACCTTCTCTGAGTTGCTTCTGTCCTTTCATTGCCGTCTATGATGGTGAGAACGTAGAAGGCGCGTCCTTCGTCTCTGTCTGTTACCTGCATCCCCCTACCATGCAGCTCTAGTTACGGGACAGGTGTCTGGAGGTCACTGTCTGGAGGCGGGACGGAGCCGTACGACCCACGTTTGCTCATACGAACCAGCTGAGCTGTTCATCTTGTGAATTGCCTCTGACCTTCGCTGCCTTTTTTTCACGTGGTCAATAGATCTAACTCGTTACAAATCCTACCTGTTTTAGTTCCGTTGCGGGTGTCCCTTATGTTCTTTTGAGGATTCCAAAATCGGTCCGGCAAATCCAGACAGCTGGGTAATTTTTAGTTTTTAATTTTTTTTGTTAAACAAAACAAAAATATCTATTTTGTTCCTGCATGTTGTTCAGATGGAAGTGTTTGCAGATCAAATTTAGAGAAATCCCAGAACATGTGACTTTACTGTGAATATACGTAACTTCAGCGATAAGAGTTGGGTGTGCGATATACATTACGTCAGAATACCTGCTTAGGGACAGTTTTATAGTGGACCAACTCTGTCTCTGTCTAATCAAGGACAGACAATTGTTTAAGGAATAACGCACCAGATGCTTACAGATTTTGAGTCCCGTAGTCAACTCTTACTGCTTCAATCGTTACACTGAGTCAGATTTTTATAATTAGATACACTATAAAGCGAGCTTTTCTCCAAATATAACTACTTTGAATATTGAATGTGGAGAGCTTGAATTTCTTCTCTTGTTTTCTTTTTGCATAAAAACGTCAACCTCGAATCCTCGCAACGTTTGGGTTTTCCTTGAGGTTCGCCAACATTCCAATTTCCCTTGGTAGAAAGTTTCCGTTACCTGCACAGCATATGGTGGAGATAGCTAACATAAGACGAGGCACAATAGTGATGTTTGCAGACCCAAGGAAAAAGGATTTCAGAGCCAGAAGACGTCTCCTTTGATCATCTCTTAGCCACCTTCAGAGACCGGCTTGTTTCGTGATCTGCGGCTTCTCATTATTTCTTGACTCTAAGGGGCTGCTGGAGCCTCCTTTTCTCTTCCCTGAGGGTCCCCTTGACGGCTCTTCATATCTTTTCTCTTGTCCTTAGTTAGCCCAATTCTGTGGCACTGAAGCTTCTCCCCACTTCATTCAAAACTAGACAAGACCCCCAACACTGTGGAATTGGAACACCTCTATGTCTTTTCAGTCTTACCTCCCCGTGTTTGTGGCTCATGGTGATGACATACGGGCAATGGTTTATTTTTATAATGACAATATTTTAAAGGTGCACATGGGATTTTCACGCGCTGCAGGTTACATACCTTTTGCTATTTTCGATGTTACACGGTTTACATACGTCAGATCTCTGTTTTGTTTACTTGTCTGCTGGTCATAGACGCTCATTTTTATTATTCGGGCTTGTGTGTATTATTAAGAATTTCATTTCCTGGGGAGTTGCACAAGAGCTCTTTCAAAATCTAGAAGCATATTATTTCTGTGATTTTTAAGTAAAGCTGATGGTGAGAAAAATTGTTTCCAGGCTTCTCTTTGGGGTAGGGGGTGGGGGTGGGTTGGGAAGGTTTTGTGTCAGGGAACTTTTAAAATTATGTTGTGGGGGAGAAACCATGTTTGAAAAACGCACAGATCTCTCCCACATGAGGCACAATCTAGCTCCCTCTTTGTCGCTGTCCGTGAAGGTGTCACTTAGCGTCTCCATTCTTACTGTGCATTTTGTTTGTTTGTTGTTTCAAAATGAGGTAGGAAAGAAAATAGTTAAGAAATAGGTTTCAGAGGTTTTAAAACCAGCCAGGGAGTCCTGGTTTCACATCTCAACTCCATTTACTCACAGAGCTTAACTTAAATACATCCTAGCTTTGTTGTGTGAATTATCTTTTGTGTGTGTGTGTGTGTGTGTGTGTGTGTGTGTGTGTGTGTGTGACAGGGAGAGAGAGAGAGAGAGAGAGAGAGAGAGAGAGAATTATCTCTTAAAAAGACAAAGAGGGATTTTTTTTTCTTAAGGACTTTCCTAAGGAAAAGTGCCAGTAAGATATTCTCTTTGGTGGGGATCACCAATTGCTGAGCAGAAGTTACCGGAACCGCCACCCTGGGTGAGAAATTCCATTGTTGGACAAGAACAGTTGTTAAGGATGTTGCTACAGATGCTTTGTTTGTGGAAGATGGGGCTCACGTGACTCGAGAAGACCCATCTGAATATTATTATTTTATAAGCAAACACCAGCTAGTTTCAACAAGTTGTGGCTTCCCCGGCCTTCCTTTAGCTCAGGAAAGAATCTCAACTGTGCTGTCCACAGCGTCTGAAAACACCATACGTTCCATCACTGGCCGGAAATGGCCGTCCCACCCTTCCTCCTTCTAACTGCTAGCGCTTCCATTCTGCCCTCGGCTGAGAATCCTGCTTCACGCTGCAGTGAGAAACTGGTGAGAAGTCGCTGGAAGGAAACTCTCTTGCTGTGTCACCTGTGGACCTACCCATCTCTTCCTTCATTCCTACCCACCGTCGGCTCGCCGGCCTCCTCCTGCCCAAGGTTGATGTCTTGTATTATAAATTCCATTTCCCGCCTCTTTCAAGGGCGTCAGTTTTATGACGACACCCTCTGCCCCTTGGGTGCTCACAATGTCCCTTTAGCGTCCTTTTTGTCAACACATGATGCAGGGTTTCCTGTCCCCTGGTGTGTCTACAACACCTTGAGCCGCTCAGCCCCCTCACCGGGATGGCTCTGCCTTCTGTGCCTCTCAGCAAACCGTCTCGAGTCACCGACAGCTGGGCTTTCACCCCCTTCGCTCCTGGACCCAGTGCACCTGTGCGTCTGGCCACACTGCTTGCTCTTAGCAAGGTCACCGATGACTGGCTTGTTGGAGCCGACACCTTTCTACGTCTGCACCTGCGTGAACCTAAACGCGGTGATCAGTCTGCAAACTCCTCTCGTCTCCATGACCCATCCCAGGTTGGCCTTCTTCCGCGACTGCTGACTGCTCTTGACCCTCATGCTGTCTTTATGATTGTACTAGTGTGTGTCATCTGACAGCTGTGAAATGTGCAGTTCTTTGGGGCCCCACTTTCTCTCTCTACACTCCCTACTTAGTTACATACCATCTATCGAGTGACTTGTCCCATTTTTACATCTGCTGCTTGAGCTTCTGTCGCTGAGCTCTGACCTCAGCGCAAAACGTCCACATCAACGCTGCCATCTCGGTACGTAATGTTCACAGCAAAACCAACACGATCAAAACAGAACTCTTCCTTTCTCCAAATCTTGACCCTAAACGTCTATCTCTTTTTGCCACCCCTAGCTTACTCCCACTTATTCTGTTTGATGGTGTGAGTTGTAGTCATTAAAATAAAAGTTTAAAACACTATGTACTCAATATGGAAACTATAAATAAGAAAGAACTATCCCCTCTCCCCCACCCCCATCCACAAACAGCCACTACCAACACTTTGATACAGGTCCTTTCAGGAGCCTTCCTATGTACTTTTACACAAACAAGATCTCATTAGAGAAATTAAAGAATCAGAAACTGATTCTTTCAGTTTCGAGAGACAGCAAATCAATTCGTACTAGTCTAAGAAAACACTGAATTTCCCAGATCATACGACTGAGAAGCTGGTGGGTTATGCTGAAGAACTGGGGGCTCAAATCAGGAAGTCACATGGCATCCTGACAAAGAGGGCTGCCTGGCTGGGTGAGGCTCCCCCAACACCAAGGGAGCACTGCCTTTCTGTGCTCTCTGGAGAGAGCCCGTGGGATCACAACCCACCCCCGGGATCATAAACCCGCTCATCACAATTGCTACGGCCGAGCAGCACCCTATCTGGTCAGGTGCCTTCCCCAAACCCAACCAACCCACATGAACCAAGAAAAGAGGGACAGGGATCCCCCCCAAAAGGTTGGGTGTACCAAAAAGGTGTCCATCTCAGCAACCATACCATGGTAATTCTTTACATGGTTTCTTTCAGTAATATCACACACATTTTCCCATGTCAATAAAACGTACACATTTTGCAAAGCCAGCCTTAATGATGGAACTACAGTCAGATGTGTGGATGTTTGATAATTTAACTATTCCTTATTCATGGGGATTTAGCACATTTCCAGTTTTCTTTAAGACAATCATTATCACACCAATGTCCTGTTAATTTAAAAAATTTTTTTAACGTTTATCTTTTTTTGAGAGACACAGAGAGACAGAGCATGGGCAGGGAAGGGGCAGAGAGAGGAAGACACAGAATCTGAAGCAGGCTCCAGGCTCTGAGCTGTCAGCACAGAGCCCGACGTGGGGCTCGAACTCACGAACCGTGAGATCATGACCTGAGCCGAAGTTGGACGCTCAACCTACTGAGCCACCTGGGAGCCCCAAATGTCCCGTTAATGAAATACTTGCACACACACTGAATTCACTCTTATGCTTAAATATTTTCAAGAAATGCAATTTCTGAGTCAAAAGGCATGCTCACGTGTAATAGTTTTGAGTAGATTTTTATCAACTTGCCTTCCACAAAACTGTGCAAATGTAGCAATCCCACCAGCAGAGTAAGACGTGACTGAGTGTTTTCACTCTATAAGAAGTTTTCCCCATCTTTGTCCAATCCTATAAATAATTGGAATTGTTTTCACTTTGCATTTGCCTGATGATCGTTGAGGCTTCGCTAAGCTTCTGTTCTTACTGTGCCTGCAGTGTGTTGAATAGGCTGTGAGTCGGTTGAGGGCCCACAATTCCACACAGCCTTCCCCGAGAAGCCAAGGGTGACAGTAACAACAATGGGATGAGTGGGGACAGTTGCTATTTATGGAGTATTACAAGAGGCCAAGTGTGGTGTCAAATCGCCCACACCATCATCTCATCCCCGAGCGCCTTCCTGCCTGCCGCCCTCCCCAACCTCGCCTTGCACAACCTCACGCAGTGGTCCCAGTCCCTCAGACCCTTCCCCTGCTGTACCTAGTTCGTCCTTAATGCTGTGGTCTCTTTTGGGTCTTTCTCCTGGAATCGTCTGCTATCAGCATCTACACAGCCACCTCCTTCATATTATCTGGCTTTCGGTTTCATTATCCACGAAACCTAACTTCATTGCCTAATCCACAGCGGTACCACCTCCCCTGCCCCAGCCACGGTCCCTCACCCTGTTAGGTGGTCCTCATAGAACTTTTTGTCCACATGTTGCCTGGTTATTTGTGCTCTGGTTGTGGGTTTCTCCCATCAGAAGGTAAGTGGGGGCCTGTATCCCGCCTGTCCTCTGGCACCGGGAGCCACGCCTCACCCTTGTCAAGCACCGAGTGTCTGTCATATGAATGAGCACTCCTGGCTACCCAGGGGGAAAACCAGAGTCAACCTTGACTCATGTTTGCTTTTCCTTGCGGTTTATTCATTTGATTTTCCTTTTCTAAATTCTCTTGAATCGTTCACATCTTCTATTAAAGTATTGGCCCTAGTATAATCCTATGTCACTTACATCTGGGCTATTTTAGTACCTTCTGAAGTTCACTGACGTTTTTTGGTTTCTCTTCCTACTAATTCTTCTTACAAAACACTATGGAATTAGTGTTTCTGTAAAACAGAGAAAAATGTCATGTGTTAATCACAGCTGGTTATAGCTACTTCTTTCCGAGTGGAAGAAATCCTATCAGTAGGGAAGTGAGTTGTTAATACTGTTCCCTCCCATGGCAGTTAACTGGGGACATGAGGGAAATAAGGACAGCTTTGGTCCTGGGACAGGGCATGGTCTGGAGCATAAGCCATTCCGTGTGGCCGGCACCCTGATTACAGGTTGAATACGCAGAGGAAAGTCCAGAGCTCTATACGCGGGGGGAGCTTGAAATGCTTTGGAATAAATTGAGGGAGGTTAGTTTAGTGAGAAAGTCAAAGAGGAGGGAGCTGGTGTGCAAACAGGGTCTGGGGAGAAGCCGAGTGCAACGTGATGGTGGAAGAAACCCTGGTGGCCACAAGCATCCAGTGGAGTCGCTTGTACCCGCAAGTGCCTCGCACGACAGGAGTTTCATGGGAAAGGCATGGGCAAGGATCCTTACGTTACAGTTGAAGGAGTGCAGGAGAGAATCTGTTAAATGACGACAGGCATGTTTCAGTTAGCTCAGCTCCGCGATGAGGAGGAAACATACCAGCCAAACCCTGATTCTTCTGAATAACGGGACATTCGTCTTCCTATGATTAGCACGGAGGCTAATCTGGCTTGGAACTCAGAAAGTCAGATCTCTAGGTTGACCCCTAAGATATATTTTGGGGTCACTTTTTACCTGTAAATCCTCTACGGAGTAGGATTTAGTGCCTTCCTCCGCTTACGGATGAAGTACAGACTGCTTAGGCAACATTCAAGTCTCCACGCTCTGGCTTTTGCGAACCTTTGTAAATGTTCTCCAAACCCTGCCCTGTGAGTTGTATTCCCTGAACAGAAAAGACCAGATCACACATTTTTTTGGTACCAATTTTTGGATCAGCATTGGGATGATGATAAGTCTCAGGATCATCTCAAGGAAAAAATGGTGGAAGACGTTCAGTACGTTTGGCCTGGAAAGGCAAGATTCTGAAGGACATTGAGTGTTTCTGCAACCGTTTGAAAGGTGTCGAGTGGGAGCGAGGTGGCAACATATTTGTAGTTCCCAAGGGTAACTGAGATCTTTGGGGAGAAATATAAAAGGGGGCAAATTTTGAATCAATGTAGGAAGACTTTCCAAGCGACAGAGTTGGGATAAACTGACTGGAGACGTTCAAACACAGGCAACCCCTGTGGGTCGGCCTTTGAGGGATAGTGCCTTTGAGTGCAGGCAGTTGTCATAAATCTCCCTGAGACTCTTTCAAACCCTCAGGGTCTGTGATTACAGAATGATCCTGCCGTGCCTCGGAGAGTCGGAATGCTTCCCATTGAGCTCTTAGCCACCCACCCTTGCAGATTTTCTTGGCCTCATTTTATTTTCCCCTTCTCTGTGGAGTGTCCTGTCTGTGCCAATCATAGGCACAGAACATGGTAGTTTTTGGTTTTGGTTATCTTTGACGTGCTTGTCTGCTCTTCTCAATTGGACCGTGACCCCTCTGATGACAAGGACCACGTATTATTCTTTGTACCGTGAGAGCCTCGTGATGCCCCACTCCCATGCACCTACCGCCTACATA
This sequence comes from Panthera onca, assembly GCF_046562875.1. Lineage (NCBI taxonomy): Eukaryota > Metazoa > Chordata > Mammalia > Carnivora > Felidae > Panthera > Panthera onca. Next base: position 91,271,004 of record NC_138350.1, read on the forward strand.
TTTTAGCCTGGCCTCCAGTTTCCTCCAAGAAATATCTTAGACAGCCTCCTTTCATTCATGGAAGAAAGTGGTCAAATCAAATAATTCACCCGATGGATTAATGTCAGAATATTTAGTGAGCCTTTCATTTTAAATAACACTCCAGGAGAAGGTAAGGCTTTAATTAGGAAGAAAATTACCAGCTGGGGGTGGACTTTCAGACTTGAGGGCTGGAGAGAGGGCTGTGGGCACATCCCAGAATCTGAGGCTGTTCCCATCCGTGATGATTATCTCATGACATGCCCCAATTTGTACAATTCTCTCTTCCACACCATGGTTGGACACTGTTGCTTTATATCACGGACTGGTTCTATGTTTCTTATAGCTCATAATCGTTGTGATTGAATTAAGGAAGGATCTCATTTTCTAAAGAAATTGGACATTCATTTCTTGGAGCAGTGTCTCCCAGGAGACATTCAGATGGGGTGGATTGGAGTTCTGTCAACTTCTCTGATTTTATTATATTTAGAAATCCTATAATAGTGGACCTCAAAGTCCATCTAAACTATAAGTAAGGAATACTAGGTTCCTAAGACATCTGTGTAGCTGTAAATAAATCAACATATTTATATATTTCATAAAGAACAATAAAAGAACAGCAAAAAATCCTTTGCTAAATTCTCGGTAAACCTTTTCTCTTAAAAACTTGTATTTCATTCTAATTAATGCATTTCAGCATGATTTATACTGAATTGAATTAAACTGTAGCGAATTTATTGAAATTGAATTGGCGACAGCATTTATAGATGATAATGGAATCAGGAATGGAGGGCGGGATCAAACTATTACGCATTTATTTCAGTTTTCATCTACAGAACATACTGGTTCAAACCTGCGTTATGTTTACATGTATTCCAGAAAACATTTATTTAGTATTTTGAGGGCAGAGTATACCTAGGTGAAAGTTTCCACCCCTTATAAACTTTTTTTTAATGTTTATTTATTTTTGAGAGCGAGAGGAAGAGCCAGAGAGCAAGCAGGGGAGGGGCAGCGAGAGAGGGAGACACAGAATCCGACGCAGGCTCCAGGCTCTGAGCTGTCAGCACAGAGGTCTATGCGGGGCTCGATCCCATGAACACGAGATCATGGCCTGAGCCGAAGTCTGACGCTCCCCCGACTGAGCCACTTGGGTGCCCCTGCCCCCTTATGAAAGAATGTTTTAAATAGCTCGATTTGCACGGTTGCACTTCCCAACTGCTTACTGGTTGGATTTCAGAGACTGATTGTCCAATGAGAACTGTATCAATGGGACGGTTAAGGTGTTGTCCTATCAACTCGGAAAGTACAAAGGATCCCGCTGGGGATGTTGGATCATTTGTAGTATCCTGCTGGCTTTGAATTTCTTCTTTTTCCCCTCTGTTCTCTCTCTTGTTTCTCCTTGCAGTTCAGCTCCTAAACCTGCTCTTAGCCTCGCTTCGGGCTCACCGACTCTCTCCTCAGATGTCTCCAGGTGCGTGGGGAGCAGGAGAACCTTTCCTTCCCCCACTCCCCGCAAATAGAAGGCACTTCGTCTGCCTTGGGGAGCACCGAGGAGCCCGGCCGGCGGCTCAGGTGCACAGGCCCGCCTGTGACCGGGGCCCAGAGGAACAGAGGACGCTCCCCTGCCCCTTTGCTGCCATCTTATCAGTGGGTGGTACGTTCCCCAGCCACCACCCAGGGGGCCAAGAGCCTGCGTAAAGGCCCTGCCTGTGCTGCGGGCACAGGAGGAACTCTGGAAGTCTCCCTGGGATTCTAGCCTCTCTAGGCACAGGTACCACGAACCCACTGGTTGCCACATCCTACACAGGGGCAAAACTCCTGGGGCGTCTCATTTCTCTGGAATGAATCATTAGCCCCAGTATCAGACGCTCAGACCACAGCATTTCAAGATTTTGAAGTTAGCACAGGCCTGCGGGTATTTCAAAGCACTCCTGCATGCCGCACCCTGGATCTTCGTCCCTCCAACTTCTCCCTAAGTACTTTTAATTTTGGGGCTCAGACCCCTCTTTTCACGAGCTTTCCTCTTCTGAGATTCCCAAAGGAACAAAAATTAAAAAAAAACACAATGTCACGGACTCTCACATAGGAGAGGTCAGGAAAATGTGTTTATTAGATGAATGTCACAGGTGTGATGATCTGCCCTTGTTCCTTTAATGAAAATGTCAACTCGCTCCGTGGTTTTCCAGCGACTAAATGATGGAGGAATTCTTAATAACAGTGTGGCGGAATAAATAGTAAAGGGAAAACAGCCACATAGGTCCAATAAATTTGGCGCTGATGAATAAAATGACTTATTATTATCTCAAGTTTCCTTTCCAGAAGGAAGATTTCAACTTAACACAATGGATATGCATATATATATATATATGGATATGCATATATATATAGTCTGACTATCAGAGTCAAGCAGACGGTCTACTGATGCTGCCCCTTTTCCGAGGGCTTTTCAAGCTAGAATTATATTTGAACTATGTCTCCGCCTTGTCACTCGACACTAAAATTATTTTATTGCATTTCTCCCTGGAGGTTTTCTCAGCCGTATTATCTTTCTAATTACATCGATTATCTGCGCATAATTTGGGTCGAATTTGAAGTACTTTGTAACTTACAATTTCCAGAGAATTATCGCCAGCTCACAGTCTGCCCGTGAATTGGCCCTAAAAGTCCAGGAGTGGGTGAATTGCAGGATCGATTCCGGCCGTTTTCTCCCGTAGAAACAAGGTCACAGGATGGTGAATCCCCAGGCCTGCCTGCAACACTTTTTTTCACCCACCTCGTACCCGCGGAACAGCACGACCGTGAAATTAGATCCAGAATATCGTCATTTGTACACCATGATGTTAACGTTCAGAGTGTCTTCGGGTGTTTGTGGAGCGTATCTGGAGTAGACCTTCTTGGCGAGACAGCTGCACCGCAAAGCCCCTAATTTTCCGTGACTTGCTTCTCATCCTTACCACTGCCACCACCGTCCGTCCCTGGCCGGATCCGCTCAACGAAGACATGACGTGCTGAAAAGTGCTCTATTTTTCTCCACTGGTTGGCCCCTGTCACCCATTCTTAGCAGTGGGGAGCTGGTTGCGTTAGGGTGACGTTAAATGTTCTTTCAGTGCCCGGAGGTGCTACGTGTGGTGACTGGGCCCCTTCCCGAGAAGACGATCGCTTGTTGAATGCTGGAGCGGGTTCTCCTGGCCGGGTGTGGGTGTGGGGGCTTCACAGCATGGGCCAGGACAAAGATAGCACGTGTGAGAAGACATTTGTTTTATTTAACAGAAGGCGGTTCTAATTCTTTTTATGTTAAAACACCCCGGAGTGATGGAAGGGTTGTCCTGGGAAAGATCGACTGTCTGTCCCAAGGACACAAAGCAGTGCCGCTGAGGCCGGGTCCAGGGCAGCCCCCGCCCCCTCGATGCCCGCACGGCATTGCTGCGCTTCCAGAAGAGGTGCCAGCCCTTCCGGCGGAGCCGGAGGAGGCCCTCGAGTGGCTAACTTGTCACGCCAGCTACTTGTGCTCAGGATGCCCTAGGAAAGACTCTGTGGGAAAAGGCACACTCAAGAAACAGGGTGTGACCCCGGGTCAGCTTCGGTCGGGTTCTCCTCTGGCGTCAGGTTAGCTGTCCAGGGCCAGTGGTCCTGACGCCCACGGTGCGGGCCCCCTCTGGGAAGGGCTGTCTTTGTGAGGTCACTGATGCAATGTCTGTGTCATATCTGCGGGGGTTCTGACGCTTGCTTTCTCTCTCCGGGCCCTGCTTCTCTTGCTTTCGGGGTGTCCTTTGGTTTTTGTTGGAATTGGATGTGTGTCACATGCCGGAAAGGAGCCTCCGAGGACCTGGACGTGCGGACCCGTCTTTGTGGTGTGCAGCTGGGGGCCAGGTGTCCGTGCGCTGGTTCCCGTCCCCGTGCTGGGACCTCTCTGTCCCAGGAGGGGCCCGCGGCCAGCACACCTGCCAGCTGTCCCCACGACAGCTGAGGTTCGACAGGAGGAACACCCGTAACCTCGTCGCCCAGCTCTCTGTGCCCCCAGGCCTGTGCTGCCCAGGCTGCTTGCTGGCCTGTCCCTGCTGACGCATCCCCGTGTGTCCCCAGACACCCAGCCGCTGTGGCTGCACCTGTTTGCTTTCCTCCCCGAGGTGAGACAGCAGTGCCTGGGAAGAGGTCTTTTCCTTCTGTCGGGACGAGGCCCCAGCACAGCCTCCACTCCGGACATGTTGGAGGACTGATGGGTGGTGGCCTCCTCCCTGAGGACAGAGGGTCGGGGGCACTGCTGGCCCCCAGGGGGGGGCTTGAGGCCGCTCTCTCTGGCACCTCTGTGGGGGAAGCCCACGCAGGAGGGGTCCAGGCTGGTGTCCCTGCGTGGTGGTGGGCAGGGCGGGGACGTTGTCGGGATGTGCTTTCTCTGTGTCCTCTCCTGTGTTGACCTGATGGCCGGGCAGTGTTTCTCCCACTTGACTCGAGACTCCTTACTGTCATCCCTGGAAAGCAGGTTGTGTGCTACCGACAGGGCACAAGTTCTGGGCAAAGGTCAGGACACCGCCCGGGGCTGAGGGGCAGTAGACGCGTGCAGATTCACTTCACAAAGCGCGTCTTCCTGGCAGCGGGGGCTGGCAGAGGCAGGACCAGAAGGGGGACTGCTGGGGCTGCCTGGGGTTTGAATCCTGCCGTCACCATTCACCAGCCATGTGACCTCGGCAAGACACCTGACTCTCTGTGCCTTCATTCCACTCGTCAGTAGAACTGAGACGCGGGCAGATGCTTTCCAGGGACCTCACGTATGACACGCAGGGCTCAGCACCGAGCTTGGCTCGGTGATCCCCGGTCGCCTGTGCACCTGCTCTTCTCAGGAGAAGTCGTGTCTGTCTCTGGTGACTCACTAAAGGTTTGGGAGCAGACTAGGAGATTCTCCTCGGTCTCTTGTGGTCAGCGATCACCAACCCCCCACCCCTTCCCCCAACCTCCATACCCCTGGACCCTGCACTGTCACCAGCATCCTTCCCCATCAGTGGGAATGCTGCCTTTCTCTGGAGTCCCCGTCCTCGTCAAGCTGTAAGACCAGAGTCTGGAACGAGCTGAGGGAGGAGGGCATCTGGGGTTGGTGCTAGGGGCTAATCCAAACCCAGGAAAACCTGGCTGTCAAAGGTCAGGATGAGTAAAATGATTACAGAGTCACTGTTTGTGGATCGATTTCTTTCTTTCTGTTTTTTAAATTCTTTTCTCATATTTATTTATTTATTTTGCAAGTGGGGGAGGACGGAGAGAGAGGGAGAGAGAGAATCCCAAGCAGGCTCCATACTGCCAGTGTAGAGCCCAATGTGGGACTCAAACTCAGGAACGGTGAGATCACGACCTGAGCTGAGATCAAGAGTCATTTGCTCAACCGACTGAGCCCCCCAGGTGCCCCATGCATTCATAGGTTTTTCTGCTGTGGTCTGTGACGTGTTTCCATGTGTCTTGTTACCCCCGACAGCTGCGAATACCACCAAGACACGATTAGCGCTGCGAAGGAACCCTAATGACCGCACCCTGCTTGTGCGGGAGATGCTTTGGGGACGGCAGAAGCCCACAGCTGCTGACTGGAGCAGGTGCACAGGGGGCCCTCGAGGTCTCAGGGAGGAACCCGAGCACAGGCGGCCCCAGACCCACGACGTTCTCACGACGGGGAGGCTAGGGCATGAAAGAGTCTCTGAGGATTACAGTGAAACACGTACATATGTGTATGTGAGGGTAAATTTGTCAAGTGTGGTTTGGGTAGAAAGGGATCATATTATAGTTGTATGACATTCACCACGTGTGACCTGGCATATCCATTCACATGCGGATCGACCTCTGGCAGGTACAGTGAAATTCCCAGAGAAGAACTGTCTCTTATGGCTTCTTTTGCTACTATCTCTGTCTCTATTTGGTGGCAAATCTTGTTGAAAGGAGCGGCTTAGTTATTCCTCTTTGCCGTTTTCCCATAGCACCTATTATGTGATCGATATCGAATCAATATTGACTGACTACATAGATAAGTAGCTGAATGAATTTTCTACGTAAAGAAAACTTTACTCTGGGATAATTTAAGAAAAAAAATCTATGTGAAGTTAAATTTCTTCCCTTAACATTGTGAATAGTAAGACGTATTTTCAGGGGCACCTGGGTGGCTCAGTCATAAGCGTCCGTCTCTTGATTTCAGCTCAGGTTGTGATCTCATGGTCGTGGGATCGAGCCTTGCATTGGGCTCTGAACTGACAGCACAGAGCCAACTTGGGATTCTCTCTCTCTCTCTCTCTCTCTCTGCCCCTCCATCCCTCTCTCTCTCTCTCTCTCTCTCTCTCAAAATAAATAATAAACTTAAAAAAAAAGGATGTGTTTTCAGCATCATGCATGCGACGGTACGTTGAAGAGTCCAATGTAAACAAGGGCTGGCTTATCATTTCTCCAGAATTACCAGCCTTAGAATTTTGTAATTTCAACAGGTGGACCCTATACTTGTTTTGTGAAGTGTTTACCAAAGGATCTCATTTTCTTTGGCGCGGATATAAGTGACATTGTGCTTTTAATGTCATTTCCTACATGTTCATTTTGAGTGATGGAAGTGTAGTAATTTTTGTACGTTATCTTGTATCCTGAACTTGATGTTGCTGAACCCACTTTATTAGTTATGTTTTTCTTTGTAGATTCATTGGGGCTGTTACAATCATGTCCATGTGATCCGCAAATGATCACAGTTTTAAGTTCTTCCTTTCCTATTTGCATGTCTTTTATTTCTTCTTGCTTTTTGCACTGGTTAGAACTCCCAGTGCCATTTTGAATAAGAGAGCAGACATCTTCATTTTTTCTTAACATTGAGAGAAAAGGTTCGTAGCCGAGTATGTTGTTAGCTACAGGTGTAGTTTAGATAATGTTTTCAAGTTCTTGTAATTCCTCTACGTTCTTAGTTTTTGGAGAGCTTTCATCATGAATGGATGTTAGATTTGTCAAGTACTTTTTGTACATCAGTTTTTATGATCATATGACTTTTTTTTCCCAGCTTGCTCATGTGGTGGAGTTTTTAAATGTTGAACTAGCATTGCACTTAGTCATGTTGTAAAATTCTTTTTTTCATTATTTGATTCAATGTGCTAATTATTTAAGGAGAACTGTGTCTAAGTTCATGAGAAATATTTGTTTGTAGTTGTCTTCATTTTGTGCTGTGTTTGTCTGGTTTTGATATCGGGATAATACTGGCCTCGTAACATTTGAAAATGTTCTCTCCTGCCCTGTTTTCCGGAGTAGATTGTGCAAATTTGTATTAACTCTTCTTTAAAGATTTGGTCAGATCCTCCAGAGAAACCATCAGAGTCTGAAGATTTTCTTTGGAGAGCTCAATAATTACAAATGCAGTTTCTTTAATGGTTATGGGCCCATTCAGATGATCTATTTAATCTTGGTTGATTTGTGGTAATTTGTGGGTATAGTACACAGGATTAGTTTCACTAAGATATCTGTCAGTTACATGGCAAAGGGGAATTGAGGTGACAGGTGGAAATCAGATGCTAATAGACCTTAAAAGAGGGAGCTTATCCTGGATTACTCAGGTGGCCCCCTTGTAAACAAAAAGTTCTCAAAAAAGGGAAGAGGGTGACGGAAGAGAACCAAGGTCGGCTTTGTGGATGGAGCCGGGAGCCAAGGAGTCAAGGACTGTGACACCTCTAGCGGAAGGGAAAGGTAAGGCAGTGTGTTCTCCTCCAGGGCTCCCACAAGGAACGCAGCCTGCGGACCCCTGATTCTAGCCCGAGGTCGTGAGGACACCTTCACACTTGTCACCCCGAGAGCTGTAGATAATAAACTCAAGTTGTGTTATGCCTCCGGTCTGTGGTTTGTCACAGCAGCCCTAGCAAACGAAGACAGTTTTGAGAAATTGGTTCATTTCTTCTAAACTTGAATTTCTTAGCATAGCGTTGATCCTAGTATCTCCTTATAATGCTTTTAATCACTGCGGGATCTGGAATAATAGCTACTTCCTTCCTGGTGCAGGTAATTTGTTTCTTCTTTTTATTTCTGGCATTCTTGCTAGAGGTTTGCCGAGGAAGGAGAACCTGGAGTCATTGGCTTTCTCCAGTGTTTTCCTTTTTCCAGATTCATGGATTTCTACTCCGTGGTATTTGTTTGATGTCATTTGTTATATTTACTTATTGTTTCCTTCATTATTCTCACATTTGTATTATTTCACTCATTTTTCCCCCAATTTCTTGACCTAGGAACTGTGTTAATTTGAAACCTTTCTCTTTCCGAATGTAACCATATAGGCTTGTGAATACGCCCTCCTCCGCGTTGACTTAGCTGCATTCTACAGATTCCATTATGCTGTATTTTCATCTTCTTCCAGTTGCCTTTGTTATTCCCTTAGAGACTTCCTCTTGGACTCCTGGCTTATTTAGAAGTGCTGCGTTTAATTTCAAAGTGCTTGGAGACTTTCTTGTTGTTCTTTTATTATTGATTTCAAGTTTCATTCCATTATGGTTAAAAAGCCTACTCTGCAGGGTTTAAATTCTTTTAATCTTGTTTGGGTTTGTTTTATATCCCAGGATATGGGCCATCACGTGGGTCCCAAATAAAGCTCCCGTCCTGGTCTCTCTGGGTCTGTTGTAGCCACAGGCTTGCATGGGGTACTTGCCCTAAGTCTTGGCATTTAGGAAATCAAGGACTGAATTTTGTTTAGCAGGAAGTTAAAAATCAATTTTCTTCTCCTAGAAAAACAGGCTTGTCTGTTTTGGAGGCCATTCCTTTCTTGCCAAGTCCAAATATTGTATTTTCTTTCTCTGCAGTCCCTGTGTCCTTTGAGCTTAAAAATATGGGTTAGGTAAAGCTTTAAAAGTATCATTCACATCTATAATTTTACTAAATACCAATAACAGTCCATTTGAACAGATTTTGCTCAAGCAAGAGTAACTAAGACCTGCTCTTTAGAGATCATAATTAGTGTGACTTATGTTCATAGTATGTTCATATGTAGTCTAAACACTACAATATGTTTGGTGAGGCCTGAGATTTTTAGTTGATTTTCCAAAAGGGACGATTAGTTTTGATCCGCTGAAATTCTTCTCCCATTCTCTGTAGCCGACATCATCCATTTTAAAGATGGTCTATGATTAGGGATTTCCTAGGTGTTTACTGGGAAGGGGCAAAGCTGGTCGGTCTCCTGACTCAGTTGGATGTGCTAGGTAATGTAACATTCCACACTGACACTGAAAATTCTATGAGATACCTTGCAGTTTGGTACTGTTGAAACACTTCCTGTTCTCTCGCCTGAGTGCTTATATTACGAATTTATGAAGTATCAATACTTCTATCTTTAGAATTGCATTTGAAATGCTTTTTACTTTATTATTGTTTATTATGAAATTTCTATGATTGCTCCAAATTTCATTCTTAAATAGGCATGCCAATGATTATATAAGCAAAAAATCCCTGGCCGGGTTATTGTCTGCCCAGCCACCTTCTGTGTTTTCAATGCTCCCCCTCGAGCCTTACTGCTCAGTGAATGCATTGTTTTCTTATTTAGCGAAGGCAAAAAGTCAATGTTGTTAAACATTGTGAGTTACGATCTATCTTACAAAGTTTTCTAAATCTCACAGTCCTGTAGGCACAGGCATACTCTGAAAAGTGCACGGTTTGCTGTTACCTGAGAGACCGACGCAGGGCATTTAAGTAACGGGCATGATGTAACATTGCCAATGGCTCTCCCTGCCTTCATTCGCAAAGCTTCCAGTCTATTCTTGGCCATGTTGGCAGGGGGAGGTTTCGGGGGCCACAGCCTGCCCTTTCTTCACCCCTTAAAAGGGTTTCAATGGCAAAACTCCCCACTCACGGCATCCAAAGTCCCACCCGCCTCACGAGGTTCACCTCCTGGCTCCTGTCTGGGGCACCTGCTCTCTGTGTGGCTTCGGGGCTGGGGATAGCTGACGGTGTCCGGGGCAATTGGTTTTGTTTATCTGTGAATTACACAGACATTGAGAACTGTAAGGGGTAAATCTGTGAACCAGTTGGAGTAAGTGTGTAGGATTTCCTGTCACGAGAACTGGTGGCGTCTGTGGGACAAATACTTACACTTGTGCTCGAAACACCAAAATTTAAGGCAGAGTTTAGGAATTAGTGTAGACAAATTTTGTGCTTCTAATCTTTGGCTCTTTTTACTGTGCCATTCTTTCTAGCAGAATTTTGGTTATTTTTCGCAATTAGATCCAAGATGACGTCGCCTTGAGAGCCTTGGTTACACGGGCAAAGACACTTTCCCCCAGAAAGTCACGTTCACGGGTTTTGGGAGTCAGGACACGCGTCTATCTCTTTAAGTCGCTACCCTACCCATTGCTCAGCTCACTGCATGCATGGATCAATCCCTTGGATGACAGATAAAAGCAGAAAACACATTCCCGCCAGCATCCTATGTGACCTCAGAGTCCAAAGCCAGGGTCCTGGGAGAACAGCGCCCCCAGGATAGCAACGCGCTCACTGTTTCCATAACTGGCCCCTCAAACCATCCCTGTCTTTGACAACACCAAGTCCAGGACACTACGAACTGGCAAAAAAGAAACAGGACAAGAAAAGTTACAAGTCATAGCTTATCAGGTTTTAATTACTCCTATCCAAGCAGAGTCTTATTTTGTAAGACGTTCCCGTTGATTAGATTTAGTTCTTGACTGAAAAAATAATTAATCTGAGCAGTACTGGCCTTTACAGGCCGACTGACTTACGATGTCTCCAACAAGAATTAATCGAAATGAGCAGTGAGCTGAGCGGTGGCCAGGCACCCAGCCTTTGTGGAGCCCGACGATAGCCAGCAACGTTCCTAACCCCCCAAACAATATTTGCGACCAGAAAAGTCCCTGACGCTCTTCATTCGTACCTGCACCAAGTAAGCAGTACGCCTGTAGGACGGAGGCGAGCGCATAATGCTTTTCATCCGTGCTGTCTCTGCAGGACAGCATATCTCTTAAAACAAAATAAGACGAAACAAAAGAGCTGCTTTGCCCCTCGTACAGACATTGCGTGTTTAAAAGTTTCCTTAAATATGCTGATTCAATTTTGGCATTGGTTCAGCTTCGTGCAATTATTCAGTGAAAATTCAAAACTCTGCAAGGATTGATCCATAAATCTGGGTCTCCACATTGCAAGGGAAAGACGGTGTTTGCATAATAATTCAGTGACTGTAGGGCAATTTTAAACGCCCGTCCAGTAGATCTTATTTTAAACGTATCTAGGGGCTTTTGGGAGTTATCTAGCTTAGTTATAAAGGATGCCATAAAATTCGGTTCATATATAATTTATAACTGATGTGATAAATGGATTAACTTTGCTTAGCATTTATTGGCTCTTTCCATATAATGAAATAGTGTGGTTCTACTACAATATATCATTTTGCCGAGTCCCATTGATGCCTCGATCAGAGAAAATTGCTGCAAGACTGAGAAGATAATTAAACCATCATGGTAGCTGGCTTTTGCAGGGTCTGATAGAAACTACGCTTACTCGGCCCCAAACACAACCAAAAATGTATTTTTCTTTATTCTCACGTCACAACCTGTTTTCTCCACTGTGTCCTGATTCAGGCAGAGGGCGTCAAAATGCATCCCAATTCCCAGGTCAAAACCTGAAATGCACGCTCAAAAATGTTGGCTTTCTTCTCTTATTTTTAACCGTACGTTTTCGAATTTAAGAAAAAATGTTAATAGACTTTGTTTTTTAGAGCAGTTTCAGGTCTACAGGAAGACCGGACAGAAAGTACAGGGAGTTTTGATACTCTCCCTCATCTCCTCCCCAGTTTTCCTGTGGTAGCACCTTGCACAAGCGTGGGGCATCTGTTACAGTATGTGCTTGTTGTCTACAGTCCGCAGTGCGTCTTAGTGTTTACCCACGGTGTCCTGCAAGTCTGTGGGTTTCTACGACTATGTCGTAGCATGCGTCCACCATTACTGTGTCATACAGAGTAGCTCTGCTGCCCTAAAACTCCCCTGGGTCCACCCGTTCGTCCCTCCCCCAACCCCTGGCAACCGGTGATCTTGTTACTGTGTCTACAGTTTTGCCTTTTCGCGAACGTCACGTAGCTGGAACCGCACAGTACACAGCCTTCTCAGGCTGGCTTCTTCCTCGTGATGGTGTACGTGCATTCAGGTTGCTCCGTGTGACTTCTTGCGGTTTGACAGCTCTTTTGTTTTTAGCACTGAATAAAATTCCATTATCCGGGTTTACCAGTTGTTTATCCATTCACGCGCGAAAGGGCATCGCAGGTGCTTCTAGGTTTGGGCAATGTCGAATGAAGCTGCTACGGTAGTTGTGCACAGGCTTTGTGTGGCCACGAGTTTTCGTCTCACTTGGATGGGTGGCAAAGAGAACAATTGCTGTACCTCACGGTAAAGAATACGTTTAATCTCGTGAGAAACTGTCAAAGTGGCTTCCGTGGTGGCTGTACCTCTCTGTATCCTCACCAGCCCTGAATGAGAGTTCCTGTTGTTTCGTAGCCTCACCAGCATTTGGTGTTGTTTGTGTTCCGGATTTTAGCCATTTTAATAAATTTTCAGTGATATCTCATTTTTGTTGTAACTAGCATTATCTTTAAAAAATTCTTTTTAATGGTTTTATTTATTTTTGAGACAGAGAGAGACAGAGCATGAGCAGGGGAGGGGTAGAGAGAGGGGAGACAGAATCTGAAGTGGGCTCCAGGCTCTGAGCTGTCAGCACAGAGCCTGACGGGGGGCTCGAACTCGTGGAGTGTGAGATCATGACCTGAGCTGAAGTCAGACGCTCAACCGACTGAGCCACCCAGGCATCCCATGTAGTTAGCATTTTCTTGATGATGTAGGATATGGAGCATCTTTTTGGATACTAATTTGCCACCCGTGTGTCTTCTTTGGTGGGGTGGCTGTGTGTTAAGACCTTTGGCTCAATTTTTAATTGGGTTGTTTGATTTCTTATGGTTGACTTTTAAGTGTTCTTTGTATATTTTTGATATTATTCCTTGGTCCGATGTTTGTTTTACAAAGATTTTCACCTAATCTGTGGCTGCTTTTTTCATTTTCTTAACACTGTCTTTTGCCGACCAGATGTTTTCAGTTTCAATCAATAATTCTTTCTTCCACAGATGGTGCTTTGGTTTTGTATCTATAAAGTCATTGTCAAACCCAAAGTCACCTGGATTTTCTCCTCTGCTATCTTCTAGGAGTTCTTTGATTTTGCGTTTTACTTTCAGGTTCATGATCCATTTTGAGTTAATTTTTGCGAGGAGTGTAAAGTCTGTGTCTGAAATTATTTTCTTTTCTTTTAAAAAATTTTTTTTATTATTTTTTTTATTTTCTTTTTTAAACATGGATATCCAGTCTTCCCAGGCCCATCTGTTGAAAGACTGTCCTTTCTCTATACAGTTGCCTTTGTTCCTTTGTACAAGCCCAGTTCAGTACATTTGTATCGGTCTATTTCTGGGTTGTTTTATTATGTTCTATTGATCTGTCTGTTCCCTCACCAGTCACACCGTCTTCATCACTATCATGAACTGCTATCCTAAGTCGTAAAGCTACGTAGTATACATTCTTCAACTTTGTGCTTCTCTTTCAAGATCGAGTTGGCTATCGGAGGTCTTTTGCCTCCATACAAACGTTAGGTCAGTTTGTTGATATCCACAAAATCCCTTGCCCGCTAGGATGAGTTCAATCCAGTTTTAGTATATGTGCTGCTGAAGTGAACACTGGACGAGTTCAATCCAGAGATGAAGTTGGTTAGAACCGAGATCTTAACACCACAGTTTCCCTATCCATGAACATGAACTCTCTCTTCATTTATATAAATATTCTTTTACTTCTTTTTTTTATCATTTTATAGTTTTCCTGTACGTACCCTGTATATATATTGTTAGCTTTATAATAACTACATTGTTTTTATTCATAATCATCTCATAAATGTATTTTCTATTCACTTTTCCCAATGCAGGCACTGATATTCTGGTCATAACGCCCCTTGACGGGTACCAGAGGATTTTAATTCCTTGTCTGGATGCTGGGTCTTCCTTCACTTAATCTTAGTCTTTTCTATGTCGGTGGTCATCTTTTTAAATGGGAAATATGCGGGGCACCTGGGTGGCTCAGTTGGTTAAGCGGCTGACTTCGGCTCAGGTCATGATCTCGCGGTCCGTGGGATCGAGCCCCGCGTCGGGCTCTGTGCTGACAGCTCAGAGCCTGGATCCTGTTTCGGATTCTGTGTCTCCCTCTCTCTCTGACCCTCCCCTGTTCATGCTCTGTCTCTCTCTGTCTCAAAAATAAATAAATGTTAAAAAATTTAAAAAAAAGAAAAAATAAATAAATGGGAAATAGGCTTCTGTCCAGTCCTTGTGTAAACCCTTCATTTTAACTTTGGGATAAAGTTCAAACTCCATAGTTGGATACGAGGTGGTTTCCCTGACTCATCAGTAACCAGCCTGGAAAAGCTGACCTCCATCACTGAGTCTCAAGAACCCACGCTTCACCAGAAACCATCTGCTCAAATCCCCTCACCGCTGAGCAGCGCCAGACCTCCCCTTCTTTTCCGTTCTTCCTTCTGCCCGGCATGGATTTCCTTCCCTTTTCTACCCAGGAAGTTCGAGTTCATGTCTCAAAACCAACTCAACGTCGTCACCTCGGTGAGTCTGTCTCCACTGACGTGGTGAGCCGGGAGTCTGCCGCCGGGCCCTCTTCACTGTGACTTTCAGCATCGCGTGCTGCGCTGACCACCGGGGCCCACCTCCGGACCTTGCTTTCTCACAGCGCAGCATTCCACATCGCATCAGTCGTGGGAGCTTCACCGTCAGCGTGCTCTGGAAGCTGACCGCTTCTCCGCAGGCTCACCACTGCCCCTTGACCCTGAGCTCACTCAGTTTTCCTCTCCCACCTGTCTTCCTACATCCACGAACCCCGCCCCCACTGCGATCCATGACTAGTTCAGCGGCCACAGGAGCTTCTGCTCAAACCTGCCTTTGGTCTCTGATGTCCTTCTCGTGACCTACAAGGGTGGGATGATCCAGCAGCCTTGTTGGGGGCTCATCTCAGCGCTTCTGTGCACAGCAGACGCTGTGATCCTCCCTTGCCTCCCTGGCCGTTGTTGTACTGCTCCCGACGACCCCCACTGGCCCCCTTGAGAATCCAGAGCGCAGCCTGCGGAACCTTCCCAGGCTTCTGCAGGAACGGCTGCCTCAGCTCCCGCGGACTTGCTCACGCATCAATATGGCCTCAGTGGCCCCTAATACGTGTGCCTGTATTATCCACCCTCTTTCCCTTTCTCTGCAAAGCACTAATAACCTTCAGACACAGCACTCAGTTAATGCATCTCGTCCGCACTTGCTGCTGTAACTTCCAGGCTCCGTCCCCAGGCCCTGGAGTAGATCTTAGCTCGGTCATGCTCAATAAATATTTAGTAGGCAATGTACCTGCCTTTACGCGATGAGCTTTAATAAGCCAGCCATTCCTTGTTTTTAGCAGCTTTATTGAAATATGATTGATACTATTTATGACAATTACGATGCGATCTATAATTTTGTGAGTTCGGGCCCACACATATACCTGTGAAACCATCGCCACCATCAGGGTAATAAACATACCCATCTTGTTCAAAGGTTTCCTGTGCCTCTGCTTAAAAAAAAAATTTTTTTTTTAATGTTTATTTAGTTTTGAGAGAGAGAGACAGAGAGACAGAGCTTGAGAAGGGAAGGGCCAGAGAGAGAGGGAGACGCAGGATCCGAAGCAGGTTCCAGGCTCCGAGCCGTCAGCACAGAGCCCGATGCGGGGCTCGAACCCACAGACCGCGGCATCGTGACCTGAGCCGTAGTCGGCCGCCCATCCGACTGAGCCGCCCAGGTGCCCCGCTGAGAGTGTTTTAAATACGAACTCATTTATGTTTAATAGAGATTATATTTATATGTAATACAATATAGTTAATATTTATACTCCTTATAATTTATAATATTTGCAATCCTCGCAGCAAACCATATGAGAGATGTACTCATGTTTTTCTCGTCTCGTCAGTGGAGAAGTCCTGCTTCGTGCCAGTGCCAGCCTGTGTGCCTGCCCCCTGCCCCCGCTACTGCTCATGGGCTAAAAACAGCGATGGTGCCCCCTGGCATCACAGGCTCCAGTGGACGCTGTAGGGTTGAAGGATGCTGAGCCAGGGCTCCCTGGCACCTATTCTGATGAGTTCCAGTAAGATAGACGATGATAGATAGATGGATACACGGATGCATAGATAGATAGATAGATAGATAGATAGATAGATAGACAGATAGATATGGATAGATTGATAATTATATAGACAATGGTAGATTGATATATAATGATAGATGTATAAATAAATAGACGACAGATAGGTAGATAGATGACAGATAATGATAGGTAGGTAGATAGATAGATAGATAGGTAGACAGACAGACAGCCTTACTATGGAAAATTGGCTCATGCCATTTCAGAGGCTAAGATTCCCACAATCCAGGGTGCCTGGGTGGCTCAGTCAGTTAAGCGTCTGACTCTCGCCTTCAGCTCAGGTCATGATCTCACGGTTGTGGGATCAAGCCCCCCATATGGCTCTGTGCTGACAGCACAGAACCTGCTTGGAATTTTGTCTCTCCTTCTCTCTCTGCCTGCCTCTCTTCCTCTCCCCTGCTCACGATCTCTATAAATAAATACGTGAATGAATAAATAAATACAGAAATAAAGACACTTCGAAAAAAAAGAAAAAAGTCCCACAGTCTACCCAGGGGACCCAGGAGAGCTGGGGGGTAATCCCCAAGTCTGAATGCCTGAGAACCAGGGAGCTGAGAGCGTCTCAGTCCCAGTGCTGGAGATCAGGGGGAGTATCTCAGCTCAGTAGCGATACAGGGGAAGAGGATTGATTTCCTCTTCCTCTGCCTCTCGTTCTATTCGGGCCCTCAGTGGTTTGGACGAGGCCCATCCGCACCGGGGAGGGCAGGCTCCCTTACCGAGTCTGCTGAGTCAGACGCTAGTCCCACCTGCAAACACCTGCACAGACACACCTAGAAAGGACCTTCCATCTGGGCGCAGGCCAGGCGAGGTGACGTGCAAAGTGAACGCGGCAGAGCGTCCCCACGGTCCCCGGCTGTCCGCCCTCCTCGCTGACCTCGCCGGCTGTGTGCCCAAGCTCACGCCTCCTCTCCGACATCAGCTCCCGCCCGGCAGCAACGGGCTGGGTTTTGCTGTTTTGCGCGGTGCGATGGTCGAACTTCGTTCGGGGTCTGAAGTAAAGACAGCTGAGACAGAGTTCTATTTTCTACAGGTGCTCTTTCGCGGGTGAAGAGAGCCAAACCACTACAGTGCCGTTACTGATATACAGATATCACTATGTATTTATTTATCTGTGTATTTGAAAGTCACGGATGAGGGCGATTTGCAAAAGGCTCGCTTTTCCTTTATCAAAGCAAGTGTGCTCACACTGTTCCCCGCCATGACGTCAGGCACCCCGCAAGACACCGGGAGCTTTGTGTGCAGGGGAGAGGGAAGCATCTTGGGGAAGCACTGGATGGTCTAGACCACACTCTTAACCTAGATCAAGAGAATCATAAATGCAGACAATTAGGGAGCTGGGGTATGCAGCTAATGGCACGTTAAGGAAGAGCTTTGGGGCTGGCTTCCGGAAGGGCTCCTGGGGTGATGTTCATTATCTTAAATTCAGCCTCGTGGGAGCTCTGATTTGGTTAATACTCAAGAGCAGAGCCATTTCTCGGTGGAGGACACAACGTAATCACGCCTGCAATATTGAGATATGGAACCAAAATTCCAACACACTCGTTTGCGGTGAGCTCATGTGACCAGCCAGCCTTTCAACATCATCAGTCTGAGCGGGAAGCACTGATCGTCACTCAAAGCCATTTGGCTTTCTCACCACCCGAGCCACCAGGGATGCTCCCGGTCCAGAAGGAGCGTGCTTTTGTTTCAGGAAAACCCTTTGGGGAATTCAAATCCCATTCAGAAAGCTTCTTCGTAAGCTTAGAAACGAGAACAAAAACCAGGAGAGAACTGATGCAGCCGAATGTCTTCTGTGGGTTTCCCCGGGGTCAGAGGTCAGGTGCACAAACAGACTGTTAAATATTAATCATGGAGGCCGTGGCAGAGACACGGACACGGTCCACACAAAATTCCTGGTCGCCCATGGCGTCCCCACCTGTAAAAGCTCCATTCTCCTACTTCAGGCTCTTCTCTGTGGCCTGTCAACATCTCTCCTCCCCACCCCCCCTTTGTCACAACACTGTACTCCTGTGCCAGCTTCTCCAGACACAACCCCCAGCTCCTGTCAGTTGAGGATGCCCTTGACTCCGGGCTCAGCCGTGGCCACCGGATTTGCTTGTTACCAGCCTGCGGGGCGTGCAGGTTCGGACTTCGGGGATGTAAGTGCTCATGGGTCAGTCCCCTGGATCAACGGCTACAGTCAGAACGACTTCATCAGGTTGTTTGCACAAGCAGTAGGCGCGGTGAACACCTGTCCTCAGAAGGGAAATTCTTCTATCAGCACAGAGAACCGTTACCAGTGGAATTCCCAGATGCCGGTCTTGCAAGCAGGCCTTTTTTTTTTCTTTCAGTTTTTAAAGGTTTATTTATTTTTGAGAGAGAGAGAGAGACAGAGTGCGAGTGGGGGAGGGGCAGAGAGAGAGGGAGGCACAGAATCCAAAGCAGCTCCAGGCTCTGAGCTATCAGCACAGAGCCCGACGCGGGGCTTGAACCCACAACCGGTGAGATCATGACCTGAGCCGAAGTCAGATGCTTAACCGACTGAGCCACCCAGATGCCCCGCAAGCACGCCTTTTAAGGATAGGTCTGCACAGGTCTGCTATGTTCTTTGTTGCATAGGTATTGAGAATTTTTCCAGCACGATTGCCTTTTATTTTTAGCCCTTTTATTGTGGAATATTTCAATTTGGGGGGAAATAATTGATACCCTATCAAATACAGCATAAAAGCTGCATCACTGTGGGCATTATTGCAGGAAAAAAGAAATTTATTACTGTTACTTAGAACCATTTTGGGTGAAAAAACATGCATTGCAACGTATTTTTATAACTTGTCTTGAGGTCGCCGAGTATCTTAGAAAAAGAGCATTAGCGTTAGAGAAGAATGTACCATAATGATGAGCAACTAGGAAGTCCATTTCAAAATGTTCCTTTGCACTGTTTCTGAATTGGTTCATGAGATGCCTTCTTAACGTCAGAATGTCTATGTATCATTTTAAAGCAAAGGCTTGGATCCCACAGCATTTTATTCTTCTTCTTTATTTTTTTTAATTTTTATTTGTGAGAAAGAGAGGGGGGTGGAGAGAGAGAGAGAGAGAGAGAGAGAGAGAGAGAGAGAGAGAGAGAGAGAATTCCAAGCAGGCTCCACGTTCAATGAAGTGCCCAACATGGAGCTTGAGCCCATGACTCTGGGATCATGACCTGAGCGGAAATCGGATGCTCAACAGACTGAGCCTTGCAGGTGCCTTCCTTCCCATGGCATTTGAACCTTTTACCAGGATTTCAGAGAACTGAGCAGGCATCCTTACGCATTTCATATTTGCTTTTTACTGAAATATCACGTCGTCAAAAAGTACATCGGTGTACAGATGGATTTTCGGGAATGGACCCTCCCTGTGTAATCAGAACCCAGATGGCGGGAAAGAGGGTTG
This sequence comes from Panthera onca, assembly GCF_046562875.1. Classification (NCBI taxonomy): domain Eukaryota; kingdom Metazoa; phylum Chordata; class Mammalia; order Carnivora; family Felidae; genus Panthera; species Panthera onca. The sequence goes on from NC_138350.1 coordinate 91,290,659, forward strand.
CTTACCACGCCAATGCCCTTGTCCCCGTGCTCCCCACTCAGTTCCAGCCCCGGGGGGGCCCACTGTGTGAGCTGCGAGATGAACCTTTACTGTCTTGTCCTTCATGTAAACGCAAACACAGCCCGTGTGCTTTTTGATGTCTGGCTTCTTTCATTCAACATTATTTCTGTGAGTTTCGTCTGTGTTGTTGCATTTTTAGTGGCTGTGTAGAATTTCAAGTGGAATAACCAAATTTATTTATTCATTCTGTTGGGAGCGGGTATCTAGGCAATTGTAGTTCCAGTTTTACCACAAACTGTATACATTTCTGTACGTGACTTTGGTTACCACGTGCGGGCATCTCCACGGACACGTACCTAGGAGTGCAAAGCCGGGCTATGGCGTGTGCATGAGCTCGATGCTGCATGTGGCTCACACAGGTGTGCAAAGTAGTCGCCTCCGTGGAAGCTTTCAGCAGAGTGTGAGTCTCCCCTGTCTCCATATACTCGCCTGCGCTCAGGGTTCCTTGGCTTTCTCATTTGGCCACTCTCGGGCTGATCGTGGCATTGTTTTTTGGATTTAATGTACGTTTCCCTGTGACTAATGAAGCTGAATACCTTACCATATTCTTGCTGACCACCTGTTGTAGTATTTTTTGAAGTCACTTCGGTATTTTTGCCATTTTCCTCCCTTCCTCCCTCCCTCCCTCCCTCTTTCTTTCTTTCTTTCTTTCTTTCTTTCTTTCTTTCTTTCAAGTTTATTTATTGTGTGTGTGTCTGAGAGACAGAGAGAGAGAGAGAGGGAGAGAGGGAGGGAGAGAGATGGAGAGCATGAGCAGAGAAGGGGTAGAGAGAGAGGTGCTATCAGCACAGAGTCCCAGGTGGGGCTCGAACTGACAAATGAACCGTGAGATCATGACCTGAGCCAGTATCAAGAGTTGGATGCCTAACCAACTGAGCCACCCAGGAGCCTCCTTTTGCCATCTTTTAAAAAAGTTGTTTGTCCCCCTCCCCTCATTCAGTTAAGGGGTAATGTTGGGGATGCGAGTCCTTTCTGGGATGCACATATTACAGTTATACTCTGTCCACACTTGGTTGCTTCACTACTTACTCCCTTGTGTTTTTGTTACTGTTAACTGAATACAAGTTCTTAATGTTAAGGGTCCAACTTAACAACCTTCTGAGAAAGTAGCACTTTTTCTACCTTGTTTAAGAAAACTTTACCTCCTTCATGAAGGGAAAGAAGGCATGTTCCCATTTGTTTCTTTTGAAAGAGTTTCTTCTTTACTTTTCACACTGAGATCTTTAATCTACCTGGAAGGAATGCTTGTGTATGGTGTGAGGTAGGGGGCAGCGTACAGTTTTGTTTTCACGCCGAGAGCCAATCATGCCATTTCCAGTCGCTGAACTGATGCGTTTCTCGCAGGTGGACGTTATCTCCCCGGTTATAAATCTGATGGCGTGTGTGCAGTACTATTTCTGACCTCTCTTTTTGTTTAGCTGGCAACATTGCCTGTGTTTTTACCAACATCCTACTCTGTCAGTTACTCTAGCTTCCTGATAAGTCTTGAAATCCCGTTTATGGAATTGAGCAAGATTTTTTCTGAGCTATATACACAAGAGTGGGAATGTTAGACATGAGGTGTATGCATGCATAATGTCGCTAAGAGTGTCCTGCCGCATCTCAGAATAGCTCTGAGATGCCCGCATCCTCAATACATCCCTCCAGGAATGAGAATCTTCTTCTATTTTGTGAACAGCTTCCCTACCAGGCAGTGGGTCCCGGGGGTCCACCAAAGCTCAGAAGACGAAAGGAAGACGGACCAGCGTGGAAGCATTGCGCACCATGGGTGCGGATCGACGCATTCTCTGTCCCTCTTCTCTCCTCACCTCTCTCCCCTGAGATGCTGACAATTTTACCCTTCCTGTTTCCCAAAAGACCAGAAGCATTATATCTGATGTCATTCCTGCTAGAGGGTGCTGGAGATGATGCCTTTCGGTTTGAAACAAGTAACAGCAGTGACCCACAGGAAGCCAACCAGGCTTTCCCCCATTCGTTCATTCATTCATTCACCTGTTACTTCAGCAAATGTTTACTCCACACCCACAGCTACAAATACATCAGGGAACAAAACAGACAACATCTCTGCTCTCCCTGAAGCTTGGAGCCAGGCAATAAAACATAAAATAATTGAGTATATTTTTTGAAGGGAAGCTTAACATAGCATTTGATGAAAGAAAGGATACAGAACTTGAGGAAAAGAGGAATTGAGACTGGGTGTGAGATTATTGGCCTGAAGATACAGTTGTCAGTTACTTATATGAGGGAAATCATAGGAAACATTTGGGTTTGCAGGTGTTCACAGAGATGTTCGTCTCACATATCAGATGAATATGTAGGGCTGAACCCAGTGGAGAGGTCTGGGGAGGAGAGTCATGGGTGTGAGCCGTCAGTCTGCAGGGGTATTTAGACCCACGGGATGGGATGCTACTGACAAGGGGGTGAGGGCTTTGGGAGATGATAAGCCAAACATGTGTCCTGGGGAATCTGGAGAGCTAAAGAAAACCCAGCAACGATAATTGAGAACCGGGAGCCAGTGAGGTAAGAGAAGAACAAGGGGACTGTTCTGTCCAGGAAATGCAGCGAAGAGCTGTTTCCACCAGCTGCTGGGGGTGATCAGTTCCATCAAAGCCACTGACCGGTGAAGCGACCGGGCAACTGGCGAGTGCCAGATTCAGAAGGGTCGCCGTACATGCTGCAGGCAGTGCGAGGGGGCCCAGGAAACGCTGGCCTGACTGCTCCCGGGGAGAAGTACGGAGCGGCACGTTGGCAGCTGCGGGGGGTGCAGGGTTCCCAAGGCCCGTGAAGACTGCTGTGTTGGCACTGTTCCGGGGGTAGTTGTTTGTCATGACTTGAAACATGCCTAGCCCACCCAAAAGTACATGTGTAGTTTCCCAAGGCCCCCACCTTTGGGGGAGACAGGACTGAACCAGGGATGCCTCCAGTGCCCTGACCCTGGAGCATCTGTACCCCAGCGCCGCCCTGCCGCATGGGATTTGGGGTGCAGGCAGGATCTCTGTGGCTGAGAGCCCCCATGGCCTCTGCCCTGTCGTGCGCCCTGGTGTCCTTGCTGTCGCTGCTGCTGCCCTGCCTCAGGTCGGCTCTCCAGAACGTTCTGTGGGCTGCGCTGTCTCCCTCCCGGCCCCAACGCAGAGTGGTCTGCGGAGGGGTGGCAGATAGCACCTGTTTCCCGTCTCGTCTTGAACATGACTTAGACGCGTCTCAAGCAGTAGCTTCTGCATCTCAGTTCTTAACTTTCTCAAAATCTATTTTCACGTTGACTTGCAAATCTGGACCCAGAAGTAAATTCACTGGACTGGATCGGAGTCCGGTTTGAGTGACAGCCTCACATTGTGCCCAGGGTCACGTGTTCCAGCTGGCAGCTCCCGAAAGGGCCAACAGGGCAGAGAGAAGCGTCCCTCTCTCCCCTATACACCGCCCACACTATGTGGCCTCGTCAGGTGGACCTTGCGGGGCCAGCCTGCTGGGCCACCGCCTACAGCCTCGCGCGCACGTCTAAGCCCCACCGTGCAGACTGCTGCGATGATCTTGTGGGGTCCCCTGAGCTCCCGTGTCTGAGCCCCGGGGGTGATACGTGTGGGCACAGACTGATTTCCCTACCACCATTGTGTTCTTCCAGGAGGTTGGCCGTCAAAACCGGAGCGTGAATCTGAGTCTACGTTGCCCATTATATGTGCCCTGAGTGTGGAGAATGTCAGTTACGGGATGAGTAGCAAAGGGTTGGGAAGCAGGGGCTCAGTGGGATTTGTCCTAAGTCACGGTGACTGAATTATACAAAGCGAGTGCGGGGTATGAAATGACTGACAAGTTTCAATAAAGCCCCAAATTCTGGTTCCTCAGCGTTTCCCCTATTGTCTTTAAGGTTACAATAGGAGTCTGGGATTTCACCCTTATGAATAAACGTAATCTTATATTCATGTTCATGCAGGGATTCTAGAACATTTGGTACATGGCACTCACTTTGAAAATTTTCTTAAGAAAAAATAGAAAATTTTCTTGAGAAAATGTTCAATAATAGTAATTACTTGGATTTATAATGTTTAATCTCCAAATCATAGGGACTATAATACAGAAAAAGAAGGTAACCAGAAACTAAGTCAGAAAATCCGAGCACTGTATTGAATTCAGGTTGTGGGCAAGTATCTAGATGATACATTTTCTCTATTATAATAATTTGTAATGATCTATAAATTTTGCCTTTCACTTGACTTTTCTCTCTATTGGGTTTTTGATAATGGCCCTTATTTAACTCATAAAATGTGCGACGTGACTGGCTTTTTCGAAGGCTGCATAATAGCTTATGTAACACCAGAATTAGTTTTTCTTTTTTTTTTTTTTTAACTTTAACATTTATTCATTTTTGAGAGAGAGAGAGAGAGGAGGAGGAGGAGGAGGAGGAGGAGGAGGGGCGGAGAGAGAGGAAGACACAGAATCTGAAGCAGGCACCAGGCTCTGAGCTATCACCCTACACGGGGCTCGAACTCATGGACCCCGAGATCATGACCTGAGCCGAAGTGGGCCGCTTAACTGACTGAGCCACCCAGGAGCCCTGAGAATTAGTCTTTCTTAAAGTCATGATTGTATTCATGAATCAGCATATTGGATTCAGTCTTCTAACGCTTTTGGTAACTTTTTCATAACTTTGTCAATTTCTTCTTATGTTAGTATTCTTTTCAACTGATTTATTTTTATATTTTATAACTTTAAGTGATTCAGTTCTTTTCAAGTTAATTTTATATTTTCTGGTTCTTAATGATTCGATTCTTTTCAAATAGTTTTTTAAAATTTTTAAAATTTTTTAATTTTTTTAATTTTATTTTTGAGAGAGACAGAGACAGAGTGCAAGCTGGGGAGCGGCAGAGAGAGAGGGAGACACGGAATCCGAAGCAGGCTCCAGGCTCCCAGCTGTCAGCACAGAGCCCGACGCGGGGCTCAAACCCACGAACCATGAGATCGTGATCTGAGCTGAAGTCTGCCTCTTAACCAACTGAGCTACCCAGGCGCCCCATATGTTTATTGCTTCATATGCATTTATCATTATTACACCTTTGCAACTGCTTATTCAAATCCTTAGATGTTTCAAAGCTTGATAACGGTTGAGCTTTCTTACAGAAGCTGTATTAAAAAGAAAATAATCACGGGGAAGCCTGGTTGGCTCAGTGAGTTAAGCAATCGACTCGATTTCGGCTCAGATCTTGGTCTCACGGTTCACGAGATGGAGACCTGCTTGGGTCTCTCTCTCTCTCTCCCCCCAGCTTGTGCACTCTCTATGTCTCTCTTTCTCAAAAATAAATGAATAAGCTTTTAAAAAAAGAAAAATCACAAAACACAAGTTAATTGTAGAGTTTGAAGAATCTTTCTCAGGCATACACAAGAAAACTCAGGTTTGTGTACCTTTGCAAACATCACACACACTTACTTAACTAATTTTGATTAGAAAAAGTCTCCTGACTGTACATTTTATGCAGCCCAGTTTTCTAAAGAATATTTTACTAAATATAACATTTTTTTGTATCAGGTTTTCTTTCTGTGTCAATTATGGGAGGTTTTATAAAGGTAATTTTTATGATCTGTTTATTTCGCTTTCTTTTTGTGATTTGAATATTTAAAATTTTTAATTTTTATTTATCTATTTATCTGGACTATTTGTTCTCCCCCTGTATTTTTGTTATATCTCTGATTATACTACAAACCCCTAACGTTTTACACTGGACTCAGTGTTGATATTTCACCATTTCGCGGAGGACGTGGAACGTTTGTGGCCATGTGGGATTCACCATTATTCTCCCCGCTGTCCCCTGTGGCACGTCTGCATCCACTGAAGCTTCCGCTCTCTCCAACGTTATATTTTCGATTCAACTTTTAAACATATTTTAGAGAACTTTTGAAGAGAAATGTCCCCTATACGCATACCTGTGCGTTTATCATTTCTCCTGCTCGTCCCCAATTTCCCTTTGGGGTCATTCCGCATCTGCCTGAAGAATCCCAGATAGCACGGACGTGGGAGCAGGTCTGCTGGTGACCGTCCTCTGCTCTCCTTCGTCCCGGAATGCCTTTATCTAGCCGTAATCTGGAGACTGTGTTTTGTGGACGTGGAATTGTGGGTGGCTGTCCTGTTCTCCTCTGACCTTGCTGATGGGAAATCCGCAGGCCTCGGGACCCTTCCCCCCACACACAATGTGTGGTTCCCCTGTGCTGATTTCTACATTTTTAAACCTTTACCTCTCAGAATTGTGTGCTTGTGTCTGGGCATGTTTCTCTCGGGGTTTATTTTGCTTGTGTTTTGCTTATCTTGCATCTGGAAAATTTATATTTTTCACCGAAATCATCGGCCACTGTTTTTCCACATAGATTTTTTCTGTCCCAATCTCTTTCTTCTCTCTCAGGGATTCCGTTGACATAACTGTTAGAACTTTTGCACATTGTCCTACCTGAGGCTCTGCTCATTTTCTTCTTTGTCGTTCAGGTTGTATAATTTCTATTGTTCTCTTCTGGGTCACTCTGTTTTTCTATTCAGCCCATCTACTGAGTTATTCATTTTTCAGGTATTGTATTTCTCGGTTCTGAACTTTGCAGAAGTTTGTTTGTTCTTTCTTGAATTTCTATTTATCTGTCGAGATTTTCCACTTCCCTGCTGAGAATTCCTGTATTTCCATTCGCTTCAAGTGTGTTCGCCTTTACGTCGTGGAGCGTGGTTGCGGAAGCTTCTGGAAACCCTCCGTCACCCCGACGTCCGTGCCATCTCAGCCTGGTGTGTTCTGAGATCTCTTCCTCTGAGAACTGCTCAGCGTGTCGTGGCCCTTGGCATGTCGAGTCGTTTTGGATTGTGACCCAGGCATCTCACATCCAACACCGTGAGGCTTGTGAGTTCTGTTAAAATCTGGAGAACGTTCACTTCAACCCGCTGCTTAAGGTGGCAGGTGGCGAATGGCCTTTCAACATCAGTTTTGTCTTCGAGCCTGGGCAAGTCACTTGGCTTTGCCCCTGACAGCAACACGGGGGGTTAGTATGGTAGGAAATGAAAGCATAAAATAGGCAGACAGGGAAAGACTAGGGTCTGAGGTCCCTGGCTGGGGAAAAAAACACATATTTTGGAACCGTGCTGGGAGCGTCTGACCAGAACAAACCCCCTCGGGTGTGAGGTTCCTCTCAAGAACGTGACAGACTGCACCTACTCCCCCTCAGGTTTCCCTCAGGAATTTGACAAAAGAACTAACTAAAAATAAACCGTAGACCATAAAATACCTGCTCCACGAGGAATGATATGGCCATAGACCACCCCTCATGCAATGGGATCCAGCCAGTTGGGAATGGACAACCCAACACCTAGAGCTCTCCAGCCAATAAGGGTAGCACCTGAGAAGGGACAAGGGGGGAAGGCTAGAGGAGGGGCGACCAAAACCTTGTAAAATGAGGACCCTCGCCTACAGTCCATGTGTATTCACTCTCGAATGTCCCCTCTCTGTAAAGAGAGCCTTCCTACCACTCTGACTTTCTGATGTGATACCCTAATAAACTTTTGCCTGGTGCTCGTTTTGTGTCCACCTCTTCATTCTTAGAAGCAGTGAGACAAAGAATCCCAGGTACTGGAGTAACTTTTCCTGCAACGTTAGTTGTGATGCGGGAGGTGGTTTCCACAGAAGTTCAGTGGGTAGAAACTTCACGGTGCTTCTTCGGTGCGTTCCAGACACGAGCAGCTTGGACGTCTAGACCCTTTATCACTTCCCACCTGGAATTAGGGGTCCCCTGACCCTGCTTGCTCCTTTGGGAGGTTTTCCCACGCTTTCTGAATTCCAGGGAACCCCCTCCTGGTCCCAGGGCTGGAAACATTTTCTAAGTTGTAGCCGCGGTCATGTCACAAGGTTCTGTGTGACGCCTTCAGCGCGGAGCAGGGAGAGAAAGTATCAGTTTTACCTCCGTGGCCTTCACACAACTCGAGCTTCCTTCCAGGGCTCCTTTCTCCACCGGGTGGGTCTTGGCTCACTTTCTGGCGGCAGCTGTGCAGCCACTGCTGGCCTCGTGGCGCATCTGGAGGGAGAGGAGAAGGACTGGCCCCACGCGCTCTGGCGGCTCAGGGAGGCCCACTCTCTCAATTTTCTGTCCAAAAAGACAGTCCGTTTTGTCATCCAGCCTGGCTGTGTGGCTCCGTGATGTCGCCAGCCCACACTTGGGTCAAAGCCGGACAGGGAAGGATAAAAGACGCCAAAGGCAAACCAAGCTGCCGTATGGGTGGTTCTGCAACCTCTACTCACCTTCCGAGTCTGCCCGCGGCCATAGGTTTGCTCGCCGCCCAGGGTCTTGAGTTGCAGTTTGAGGTAGCGGGAGTCTGCGCGGGCTTCCTCTGAGCCAGGTCCCCCAGGAGACTGAGCCCTTTATTTTAAAGCTATTATTTAGTAATTTAGGATTATTTCACAAATCTGGATGGATAAACCCTTCGGTATGGTTTCTGACTCTTTAACGCTATTTCGCCGCTAAGGACAACTCATCAAACGTATAAATCGTAGGTGGAGAGGAGTTTTGTTTTCAGTTTTTACAGCGACATAATGCAATAATTTGCCAACCAACCAACCAACCAAGAACAACATAACTTTTTTTTTTTTACATTTGGAGTTGTTTCTATGATTACAAAGAACAATGATACATAAACACTTATGAGCTAAGTAATTAATGCCCGTGAAGGGGTGAACAAGAAGGAGCCCGCTGAGTATGTGGCTACGATTAGCACAGGTACCTCAGGTTCCGTGTACATGGATCATGTGCTTTGTACTTTAACAAGAATATCACAAAAGCAACATCAACGAGCGTAGCCCTCCAGAACGATGCAAAACATGTATCTTGTGGAAATGCGTTGCCGAAAAGAGATATTGTGTGTTCCATAAAATAAAATAGAAATAGAAATAAACCGGTGATCATGATGATGCTTCCCTGTGAGTCCTGGAGGCTCACTAGTTAAGCTGCCCCATTGAAATAAACTGTGAAATGCTTTTATGTTCTCAAAAATGAAGTGTATAAAGGTCCCCAAAGCAAAGTTGCAGATAGGATATTTAATGCATTGAAAACTGAATTTTAAAAAGTTTGCAGACGTAACAAAATATTTTTATTTTTGAAATATGGATAATTGTCAACGTTTGAGTAAGTGATGTAATAGTACATCACGTATTCACGGAAGTTGTAATTTGACGCGAGGTCAAACTCGATCCATGGAAAGGAAGGCATTCTTAACAAATTTTTTTTTTAACATTTATTTATTTTTGAGACAGAGAGAGACAGAGCATGAACGGGGGAGGGGCAGAGAGGGAGACACAGAATCTGAAGCAGGCTCCAGGCTCTGGGCCATCAGCCCAGAGCCCGACGCGGGGCTCGAACTCACGGACCGCGAGATCGTGACCTGAGCTGAAGTCGGACGCCCAACCAACTGAGCCACCCAGGCGCCCCAAGGAAGGCATTCTTTATCTTTTAATCGCCAAGGTGTCTCCTATCAGATTCATTGCGGAGAATCTTAGAAACTTGAAAACTAGCAGAGCCAACCAAACTACCACATTTTCTATAGATACGTAGCTTCCAGTATTAGTGAGGACATGCCAGAAAGGCAATCTTCTGTATTCTCTGCATAATGGTTTAAATGTGCCCATTATGTTGAATCTTTATTGAGGGTGCTTATTGTTAGGGTCTGCATGATTGCTGCTAATGTTGAGTTGTAATAATAAAATAATTGTGCTCTATTTTCTATCGCGAAGCTCCTCGTATGTTTGAACATAAAAAAGCATTATTGGAGATTTCCAGTGTAACCAAGGGAAGTCAGTTAGGTCATACCTTTTAATTTTTTAGGTCGTTAAAGTTGGTGTTATGAAAAGGTCATTCCGAGCCTTTGAAACGGACACACTCGTTTGAGGCTCTTTCTGATTTCATGAAGCCCAGGCTCTGCTGGTTTCTCAAGAACGCTGCTTTGTGGCATCCGGCAAGGTAAAAAGGCGAAACAAGTGAGAAAAAACAGTGTGGATGTCACCCTTCTTCCCCAGGTACGATAGTAACGTTTCTGCAGGCCAGCACTTACCAGATCGCTAAATCAGAGACCTGGCTGGTGTCTTTACTCCAGCCATTGCTGGGACCGTCGTGGCCTCGGGGGCACCCCGACCACACCTGATAACACTGTCGCTCCCACCAGCTGTTCTAGTCTCAGTGCCTCGGGGTCCCTCGCAGACCCTGTGTGGATGCATAAACCTGGAAAGGCTAGGAAAGCAGTCCTGGGGAGCAGCCCCGACCCAGTGGAGACCAGAAGCCCGGGGGCGGGGTGGGGGTCAGTCTGAGAGGCATGTTCATGGCTCTGCGGAGGCTCCCACGTGATGGGGCCTGGGTCCTCACAGAGGGATCAGCTTAAGCACGCACACTTGGACTGACTTTCTTCCCCAGAACCCACTCGTTCAGCTCTGGGCACCAATGTGGGGCCTGTGTCTTTGCACCTGTGGCTCGTCCCGCCTGAGGTCCCGTGCCCTCCCTCTTCTGGGACCAGCCACTCCCGTGCCCTCATCCTCGCACCGACCACACAGCTGCACGACTCAGGTTAAACGTGATTTCTGCGCAGGATGTTTTCCTGATGCTTTCCCACCAGCTGCCCTCTGTTTTATGGTCTTGTGACATCTTGCACGTCTTTGTAGAGTTGGTGACAATCTGTGGAAACAGGGCCCAAGGGAGTGAGTCTGTCCCGTCTCCTGCTCCGTCTGAAGCACCAAACACTCTGCTTGTCCTGTCACAGAGCAGACAGTCAACAACTGTGATGGGTGGATAAATCGCTTTTCCATTTGATCCCGTCCTTCTGACCTCGCCCACACTAGAATCATCCTCTACATCACGGCCAGAGTGACAGCGTGAAAATGCAGATCTGTCCGTGTCCTTTCCTTGCTCACATGCATTCCCTCGGCCTCTCTGCTGCCTGAGACGTAAAGACTTTCTCCACGACAGTCCCAGCACCTGTCAACATCCGCCGCCCCACCTAACTGTGTGTGCACCCCGCCTCCTTCATCCGCGGCCTGGCACATTCCATCTCATTCTCTGGGAGCCTGTCATTTCCGGGGTATCCGTGGTCATCGGCCCTTTGCCCTTTCGTGTTGTTATTGCACCCTTACTCTGTGGTCCCCTAACATCTTCCTGCATACCTCTCTCCTATTTTACTCACTTATCTGGAAACGATCAGTTCGTTTGTTTTCTCTGTGAGACTGAGCTCTCAAGGGCCCGGCACCTGCCGCCAGCATCTAGAATGAGAGAGAGTGGCTCTAAATGAGGGCTAATGCAGGTTAAGATTGCATTAGAGGATTAGAGTGGACCTCACATGGTGATGTCCAGTCCCGGGCTATCAGGAGGCAGGACCTGGGTCTATGTCACTGGACTAGAGGAATTTGTCCAGCATTAAAAAAAAAAAAAAAAAAAAAAAAGATAGTTTTTCGTCAGAAGATAATTCGGTTGCTCATCGGAATTCTGTGTGTACATTTGCTATTCACATCTTCAGAAGAAATCGCCACGCACCTTTGGTGACATGCGGAAGTGTGACGCACCCTCAGGGGTGACCCCTGAGGTTGGTGTCAGGGGCCGCTGGGACACCGGGACGTTTGCGCCACTTTTAAAATGACACGGCTCTGCGTAATAGCATCGCGAGGTTCCAGGTCCCGTAACTCTCACGTTGCCGCGTTGGGATCGAGCGGGGCATCACTAGTTACTCTCGATGAATAACCAGGAATCAGACCCAGACGTCCTGAGTCAGGCTGGGCTCCAGAGGGACAATCGCTGTGCACAGAGAATGGTTACCCCGCAGGACCCAACCTCATGCTCAGTGGAGGCCGGGAATCACAGGCAGCAGGGGGTCTAAAGGAAGGTGACCAGATGGAAGGGGAGTTAAGCTGAAAAGCGTGGTGGGGAATCCCAAGTACGATTTGACTGACAACCTCAGGCAGGGCTCTGGAGCCCCCTAGCAAACTGGACGGGGCCCCCTGCCCACCGAGGGGTGTGGTGGTGGCCCGTCTCAGGGGCGTGCTGGCCGGGTTCCGCTGTGAAGGTTGGGGGCCTGGGAAGCCCCCGTTACCGGCTGAGGTTTCTGCCGGAGCACAGATCTGAACTTAACGTGGCCAACCATCTCCCCAGGGAAGGGCACGGGGACTCAGCCCCGTGAGGGACGGCACGCTGCTCTCCGCCGAGGTCTGCTGGGGCCACACACTTCGGGAAACGGGCTTCATATCTGATCTCATACTCCCAACAGCTCTCTGTGCTGCGTGCTTTACCCAAAACCGGTCTTACCGAGAAAAAACCGGGGCGTCGGGCAGTTTGGCAAGTTGAGGGAGGTGGCGGTGCTGGGACTAGTCCAGCCGGGATTTGAAATAGACGCGGGGCCACCGAGGACTCCAGCCGACGAGAGACCCCATCCCCACTGGCGTCAAGCTGAGGATGACACCGAGGACAAGGGCGTAAGGAGACAAAGGCACCTCTCAAGTCAAAGCCAGCAAGGAGACGATGTGTCCGCTTGTCCCCAGAAAGTCAGTTTGTGCTTCAGGAAACAGTTGTTAGAGGAATTATCCTGGGACCGTCAGTTACCAGGATGACTCGCAGAGACAAGGTCACTTGTAACGTAGGCTTCCTGAGGGCAGAGGTATCAGTCCTGACAACCTTGGGACACTCTTATCCGAATTTACCAGACAACCTGGGGCACCCGGGTGGCTCAGTTGGGTATGCCCCGACTCTTGATCTCGGCTCAGGTCATGCTCTCACAGTTCGTCAGTTAGATTCCATGTCGGGCTCTGCACTGTCAGCCTGCTTGGGATTCTCTCTCCCCCTAGCTCTTGGCCCCTCCCCCACTCATCCTCTCTCTCTCTCTCTCAAAGTAAATTAAAAAAATAAACATTAAAAACATTTACCAGACACATACAAATTCATTCTTTTTTCCATCCTAAAAGACAACGGCTAGCATATAGTCCTGTTTTTTTAGAGTCTCTTCTCTAGACATGGGGCAGAGTGGGACAATCCCCCAGGGTTGTGCCGATGATAAGGTCCTTGGAGGGAAAGTGCACCTCCCACCTTGTTCATCGATAACCATGCAGAGCGATTGTTCTCAGAGGTAGAACTGAAAGGTGAGGATGCCAGCAGTGGTCGCGATGGCAATGGGAGGGGGCGTGGGGTTTTCACTTAATTTTACTGTTGAGGAAATATTAAGATTTAAGTGGCCCTCAATCTCCTTTCGGTGGGAAAGAGACCAGTGAGCGTTGGCCCATCGTCATCTGCGGGCCGTCCTTACTGGAGGTGCTGGGCAGGCGGCGTGGGGACTGCCGCCGGGGACGCGACACGTGATGATCTGTTTTGTTTTTTTTTTTTTTTTTCTCAAAGGTCTGAGTCCAGAGCATCTAATCCCAGGACCATCTTAGACATCATTCTTTCTCCCCCGTGACTTATAGGTCACCACCCAACACCTACATGCTTAAAATGAGTCACCAACCAGTTTCCCATTAACATGGGAAAAATCATAATCCCCTTGATTCTCCTGTGTCCTCCTCCTCAGCTCCAGAGACCTGCTCTTCCAGAAGCTTCCCTACTCCTATGTCCTCATGTTTTTCCAGGATTTCTGAGGCCTCATCGCTCTTAGCGTGCCGCGGACACACTTCTGGGCTATTCTGCCGTCCACACTGCAGAGAGGCCACTCTATTGTGCCTCAGCCTTGTTCTTGGCTTTGCTTCCAGACTCCCCATGAGGAAGTTGGTTTGTGGGGCTCTGCGCTGCTTTCCCGGCTTGCTCTCTGTGCGAGGAGGATACCCAGGAGCTCTGGGATCCACCGAGGCGGGAAGGAGCCAGGTTGGGTTGGTGGAGACATGGAAAAAAGGGGGATTCTGAATTTCTTTGCTTCTGAACTTCTCAGGAGGTTCCCCCCACGTCTTCATGCAGCTACCTTGATTCAGGATGGCCAACCATGGCCTCGGGACAGGGATGGGCCCTCGGCCTTCCTGCTCTAGCTGCTTCTGTCAGCAGCAAGGCCAGGGAGCCCGTCAGGTGCACGCATCCTGGGGGTGGGCCCAGCTCTGCTCCTTCAGTGATTTCCTTTGATTTCTGTGACAAGGTCCCAAGATTGACCTTGTGAACGTGGGTGAGGAGGTGGGACAGCAGCACGAGGCAGAGCAGGGGCCACGCCTGAATTAGTTTTGAAATGTGCTGACTTCAGAACCTGTTGTCGATTTATTGGAACAACACTCATATGTGTCGGCATATTTTAGAGCTAATCGTGGAGTTGCTCGTGCAGCACGCGTCCTGCTCGGGACACACATTCTTGAATTTTTAACCATGTAAACACACGTTTAGTTTCCCGAGTGAGTTTAGATTATGTGAAATGTCCCAAACCATTGATCAGAAGTGTATGTTTTGGGCCTTCATACTTTAAAAGCAAAACACTTTCTGATACTATGGATGTATTTGAGCATAAAAGTGTCAGAGAGAAAAACCAACCCGTTTCTCAGTAACCCAGAGGAGAAAGGTAAATTTTCAGATTATTTTTCTTCTGTCACTGGGGGCGTTGAAAAAAAAGTATCTCTCAAACACAATCACCACAATTTCCAAAGGCCCAGAATATTTGGAAAGGATGATAAAATGGAAGTTTTGGTGGAGACTTTGATGCAAGAAACCTCAAAGGCCAGGGAGAACGTCTACAAGACCACCATGCAGGATTGCAAAGCCTAGTGGCTTAGAACCTGCTGGACAACTCCTAACACTTCAGGCTCAACCAGTGTGATCCTAGGAATTCCAGAGAGGATGGAGAAAGTATGTTTTCAAAGTAATTAGTCAACTTAGCTCATTTTCTGCATAGCACCTCCTTCCATAGATAGGCCACGCTTGATGTACCTCTTGTCCTCACGTCATACTCTTATGGACATTACTGTGCCCCCCTCTTGGTGCACGTGAGCAAGAGTGCCTGCGATTCATACCTGGGAGCAGAACATCCACGTCACTGGCTGCCTCAACCTGCTAATGTCCACGCTGTCTTACAAATGGGTACGCACACCAGAAGTGAGTTCCAGTATCTTCATATTGCCCGCATTTTAATTGCTGCCAATCTTTTGGCAAAGTGAGTTTTAAAGTATTATTGAATTTAAAAAATCATGGTATATTGATAATACATTTCTGTGGCTCTTAGCTCAAAATGGCATTCTAAAATAGATATGAAAAATTACTCATTTTTTTCTGGAATTAAATTTAATTGGACACTTCGTGTTCTCTCAGGCAACAGAAGATGCAGCCTTCCTCATTGACTAAATTTCTGAATGTGTTTCTGATATCTGGTCTATTTCCAATCCTCCCGTCTGGTCCCCTGGTCAGCTGTTTGTGTACTTGGCCACAATGTTATCATCGACAAGGCTTCTTACAATATATGCTAATGTCCAAGAGGAGTAGCCCCACCTTGGTGCTCTCTACCTGAGTACTCCTAGTTTTGCTGGCTTGTTTTCTCACATAAATTCTGGAATAGAAATTAAAATAAAAACCTTTAGGTACGTTTATTAGGCTCTTGCTAAAAGTAGCCGTTTATCCGGGAAGAATGAAGGCTTGATGATGCTGAGCCATCACATTTGAGAACAGGACTTGTCTTCTGGCTTTCCATCCACTTTTGCATCTTTTATTTATGTGTTTTTCCCCTCTCATGTTTTTGAGGATTATCCCAAGGTGCTTTTCTCATGTTTTTTCTTGCTATTTTCGCTGGTAGCATCTTGTCTTCCATTGCACCTTGTAACTGGCCGTTATGGTTTTCACGGGTTATGTTGTCACTGGTAGTGCAGGCTGTTGATTTCTGAATACTCTTTCTGCCTGCTTCCTGGTTGATTCCCTCATTCTTTGTGGTGGTTTTTCAGTTGATTCTGTTGGATCATGTGTGCATAATTGTTATTCACAAAGAAGGACAGATTTACCTCTTATTTCTGATGTGTGTCCATCTATGTTGCTTCTCTACCTAATTGCTTTAGTAAATACTTGGAATAAATGTTAATGGTGATGGTGGCCATCCTTGTCTGTCCGGAGCAGAGTGGAAATCTTACCTTTGATCCTACCATTATGTATCTGGCTTTTATATTGTTGTACACGTAAAAGTGGAATTCGGTAGTGTCTTTGATGTTTAATTTTTTAATCCAGAATTGTGTTTTGTCAAAAGCCTTTTCAACCTCTTCAGAGATTGTCATACATTTTTCATTCTTAGATTTGGTATGGATGCTACCACAGTCTTCCTAGTGCTCCCGTGCCTTGCTAGAACAGACTCTTCGATCATAACGTGCTTTTCTTTAGTGCACAGGGAACATCACAGCTTCACGTTCAAGGGTCCTGTCCATTGCCTCAAAAATGTGCAGCCAGTCTGCTCTCTCTTAGGACCCAAATGGCCTCTGGAGTCCCTGCCTCAGCAGAGGTGGTGTATCCGGGCCATAAACAGCAGCTCCCTCTTTGGATTTCTTATATTTCCCGTAAAATGTTAGTGGGCTCCCAGCTCAGAAAATCAAGAAAGGTAACACAGATCTCTTACTACTTTGTATGATGACCCAAAACACAAGTCACGTGAGTTTCACTCAGTGTCACTCTTTTTAAATCCGACTCGGTAAGCAAACACGTATGTGGGTTACAAATGTATACAAACCTCTTTGCCTTTGTATTTGCTGGGTTTCTTTTCACGATGCTAGAAAAAGCGTGTAACAAAGCTGAAAGGAAAGTTTGGGTTCCCAGGACAATTCACATCTAGGCTGAGCATTTCTGAGTATTTTCTAGGTGGAAGACAGCGTCTCAGGTCACACATTCTGGTCATGGTGGTTTTAAACCTTTCCAGGGCCTCCGGGTCACTGAGGAGCTTTGACAAGAGGACAATTCAGCCGTGAGGCTGGTGCGTCAGCTTCTTTATAAAGCTTCAGAAATGGTTTCAATGTGCAGACAGACTTGGCAACGGTGTGAAAACAAAAAGTGAGGGGTACCTGGGTGCCTCAGTCGGCCAACTCTTGATTTCGGCTCAGGCCATGATCCCGGAGTGTTGGGATCGAGTATCACGTTAGGCTCTATGCTGAGCATGGAACCTGCTTGAGATTCTCTCCCTCTCTCTCTGCCCCCTACCTACCTCCTTCTTACACTCTCTTTCTAAAAAAGTAAATAAATAAAATAAAAGTAAATAAATAAAATGGAGAGCCAGTTACCTTTCTATCTTGACTCTGAGGATCTAAATTATTAACATCTTTGGGTACAAAAGTGCCTTGTTGTTGTTTTGAGTATGACTTCTGTCCAGTGTTTTTCTACTGTATTTCCAGCATGAAGCTGATTCTTTTCTGGAAACAGAGATGTCAGGGGCAGGAGCGTCAGCTGAAGGGCGAGGGGAAGACAGGCTATGGGGACAAGAAGGCACGATGGGGGGTGGCTTTCACAGACACGGGGTCCCATGATTTGTCTGCCTGGGAGACAGGAACACGGCCGATCTTCCACACCCAGGAAACAACACACAGGGAACCGTGTGAGAGAGGAGGAGCTGGGGGTGACGGACCTGCTCTGGGGCAGCCGTGACCATGACCGGTAGCCCAGCCGGGCTGTTGCAGCTGCTGATACGGATGCATTTCTGTTTTCAGTTAATTCGAACTTAGTTTATAAGCCCAAGAAGCGCAATGGCTTCCGTGAGTCCACTTAAAGGTGGATTTCTCCTATTTCCCTGTTCACTCCTGTTGCTGCGAGTGAGCCTGTCTGCACGCACAGGTGGCCTCTGTGCCACATCTCGGTCTGGAGACAAAGAGCCGGCCACAGACCTCAGCCCCTCTGACGCGCCTCTGAGAGAAGCAGAACCAGGAGCGATGCTCCCATTTTAGGGGCCAGGAGACAAACGCAGAGGGATAGACTGAGAGCTTCTCCATCTCACACGAAGAGATCAGAAGAGAAGGGAGTACATACTTTTTTCGGCTTTCTAGGTCCCCAGTTTACAGACTAGCACAACCTGGCCTGTTCTAAAGCAGCAGCTTTTTCAGAAAATGTTTATTTATTTTTGAGAGGAAGAACGAGTGGGGGAGGGGCGGAACGAAGGCGAGAGAGAGAATCCCAAGCAGGCTCCAGGCTGTCAGCACAGAGCCTGAGCCTGACACAGGGTTTGATCCCATGACCTGAGCTGAAGTCACACGCTTACCTGACGGACCCACCCAGGCCTCCCAAGCAGCATCCATTTTGAAATAAAGAGAGATGCTTGGCTTGGTTTCTTCAGGAAAAAATCCTCAACTACACCGATGGCTGGAGAAGCACTCCCGCATCCATCACTGAGCAGCAACTCAGACGCCACTAATGATGGGGGATAAATTCCACAGGCGACTTCTGAAGGGTTAGCTCGACCACTAATTACATGACTCCAGCTGGTCCCGTCATTATTTCCATCTTCAGGATGATGGAGGCTCGGTCTTCCCGACCTTGGGTCCTGCCACACCCGTCTTCTCCCATCCTTGCTTGGGAGTCAGACGGACCAGGCTCGAACCCCAGATCTGCGGGTCTATCTCTAGGCAATCCTTCTTACCTTGTATGTCAACTTCTGCATCTGGACATGGGACGGATAAAACTTGACGGACCAGGCGGTCCTGAGGACACAGTGGGGTTGTTGACTTGAGTGACGGTAACGGAGCCCGGCAGCAATTAGTGTCCCAGAAAATGCAGCTTCTGGTTGCTAGTCAGAGTGCATTTCTGATCTGATTTAATCCTTGGGGCAATGCAATTAGATGACTCACATCATCCTTCGATGGGAGAAGAGCTTGAAAGTCAGGGACGAAATGATTGACCCACATTCTTGTGCTTTTCACTACTCTTCACTGTGTCCTTGCCGACCTTCTCCGTGCAGCCTGGTGTTTGCTACGTGTCTCCTTTTCACCTTGATTTGATGTGATTTCAACATCACAGCAGCAGGTATACAAGCGAGACATGCTAGCAGCCATTGTAGGTGGAGCTGGGACGGAGAACCCGGCACAGCTGGCCTCTGGCTCCCAGGTCAGCAGTGGGCCAGCTGCTTCTGGAACAGCCGTGGATGCCAGGTCTCTGGGATTTACAAGGATCAATACGGCCTGTGCAATTCAGAGAGCTGCAGGTAAGGGCTGTTTCCTGACAGAACGCCCATTTTGTTACTGCTACTGAAGTACTTTAGTAATAGCTGCATAAATAGGGTGCTTGAGAAAAACACAATACATTAATAATAGAAAAACCCGAGGGAACACTTGACCATCAAGAGCGTGAGCAGGGGAGGGGTAGAGAGAGAGAGAGACACAGAATCTGAAGCAGGCTCCAGGCTCCGAGCGGTCAGCACAGAGCCCGACGCCAGGCTCGAACCCATGAATCGAGAGATCATGACCTGAGCCACAGTCGGTCGCCCAGCCGACTGAGCCACCCAGGCGCCCCCTAAACATAGTCTTAAACGGTCTCCCATAAGATATTTCTAAATTACGGTGGGAAAAAGTCATAACCTTACCGTATGGAGGCCCGGAAGACACCATCTTAGGGAGATGGCCAACATTAACTGGCTGGCCCTCCTAACCATGTGCCCCCTGACAGGACATCGAGAGAAGTGTGACCCCAACGTGCACCATCGGGACAGGCTCATGGGAGTCAGCAGGCAGTCTTCACAACGTTATGTCGTGAAACAGGAAGCCGGAAGAACGGCCCCCACTGAAGGCCACCGGGGGGACATGTGACAACCATGCGCAACTCACGATCCTGGAGTTTATTTTGCCATAAAGTACATTTTGGGACAATTGGGAAAATCTGAAAAAAAAAAAAACAGTAATAAAACAGTTTAACCATAAATTTCTCAACTTTTGTCATTGCACATTATGTCCCGTTGTTTGTTGGAAATATGCACACCCGGAGCTCGTCAGGATTCAGAGACAAAGAGCAAATAGTAAAACTCGTGTGGTAAGACGATAGCAACGGGGGAGTATGGGCGAAGGTCATGGGACTTATTTGGATTATTCTTGCAACTCTTTACAGGTCTGAAAATGTGCCAGAAGGATTCCCAAACCTCCATGGGTGGTAGAGGGCAGGGAAGAATCTGAACCTTTAATAGAAATGATCCCTGCCATTTGCATTCTCTTTTTTGAGGAAAAAATAGTAAACAGAGTGCATAAGCTCCAATATAAATTCAATAAGATTATTGATGAGAAGATCTTTAAAACTTTTGGATTGGAAGACTCCAAAATTAAAATGTTTTCAATCAAATTATTTTTAAAAATGAATAGTTGTCGGACCCAGAAGGCTGTGTAGTTGTTTTAAAATTGTAATGGCTTTGGGGCACCTGGCTGACTCAGAAGAGTGAACGACTCTCGATCTCGGGGCTTGAGTTCAAGCCCTCCATTGGGCATAGAGAGTACTTTAAATAAAACTTAAAAAATGAAAAAAAATTGTGGCTTCGAGTAATCCAAACTTTGCAAACATCAAGAATTGAAGAAACACACTATAAAAGTTAAGATCCTCAAATCAGTGTTTTCGACGTGATCTTAAAACGATTAAGGAGGTGACTTTTATGACCCAATAGAGGTGATGTAAGTGTCCGGATGTAAATTATAGTAATAGCATGAGCTGACTGAAGCATTTTGCGTCCTCCTGGAGAAATGCCTGGTGTTCCTACATACCCGAGTACTGGACGTCTACGCGTAAGTGCCTCAACACCGAATAACTTGCTTTGTTGCTTATATTTACAAACTAACGTGTATGCCTTTTGCATGACATTGCCATACTTAAGAACGATATTTATATTTTATTGTTTCAATCAATTTTCACCTTGCTTACGGGATCCAAGAAAACTAGGGTTGATCCAAGGTTGGAAGCAAATGAAACATATTCAGTAACGCCTACGTTCCCTCAGGAGGGTTATATAAAGTAAATGTGTTTATGTTGCTCACAGTCGAACTTACAAATCATCGGTCTTTGTGCAGTTCGCTGCAGGCAGAAGTGGATGACGAGACGGCGTAGTGTTTGACCACTCACGTTTCCTGCGTTTCTTCCTTTCCTCCATGTTCTGGCGCTCTCACGCCCACACTGCGGAGGCCTCTGGGAGGCCCATGGCTAGTCTTACCCCTTCAACGGTTCAGTCCTGGCTAAGAGGAGAACAGGTTTCATAACCCAAGTCCTAGAGTGTACATCCCAGGCACACGGGGGACTTTTGGGAGACAGAGAAATTCTCACTGTGGAATGTGGGCAGCACAGCAGCCTGGCCCTGTTGGCGAGTATTCTGGGACACTTAGGTCCTAGTGATAAGCTAATATAGAATGACTGACATGAATTTATTTCCTCCTTGGCTTTCTTATTGAATCTCCTTCTAGTTAGGGTATCAGAGCACGAAAATATGCACGACTCAATTTTCAAATTGTCATCACTTGTACTCCTGCTATGGGGACAACAACAAAAAGATGATGTTTGCTTTCTAGATTTCATTACTTTCCACATGTGTGCGTATGGTGTTTAAACGCCAGATCCTGACAAGCCTTGGCAGAAGTTATGCAGTGAACACATGATGAAACCAGCAGGTACAGACGCAGCCCTGGAAAAGACGGGCTCATCTGCCTGAAAACTGTCTCCTGCTCAGAGATTGCCAGCACCCCAGGAAATCACTTGTCCCCACGTACTTGAATAATAGCACCCATTGTAACATCTCTAATCAACGTGTAAAGAAGAGAAGAGTGTGCTTGCTTAACGCGTGTGTTTGTCAGCTGTGGCTGACCTCCCCTCCTGACTGCATTAGAAAAATAATCTCCAAGCTCAACAGAAGTATTAAGTGTCTCCGAATACGAATCTTCATAACACATTCAGGTGATCATGTTGTGGACTGTGCAGATGTTCTGGGCTCTATTCAGCTGACCTACAAAATGAAGGTGAGGTTAAGTTCTTGAATATCCACTATGTTGAATATCCCGCGTTTGGGCCTGGTTTTAAGGTCCTGTCGTACAAGAACAGAAGGAGGGGGTCTTTTACTCAAGGGTCTTATCGAATAATTGGGGAAATAGGGCATAAACTCACGACACCTCAAAATGGAGAGCTCCTCTGGGAATGTGCAACGATGACAAAGACCGGGCACATGCAATCCAAGACAGACTGAAAATGTCCTGCCACTTGTCTTTCTATCCTGCCGGATGGAACATTCTCTTCCATCGTAGGCTGGCATAGGACCTAGGGGCTTGCAGGATGGTTAAGGGCTAGCACAGCCAGGTCAGAAGCCAGTCAATTCTGCTCACCTCGCTGTCTGGGCAAGAGGCGACATGTCCGAAACGCTTTGCAAATGAGTCTCCATCGATACGTGCGTACCTGCTACAAAACACAGTCATGCCTGAGCGCGCTTCTGAGAGGAGGACGGTGTCACTCAACAGTGTGTGTTCTGTCGTTGTCAGCCGTCTCTAGCAAGATTGTAAATTCTGATCCACTGCAATGATTCTGTTTCTCTGCAGCAGATCGGGTAGGAGATGCCCTTTCTTCCAGCCCTGTGTGCAGATGGGGAGTCATGCCCCGACCCCTATGATCTGCATACGTCTGCCCGTGCCCTTTGTCTCTTCTCTCCGGTGTATTTATTTATTCGATAATTTGGTTCCATCGCTATGGCCACACAGATGTTTGTGTTAGCCTTTGGGTTGTATTCCAGTGTGGCTATGTTCCAGAGCCACTTCATATATTTCTCTTGTTCAAATTGTTGCTGCTTTGGCCGCTGGGAGCTCTTTCCGGGTTTCTCCTGTGTTCCTTTGACAAAACTTCATCACATGTGGGTTTTTGAAGGTGTTTTGTTGTTTTGGTTTTGTTTTTTGCTTTCGGTTAGCATTTGCTTACTTTCTGGCATTACTAGATTGTTCTGTTTCTTCTGGTGTATTTCCTGCCCCCGTCCTAGTAACTCCCAGAAACCCTGGGATTCCGATTACTGGCAAGTGGTATTAGAAACCAAGGTGTGCGTTCCAGGCGTGCTCACTGATACAGAGGTGTCTTTGCGCTTAGTTCTCCTCAGCTGCCAGAGCAAGGGAATGCACGTACACAAACTAACTGGCCTTTATGCTTGCCTGTGACCATTTCCATTTGCACAAATCTGCACCTGTATGGGGGCAAATGTGTTTCTCCCTACCTTTGACTCAGAGCCATCACCACTGGGATCGTGTCACTTCACCCCCTTGTAACCTCCTCTCCAACAGTGAGGAGCCCGGCTCCCACCACCTGCTGCCCCTTTACGTAATTGTTCGATTCCAGTCTGCACGCGCGCTGGCTTGGGAATGGTTAACCTGCGCCCACATGGGAAATCAGCTCTAACTAGAGTCAGTGCCTGCGTGCGGACATTGGTCTGTGGCCTTACAGGTCTTGGCTGTTCTGCTCTGTGTTGTTCATTCTTTTTGTGTGTGTGACTCAGTTTGGAAGTGTCTATTGACCTATCCACAATCTCAGGGACTCTGCCTCCGCTGAGTCGAGTCTATTCGTTAGCGCTGCCGACCCCCCCCCCCCCCACCCCACCACCCTCCCCAAGCTTCTTCATCTCTCTCACCGAGTTTGGTACTCACATTTAATTCTGATTCTTTCTTGGACCTTCCACTCTCTGCGTCGACAGTATCCTTCTGCTGTCACGTGTTTTCTGTCCTCTTATTAGAGCCCTTCACATATTAATCACAGTTCTCGTAAATTCTTCACATGACGATTCCAGCCTCTGTCCCGTATCCAACTCTGGTTCTGGCGACTGCTCATCTCTTGCCTTCATCACGCCTTGTACACTTTGTGTTGAAAGCCAGACGTGTTGTACTGTGTGACGGGGAGGTACCCCAGCCTTGGTGTGAAGATTCATGTTAATCTGGCCAGGGGTTCTGACTGTTCAGTGCTTGCTGTCCCTCTGGTGTCCTTACCTTTGCCTGTCCCTTGAGCCCAGACTTCCCCCGAATGCTCGTCAGAGAGAGAGAGGGTCTGTGTTCCCACACAGGAGCCCTGCTGGCGTGCAGTGAGGTGGGAGGAGGGCAGGCTTCTGCGTTCTTTGAGCTACATCTCGTGTCGGTGCTGGTCTGCATCCGGGGCTGTGGCTTTCACGTGCCTCTCCAGTGCCACTCATTCTGTCCTGGGCCCTGCATGCTGGCTGGCTGCCTACTCTCCTTCACGAACCCCTCCCCATGTTGACTATGATGTAGGGAACATGTAACTTCTTCTGGAGAGATGGGAGGATGGTTGGACTCCTCCCCAGCTGCTCTGAGGGCCTGACAGCTTTCTCCCCCCAGACGGAGCTTCTGTAGAGAGAAGGTTCTGGGCATGCCTCAGCCTGTTGCACCTCCCTTCCTGCGGCCAGGGCCAGGATAGACCTTGACTGTGAAAACCCAATGAACTTCTCAGTTTCCAGCGATTCATCAAAACGACCACCTCCCGTTCCTCCCAGTGGAGGCTCCAGAAGCTGCTGTTTGGGACCAGCTCATCCTGGCTGTGACTCTCTGGATAAACCTGTGTCCCCAGATTTCTGGGTACACTGTGTCCTGACCTCCCTTCTCCTTCCCTTTTCCGAGAAAAGCCATCAGTTTTTAGTCTGTCCAGTTTGATCTTATTGCAAGGACGGGAGTGATGGTTTACAGGTTCCTTGCATGTCAGAGTGCCAGAATTCTATTTTAAGTGGTTTTGAGGTTTGCCTTCAGGATACATTACCTTCATAAAAGGAGCAGGAAATGTTCCCATTTTTTCCAAAACATAAAACCAACTCAACTTCTGAAGTCCATCTTTAAAGTTGAATGTATGAGGTTATGACCTTAGGAATAACAACGGAAGCCTCGGTTATTTGTTTTAATAAAATATTCTGATTTGATGATATGACCTCTAAAATCACCCCAAAGTAAATTTAATTAATGTTTTCCAGTCTCTCCTGGTTCTTACTTTATTGTTCCAAGTATACATTTTTTTTCCGATAAACTTTTAAATTTTAAAATATTTGGCTCTAAATTTTAAATTGGATTAACAAACAGGCTGTAGGAAAAACTCCAGGGTAATTTTGATAATTGTGCTGTGGAATGAAGTTTAACTTCCTGGAGGAACATGTTTCTGTCCATTCATTTCAATGCAATTCAATTCAAAAAAAGTACACCGATTCCTACCCTTGACTCATTACTTGGCCGAGTCATTTTTCCTCATATCCACTCTGTGCTCCCACTGGAGACACAAACATGACTAATATTGTTTCCTTGATCTAAAGGAAGGGTGAGCAGTGAGGAGAGAATGGTTTGCACGAGAGGAGTCTAGCTGATGCGAGAAGTCAAGGACGCCCTTCTGAAGAGAAGGGAAGACAGATTTGGGGATGGGCGGCTTCGTACTGGGGGCTGGGATGCGGTCCTTGTCGTGATGTGCTTGATGGGACTAACGAAGGGATGAGTGAGGTTCTCACGTTTTACAGGATGGGGAGGGAACCATGAACGGAGGAAGCAATTTCTACGAGCAGGCATGGAACAACACGATAAATCCGGGAGGGTGGATTTTGTTCACGCTTCTTCTGCTCCCTTTGATACGTGTATATGAGCTTTCATCTTTAGCCTGTGGTGGAATTACTGAATGTTGAACTAGCCGCACACACCTGGGAAAAACCCACGTATTCGTAACGTGCAGTTTTTTGCACACTGCCGGACTTGATTATCCAGGGCTTAAAATTCGAATTGTTGGATTTGACCTCTGCCAGACTATGTGAACCCTCACCAGAGGAGTTCCATTACAAAATGGAAAACTGGAAACTAACTGGTGGAAATTTTACAAAATAGGGTCCATGTATCAGACAAATGAGCTTGATTAAATAGTTCCTTTCTAGCCCTAAAATATCTATCATACTGTTATATTACTGGTGAGGACATTTTGCACCCATTTGCTGGCCTCTTAAAAATTTTTTTTTAATGTTTTTATTTATTTTTGAAGGAGAGAGAGAGACAGAGCGTGAGCAGGAGAGGAGCAGAGAGAGAGGGAGACACCAAATCCGAAGCAGGCTCCAGGCTCTAAGCTGTCAGCACAGAGCCCGCCGCAGGGCTCGAACTCACGAACCTCGAGATCATGACCTGAGCCGAAGCCGACGTTCAACCGACTGAGCCACCCAGGCGCCCCTAGTCTCTTAAGAAAGTCTTTGAAATAGCTCAGACAAGAAATTATAAGTTGAACTAGGTGAGCGCCAGTGGGGTGGATGTTGGGGTGTGTGATCCCAACATGGGAACAATTCACATAACAGGACGTGCCTCTGATTGCGAGTGCTGGATTTCTCAGCAATAAGGAAAATAGGGCTAATGTCCAGCAAGATTCACAGCCATCCCCGAATATTAAATGGCACAAATAATAAATGTGAGGCTCGTTGTCTTCCTGTGACACCCTGGGAGAGGTGAGTGAGTTAAATGCAGGTAGAGTTTTATGGCCAGTTAGAGTGACAATCAGAATATCTGGCCGCCACAAAGGCAGAAACAGAAGGATCTGGCAAAGAGAAACCCGTGGGCCAGTTGGAGGAGAGCAGGTGCACGTACTGGAAGTCAGCAGGTGGTGACAAGGGGGGCTTCCTGTATTAGGTGTCCGTGGAGGGAGCAGGCAATGGCGTGTGTGTTTTGACTTTAACAATTTCGTATTCATATAAAGTACTTGATGAAGACACCTGGATTCGTTTACACACTATTGCAAAACTTGACCTTTATCAGACTGTTCAGGAGGCCCGTAGTGTGATCTGTGAATCACATTTATGTTTCTATTGAGGATGGTTTTTGTTTTGTTAAAATAGCACAAAAGATATTTGCCTCTCATTCAATTACTGATATAAGCATAACTGATATAAGCCTTTTCATTTTATACATTTTTTTCAGGAGAAACACCCCACTGTCACCTGTTTGAATGACTCCTTCTCCACATCAGCAGGCTTTCCAACCCTACTTGCTTGGGTTCCTAGAACGCGCTGGGAACACTCCCCTCCCTGATTTCCATATGGGTCACTTTCAAGCTCCGTTCTGATCGTGGAATTTAAAACTATAACTCCTTAGTGCGAATTACCATCTGACACGCTGTGTGTTTTACTTAGCTATCTACTCATTCCTTACATCGTCTCTTCCCAACTTAGAATTAAGATCCACGAAGGTAGGAATTTTTGTTTTGTCCAGTGATGAGCTCTCAGGATTGAGAACAGTGCTAGCAACAGGGGAAGCTGTCACTAAGCATATGTTGAATTAAATGATGAACAAAGAAACGAATTACCACCCATCCACCAAGCCAAAGTGCGAACATTTTTTTTTTGACAGGAAAGAGGATTTATTGGTGGGCATGAATAAGGAGGGGGAAACACCAAAGTTCTCATGAGTGCAGAGCCCGCCTCCTGTCCCGGGGGCTGTGATGAGAGATATATTTGACCCCACAGCCATCTGGGATGAGCTGCTCTCCAGCCACTTCGTCTTGAAATTTGTCCACGTTAACTTAGCAATGCCCCACTTCTTGGAGCTGTGGATCTAGGGAGTGATGGAAGGAATAGGAACAGAAAGCCTGGACACCGGGGCAAGGAAAGGCAGGAAGGAACAAAGCCACAGCACAACTCATCTTCTGTGGTCAGGGAGCTTGAACTTGGCCCTGTGTAGGGCCTCAGTCACATGCTCCTTGTTCTACACGTTGGTGCAGATGGACGTGGTGACTTGGCCAATGTGGACCTTGGCTGCTGTGCTCTGGGGTTTTCCCAGCAACACCCAGGTGTCTACATTAAACTTTATATGGATCCAAGTGTCTTGGTTAAGGTCAGACACGACTGTCCACTGGAAAGGGCTCTCTCCAGGGTCCCTCTTGGCAACCCATGCAATCAACAGGCTGTAGACACCACCGAGGAGGCCGCTGTCTGCAGCCGCCGGTCACTGGGTCCCCGTGGGCAAAGAGCTTGCCTGGTTGCAGACAGAGCGTGAAAATTCTTAAATTTGCCAGCCTGTTTCTTGCTGCTTCTTCCTCACAAATTGAGGCCAAGAAACAGACGGCTTTTTTTTTTTTCAGTTTTTTCAGGTTATTCCCTAGAAACTTTGAAAATACCCCAAATACCAGTGGTGCTTGGGATCGAACAAAGCCTCCATGAATTTGAGCAGGTTTAAGACTTTAATGCTGACTTCGGGTGATGTGAAGCTTGCCATTACTCTCATGTTTAATATTTCCCTTCATCGAATACATGACGTGGTAGTTTCAGTTCAGAAAAGCAACGTGTTCCTATGTCATCAAGATCTTTAAAAAGCACTGTAAAGAAACCAAAGCGTGGGTTTTCGGCAAAGGCACCCACACAACATAATGAAACTTATTAGCTCTTCACTAGACGAGAAGTAATGGTCATTTTGCGGGAGCTCATTAAGATAAGTGGAGATTGTAGTCAGCCTCATGCTCGAGGGGCCCCCAGGGGAACTTATAACGGCAATGTCTCCCCTTTATGGACCTCCCAGCACCAGACTCTAAGCAATAATGCATCTCGTGGTTGGCATTGAACTGGCTTCTTCCTGGTAACTGCCCCAAAATTCGCGTTGATGATTTTGCCCATTCTGTGCTGAAACGGGCACTTCATGGCACACTGAAGGCTCCTTTTATTGGCCTTACTGTACCACTTACTTGTTGTTATTTTAGAAATTTTACTGAACTCTTTTGAACCCTCCAAAACAGGGCCATTACTAACAGTGTGTCACTGCGAAGTTCGGAGAGCAGAGTCCAAGATTCCTGGAAGTACAGCTCAGGACTGATTCCTCCCAGCCCTTTCTTTTCCCAGGCGGGCCTCCTTCCTTCCCTGCCATCTTCATATCTGTGCCAGGACCCGAGGAAAAGACCGGTAAAAGTAAGCGGATGACTTCTGATCCACGTAATTGGCTTTAGGCTTATTCGGGGTGGGGGTAGAGACAAAGAAGGAGTCATCACTCAGGCAGTGACATTAGCAGCCAAGGGTGTTGTAGCCAAGACCAGTCATCGAGGAAACCAGCACAGGCTGGAGGTACCAGGAACTGATAACCAGCAAAGTCAAGAGAGCCTGAAAGAACCAGGGGCTGATAATCCCTGGGACCAGAGAAGCCAGCAACCGGACCCAAGGCTGGTGAAACCCACTGACAAGGCGGGGGGAATCCTACAGCCACCTCTCTGACTCTCCACAACCCTCCCATATCTGACCACATGTGAGAGCTGGCCCCCAAGGCTCTGCCCGACTGATCTCTGAACGTAACAGAGATCGTCCACTGCTCGAACACAGGAAGCGGTAAGCGTGGAGAGAGGAAGCTCCACTTCAGCTATACGCCCGCGGACTGACTTCACGTTTGGTTGGTTAACTATCCACCCCCATCCCTGCCCCTTGTTGTATCTTGTTTGTTGGGTGACTTCGTTTTGTGCTTTGCTTTGTGTGACATGTATGAAGCCAAGTTAAATGCTTGGTGAAATGTCATTGACTTTGGAATCCTAAACCAGATTTATAATTATGTTAAATTTGCTTTATGACTGAATAATGTTGACATTGTTGAAAGACACAACTCATGTGTGTGACTGCATAGAATGTTCATGATCCGGGTAGAACTCTGGCTCACTTCCTTCCTACAGCACACAAGCTCTGGGCCAGGGGGGCAGTCCTTCAGAACACCAAGCTCTTTGGGGTGCCTGGGTGGCTCAGTTGGTTAAACGTCTGACTCTTGATTTCTGCTCAGTTCATGAGCCCCGTTGAGCTCTGAGCTGAGTGTGGAGCCTGCTTGGAATTCTTCCTCCCCCTCTCTCTGCCCTACTCCTGCTCGTGCTCTCTCTCTTTCTTAAAATAAATAAATAAACTTAAAAAAAAGAGTACGAAGCTCTCGGCATAGCGATCACTTGAAACCAAAAATATTAAATACATTAAGTTTTACTATGTAAATTATTTCATCATCTATATCTTGAAGCATAATATTGGGATTTATTTGTTGAAAGAATAAATGAGTGAATTCTAGAGGACATAGTACAACATTCTTTTTAGAGTTGTGTTTTTAAGGAAATAATTTATTTTATTTGGATGAAATATGGTATTAAATCCCATCTTTTCTGATCACTAATCATTATTTATTTACGGCTTGTTTTGCTTAAAATATGTGTTCCTAATTATTTTTCTTTTCAAATATTAATTTCTGATAGTATAAAGTTTCCATTTTTGGGTGCCTGGGTGGCTCAGTCCGTTAAGCGTCCGACTCCGACTCAGGTCATGATCTTGCGGTTTGTTGAGTCCAAGCCCCGAGATGGGCTCTGTGTTGACGGCTCGGAGCCTGGATCCTGCTTCCGATTCTGTGTCTCCCTCTCTCTCTGCCCTTCCCCCACTTGTGCTCTGTCTCTCTGTCTCTAAAAAAACAACATTAAAAAAGGTTTATACAGATTCCATTTTCTGTGAATATACTATATTGAATCAGTTGTTAGAGTATTGCTCTGAATGAGAGAAAATCCATATCAGTATTATCATGGGAAAAAGTGGTACATCCAGACATTAATCAATACGCTTTTTGCAAGTTTCTTTTTGATCTAACCCAAGAAACTTTTCTGTAGTAAATATTAACTTCCTGAAAAACTGATCCCCCAAAGAATTAAATGTGGGGAGATCACATGTGCCAGGACACCTAGTGCAGACTTTGGGGCTCACACAGATGCCAATCGAGAATGCGTTTCCTGTGTTGGGCTGTCAGCTTCCTGAGGCTGGGCTGGCCCCACACCACCGCCTCCCCCTGATATGCAGAGCTTCCCACCTTGCGGTTGTGACGAGGATTAAATAGGCTAATGTATGGAAAGCACTTGGAATAGTTCCTGGAGCACTGCAAGGACTCAGAAAATAGTAGTTAATTAGGGGCGTCTGGGTGGCTCAGTCGGTTGAGCCTCCGACTTCGGCTCAGGTCACGATCTCACAGTTCATGAGTTCGAGCCCCGCATCAGGCTCTGTACTGATGGCTCGGAGCCTGGAGCCTGCTTCGGATTCTGTGTCTCCCCCTCTCTCTGCCCTTCCCCTGCTCATGCTCTGTCTCAAAAATAAACATTTAAAAAAATTAAAAAAAAGAAAATAGTAGTTAATTAGATTATGAAGATGATGGTGATGGTGGTGATGGTGATGATGATAGTGACGTTCCAGGCCCCTGAGACAAGTCGTCAGAAATTATTGCTTGGAGTATTTTCTAAAGACCAATGATTTCCAGTCTGGGTGATGCCTGAAACTCATGAATCCACCGGGAAAACACACTTGTGACTTCCCACGTGGACAATAGTATGTACCGTCTGCTGTGCTCTAGATACTGTTTACTTTTCATAATGACGTGAACGGCTGTGGCTCTTCGTGCCGCATCAGGGAGCTGCCCACTCTGCCCTCACCCGTGAGGCTGCTTAACGCTGTGCCAGCAGCCTGCCCTCCTCCCGCCTTCCGAGGAAGACCAACTCCCCCTGGGTCAAGGCTCCTTCTCACCATCTTCTCTCCTCTCCGATCTCCTCTCGGGTCCGTTTGTTGCCTTTTTCTCTTGTGTTTTCAAGTCACCCTGTACCGGAGTCCTTTCCCTCACCATAGACCCGTGGCATTTCACAACACGCTGGAGCACACAGATGTGTATTGACCTGGTGTTCATGCTCGTCACAACCTCCGAATGCTTGCACCGCTCGATCTTGCTGTTTAATTTGTGGATAAGGGAGCACACGTGTTACATCAATTCCGATTTGTTTCTGCCAAAATGCCATTGAGATTTTGATAAGGATTGCCTCGAATCTACAGGTTGCTTTGGGTCGCATGGACTTCTCACTATGCTGTGACTGGTTTAAAAAAAAATTTTTTTTAATCTTTATTTATTTTTGAGAGACACATGCACAGAGCGTGCATGGGGGAGGGGCAGAGAGGGAGACACAGAATCCCAAGCGAGCTCCAGGCTCTGAGCTGTTGGCACAGAGCCCGATGTGGGGCTTGGACTCACAAACCACGAGACCTTGACCCGAGCCAAAGACGGAGGCTTAACAGACTGAGCCGCCCAGGCGCCCCTGTGTTCTGTCTTTTGATCCAAGGGCACAAGATGTCTTTCCATGTATGTGTATATTGCATTTCTTTTAGCAATGTTTCCAGGTTTCCATTGTACCAGTCTTTCACCTTCTTTGTTACATTTATCCCTAAGGATGTAATTCTTTTTGATATAATAGATGAACTTCCCTTTTTGATTTCTTCTTTGACTTGGTTATCCTTAGTGTATAGACACACAATTGATTTGTGTGTTGCTTTTGTTTCCTGCCACTGTTGAGTTTTTCAATAGTTTTAATAGATGTGTGTGTGTGTGTGTGTGTGTGTGGTATTTAGGGTTTTATACATGTATACATTTATTTATGCATTTGTACATGATCATACCATCTGTGAACAGAAATAATTTTACTTCTTCCTTTCTGATTTGGCTGTCTTCCATTTCTTTTTCATGTGTCATTGAACTTCTAGCACTCTGTTGTTATTAAGACAGGAATGCATGAGTTGGTAAATACCATGAGGGTCGTGTTCCTCAGGGGTGTGTCGTTCAATCCCATGGATACCATGCTCCATGCTGTCTCATCTCTGATGAGATTCAGAGGAAGATAATGCGGATATTTTCATACACTTTTTTTTTAATGGAAAACCACAATTTATTCACTTCAAACCTATGACCTCAGACTGAAAAAAGTCTTTTTTTGCCTTGGTCGGTTTCATAAGAATAAGGCCACTAATGGTTCCATAAGACCCAGAGAGCTTCCTGGGGGTCTCCCTGGTGCAGCCTTCAGAGCAGGTTGAGGGTAGAGGCCATTGAGGGGCACAGAGGGAGAGAGCCCATGGAGGATGACCGATACGCACATTCTAGAGAGTTTGACCTTCACAACACAGTCAATGGAAACTCATGAGAGTTTTCAGTCTAATGGAGCTGTGTTTTAGCAACAGGTCTTGTTCAGCACTGAAAAGAATGGATTTGAGGAGACCAGATAAGATTAATCTGAATGTGATTTTCTGAACATTCTTCAATGCAGTTCCTACTTTTTTCCTTTCTTTCCCTCCTTCAATACAGACTTTCTTCTTCCTTTACTTTTGCAAACTATTTCATCCACGTTACTTTTTCCCTTCTCTCTTGCCTCTGCTTTAATCCACCAAAAAGCACCACCCACTGCCAATGGCAGTTGAAACCATGGAAGCCAAACCCATTTTCCATCCCCGGATGAGGACCACCACTTTTAAACTGACCCTGAGACCTTTCCAAAATAGTAAAGTAGGGAGGTATGGACGTGGCTCATAAAAGTAAAGCCCGATGACAAATGCGAGATATAAAAATGTAATAGGTTTTTTTTTTTTCTTGAAAAAGAACGTCTTCACCTTTATTGTGAATTTTAAAACATCATTGGAAAAATATGGTTGAATTACTTCATGAAAATTCTCAGCTAAAATGAAGTATAATAAATCTCATTGATTTTAATCTTAAACCTCACACAATAAATATTTAAACAAACTAAATACATTCGAAATGCCAAATTGTCTTGAGGATACGAAGCGTGTAGCCTGAGCCTCATTTGGGTTACTACCCACCGTGTCTAGTTGGAAGTCAAAACTTGGGAGCAAAAACTTTTTATTCACTTTCTGTCGTCTGGAGGTGAACGTTTTTCCTTAATGGCTTTATCCCTATTCAATGTGGAAAACGCGCACCTATTGACCTATACACCCAGCTTTCCCTCAGAATGGGAATTAGCATGGATTTCTTGTTTACTCTTTTGCTGGTGACGAGTAGGGGATGAACTGGCATCAAGCTGGTCATGCAGTCCCCGGTCTGAGAGAGACGACGCAGAGCACATGCAGTGACTCCCCCGTTTTGACAATAATCCCCACTGTCTTAGATGAATTGGACCAGGAGCAATGATGCCCACTTGGGAAGAACAGTTCTGAACCGTCGAAATGGAAAATATAACACAAAACTATGGTTTTGATTGCAACAAGCCTGGCCCTGCGGCCAGGAGGAAATGGATTTGTGTATTTATTTCACCTCTCACTTCCTATGTAACCTTGAAGATATTAATTCACTTCTTTCCTGCCTGTGCACTCATCTATAAAACGTGCCTAGCAATACTGTCCCTGTCAGGCTGCTCTGTGGACCATCGATAACATGTGTACGGAACATGGCGCGTGGAGAGTGCCGTATATACTCTTGTAAAAACACACAATGTCCTAAATATGCTTAAATAGGTGGGCTTTTCCCTATGTCCTGAAAGGGAAGCGAGGTGCTACAAGGACGTGTAAAGAAGCACTTGACTCCAGCACAAGATGGATTTGCCGGATTTAGAAGTACAAGCATAGGATACCCTGAAATTTGAATTTCAGTAAGCAACGAGTGTTATCTTTTTCAGTGTAAGCGTGTCCATGCTGTATCTGGGAGGTGCTTATACTAAAGATTGTTCGTCGATTTTCTGAGACTGAAATTTAACTGGGGGTTTCGTATCTTATCTGACAACCCTAGCACGGGATTATATTGAAAGATCGTTTCTATTGCTTTTTTGGACTATTCTGACGTCTTACTCTTTTCTCGATAATATCATGTTGCGTTTGGCAAGGGAGGGACAGTGCAGCCAAAAACCAACTGGAATGACGGCCTGGGCGTAACACGCGTCTCGTTGCTCAGACACCCCTCGTTCCTCATTTATAAAATAGGGACAACGAGCCCCCTGCTAAACAGCTTTGCATATTATCTGACTAAAAAGTTAATGACTATAACAGACTTGAATAAGGGCCTGGAATGTAATAAGTGCTCAAAATGCCAATTGTCGCATATTTTACCTATGTTAGTATATTCATTTTCCCCCCACATTTTAAGATTCTTATGATTTGGAAGTTTTTTTCAACTGATGGCAATTTGCTGCTGCCCTTGGCTTGGTTGGCCTGTTGATCATAGCTGTCCATGGTGTCGTGACTTCAACTGAGGTATGTGCATTATTCGAAAACAAAAACAAAAACAAAACTGCTTCTCTCCTTAGGAGGAGAGAATTCACAGGCATAGCTGGGAATCTAAAAGAGACATGAAAAGAGAAGTTTCCTCTGAGGAAGAAATTCTTCTAGGCTCAAGGAAAGTTGAGGTTTTCACAGATAAAAGTCTCCTGAACACCTGAGTAAGGTGTGTTAGTTCTTGGTGCATTTTCATGAACATGAACACAAACACGAACAGGACAAGAATATGATGTTCACTTATTATTTATTTATTTATGTATTTTAATGTTTATTTATTTTTGAGAGCGAGAGTGACATAGAGTGTGAGAGGGTGAGGGGCAGAAAGAGAGGGAGACACAGAATCCAAAGCAGGCTCCGGGCTCTGAGCTGTCAGCACAGACCCCGACGCGGGGCTCGAACTCATGGACCGTGAGATGGTGACCTGAGCCAAAGTCAGACGCGTAACCGCCTGAGTCACCCAGGTGCCCCAAGAATATGTTGTTTAAAAGTGAAGTCCTTGAAAACAGGATTTTGACAAGATATACGCACACCCGTGTTTATCTAGCAATATTCACAATAGCCAAGATATGGAAACAACCCCAGTGTCCGGCAGTGGATGAATGGGTAAAACGGATGTGGTACCCATGCATAGCAAAATACTATTCAGCCATGAGAAAGGGGGATACCCTGCCACTCATAACAACAGGGATGGACTCTGAGCACGTTGTGCCCAGAAAGAGAAGCCAGACAAAGACAAGTACTGCCTGATATCACACTATGTGGAATCTAGAAAGCCAACCCTATAAAACGAGAAAGAGAAAGAATAAAATGGTGGTCACCAGGGGATGGGGGATGGGGGGGATACTACTGATGGTGTTAAGGGTACAAATTTGTAACGAATAGCAAATCAGCCACAGAGATCTACTGAATATAGATAATACTATTGGACTATGATGATGTGATGACATAAATATTGCCTCAATGGCACTCACAACACAGCACATAAACATATGAAAGTAACATGCTGTGCACCTTAAATTTACAAAATGAAACATGTCGAATTTATCAAGTAAAATAAAAGTGGAGTCTTTCGCCATGACTAGACACAGCTACCTCTTGAGGCAATAAAGCATTTATATCTTATATGTTTATATTATATGAAATATAAATATATATATAATATACATATTTAGATTGTACATGTAAGAGAGACTACAATATTTGTCTTTGACTTATTTCGCTTAGCATAATGCCTTCGTGATCCATTCATGTTGTTGCAAGTGCAAGATTTCACTCTGTATATGTATATATATGTATATGTATATGTGTATGTGTATGTGTTTGTGCATGTATATGTGTTTGTGTATGTGTATGTATATGTATGTGTATATGTATATATATGTGTATGTGTATGTGTTTGTGTATGTATATGTGTATGTGTATGCATGTGTATGTGTATATGTATATGTATATGTGTACATGTATGTGTACGTGTACATGTATGTGTTTGTGTATGTATGTGTATGTATATGTACATGTACGTGTATATGTATATATATGTGTGTATGTGTATGTGTATATATATGTGTATGTGTTAGTGTATGTATATGTTACCACAATTTATTTATCTGTTCATGCACTGATGAGCACTTAGGTTGTTTCCATATCCTGGCTGTTGTAAATAATGCTGCATGAACATGAAGGTGCATGTATCTTTTTGAATTAATGACTTTTTGAATTAACAACTTTCTTTGGATAAAAACCCAGGGTGGAATTACTGGATCGCATGGTAGTTTTATTTTTAGTTTTTTAAGGAAACTCCCTACTTTGTACCATAGTGGCTGCACAGAACTCAGGGCTGAAACGTGCTGGGGGTGTTGGAGCAGCTCAGGAAGTCCAGGGTGAGGGACCCGATGCTGTAGAGGATCAGAGGAGCCAGCTGAGCTGAGGGAGGGAGTCGCAGGTGCCGGGCAGAGGGGCTGCTGGGAGAAGGGCAGCGGGTCATGTCTTCTGCAGGTGGGGGTCCCCCGCGTCGTCTTCGGCTGTGTGACTCCACACATCTGCGTTTGCCAAGAGACCCTCACCAGGGTTACCAAGAGATGAACACAGCGAGCGCGTGCATGTGCGCGGGGACAGAGATGATCCCTCAGCGTCTGTTGTGGGCCAGGAGGGCACTTTCCAAGTCACCGCAGATGAGGGCTTAGAGGCAGGAATTAGACCCTTATTCGCTGAACGACCGGCTGCAGTTTATGTAGCTCCAAATGCCAAATCATCTGATTCTAAAACCTGTGTTGTTTCCTATTGGCCAGAGAAATGAAAACGGGTATAAGTGTCTATATTCATATAGTGATAATAGTGACAATATCTTCTACTGTTTATGAGAAAGAATAAGAACAAAGGGATAGATTAATTATGAGCTACTTTCATGTCTGTATTCTTAAAATTCTGTATTCTTTTATTTCCACTTTAAACTCTGAAATGACGCACAAGAGAACGATCTCTTGAAGACCTTTGTGTACTCAAGCGCTATTTATTCCTTATTCTTCCAGAAAATGATGGAACTCCTTCTTGTTTAATCACCCTAGACTCATCCCTGCAATTTCAAATACTTTCAAAAAGATCGACCTCACTTTTTCCTGATTGTTGTCATTTCATCTACTTGTCTTTATCTAACAGATTTCCAACGTTGTCCTGAACTCAGATTTCAGCAAAGAAACTCATGGTGTTGGTGAAGATCTGTTTTTTTCTCAGATCTGGTTCCAGGTACAGTCTGTAATTTGTGTCACTTCTAGAAATATAGGACCCTTTTTGCTGCCAGCCGTTCCACAACAGCCAGATGTTTTGAGCTTTGGAAAAGTACATATTAACTTATTTATTCAAACAGTATTGAGTGAACAGTCAGGAGCCTGCAGCAACCAGAAGATGGGTGTTCAAGAGTAAGGGGTTACATGAACACTACTTTCTGCTGTCACGCTTGGCCCATTGCCATCAAAAGTTGTACTAAGCAGAGTTCCGAGAAGATTTTGGCCCGTGTCAGATTTGTGCAAATATCTCTTTGTTACACGGATACTGACGAAGATCATTTAAAGAACCTTCGCTCAACAACACACACATAAATTGCCAAGATGATGTGGTGATTTGGAAAAATGCAATAGTCCTCATTTGTGGATTCCATATCTGAGAATTTGGCTACTCTCTAAACTTTATTCGTAACCTGAAAATCAACGCTCAGTGTGCGTGCACAGCCGTTCACAGATGGCCCTCACCCACCTGGAGCTGCTCAGGGCGGCACCCTGCTTTCTCCTTTCAGATCTCGGACTGGAGACAAGTGTCCTTTCCGCCATCTATTCAGTGACGTGTTACTTTGTTTTGCATTTTTGCAAGTTTTTGTTGGGGACGTCACTTTTACAATGTCCCCTGGGTGGCGGGGGGGGGAGGGACTCAAGCACCATCCAACGCTCCCAAGTGCGAGAAGGTTGATAGGCACCTCAAGGAGGAAATACATGTGTTTAGACGAGTCTCCTTCGGGCCTGAGTCCCGGAGCTGCTGGCCATGATTTCAGTGTTAATGAATCAAAAATTTAAACAGAAACACACAACAAACGAAGTTATGCATTCATTGGCTTATTAAAATGTTGTGGTCAGAAGCTCACAGGAACCTAACCCCCACTTCCCCCGGGAATAAGTTTTAGGTATTTGCAATTTCAGTGCTCACGGTGATTTTCCCGAACGGAACTACCATGGATGATGCGGACTGACTGCTAGCGGCACATGAACTTGAACACAAAGGGAGGGCTCGACGTGCTCTCCCCCGATGCTCTGTGACTCCTGAGCCAGGTCAGGCAATGTCCCTGCTTCTGCTTGTGCCTTTGCGGAGACTCCTTCCAGAGGAAGCCAGCCACCAGGCAAGAATTTGTTACCCCAACACTGGGGCGCGCGGAGGTCACGTGCAGACTCCCCCACGTGGGGCACCCGCTGAGCCGCGCCTTCCTGGCCAGAGCACAGGTGCGTGGGTGAGGGAGCCATCTCGAAAGCGGGTCCCCGACTCAGCTGTTGTAGCTCGGCCACTCACGTCACCCCGGCTGGTCCTGTCTTCCCGCCCCAGTCCCAAGGAGTCACGGAGCGTCAGGGCTCCCTCTTTTGTGCCCTGTTCAGACTTCTGATCTACCAAAGCCGTGGTTGTTGGTTTAGGTCACCGAGTGTGGGTGGTTTGTCACCCAGCAAGGGATCAGAAGAACAGATGGTAACAGTCCTAACTGAAATGCATCAAAACACGTAACAGTCTAATGATAAAAGTAGGGCAACTCTAGCAAGAAATGTCGGTTGAATTTGACTAAAAATGCAAGACAAACACTGGAGTGATTTTTAAGTCTCTTGTGGAACCAAAGGGCAGGTAAATTCAGTAAATAAACAGTGGAGGGGGAACGGGAGGGAAGGCCAGCTCTGCCGTGGGTGTGTAGCCGGCTGCCACGTCTAGACGGCAGCGTTCCTGGACGCGTGCGCCCCTGGTGTCTTCAAGAAGATTCTTACCTCACTGTCCACCTTCATTTCCAGGCGAAGCACTTGCCGTTCGGAGAGGTTAGGCACTTGGCACGACACGACACAGGCACTTGGTGGGTCTGGAGGGTTTTCGTGGGGTCAGGATTTTCAGTGTGAATCGAGCTCCTAACTTTCTGTTCGGTCCATCAAGCCAGTGGTTGTCACGCTGAGGTGACCGCACGTGCGGCACATGAGGTTTGCACATCACAAAGTGTGCTCTGATGGCACCTTCTCCGTGTCAGGTGTCAGACCTCCCTTCCCCCTCCCAGAGCCATCTGCAGAAAGAGCATATGTAGCATTGAGAGCCAGACGCACATGAAGCATTTTTACCGCAGAACGAACGACACGGGCTTTCTTGGTGTTGCACACAGGCCTGCTGTGCGACCACTTGGGCATCTTGGGCAGGGCCTTCCGGAGCCTAACTTGGGTGCGGTGAGCACGAGGGATTCCGAGGTTCCGCTTGTCCTTGCTTCTCTCCTCTCTTCCCTTCTTCCCCGGGAAGTCGTCAGCTGACACCCCTGGCCCAGGCTTCTCGGCCCTTGCCCCTCTCCGGTGTCAACCTAAGTTCCGGGACAATCCTTTGAAATGGCCAAAACCCCCATCCCCCAATCCGCGGCCGTCTTCAAGGCCTTCACCTGTCGGCAGCCTGCACCACTCTCATCACAAACCCGACGACAGGGAAAAGGACAATTCCAAGCCGGAGCCCCCTCAACCTGCTGGGAATGCCCCCGGACCTGTGCCCACCGCCCTTGCACGCTCACGGTGCCTGGGCACTCCCTTCTCAACCAAAAGGAAAGGACCTAGTCAACAAACGTTATTGGGGACTTTTGGCAGGAAATTTCTTTAAATTGCTATGCAAATTGAACTTCACCAGGAGTCATTTCTGCTCAACAGGGATCCACTGAACCTCAAATGTGATTACGATATGCAATGATGTGCCTTAAGAACACACAAGGAAGCACACAACACAGGTGTGCTCTTGAATTCAGGACATTAAAATACCGCCTGATGCTCAGTACCCCCCCCCCCCCCCGGTCTGACTGACACCAAGGTGTCGCGAGAGAGACAGGAGGTTAAGTGGGATGAGCGAGTGGTGTTTTAAAACTCTCAAGGGACTGTGAAAAAACCATCAAGGGAAAACCCATGGGGAGATCCATTATGGTATGAATAGTTGACTCCAATTGAAGGTTTATTTTATAATTTTTCTTATTGAAAGATAATGATTTATGTGATAAGCAGTAATCTCTCCAAGGCTCTCTATCATCTCCCATATTAAAAAAAATCAACTTTATTGATTAAAAGCCTCAAAAAATTAAAAGAAAATATTATAGTTTATTTTTCCCTATTAATTTTGAGATAACACCCTCTGGAGAAAAAGCGTATGCTGAGCCTTTTTGATGAAAACTCCTAGTGATTTGGCAAGTAGAGAAATCTAAATTAAATCTATGGGTTACACTTTAGATGAAACAGTTCTTTCTGCCAGTTATTTCATAAAATGTTTATATTACCTATTTTCCTGTTGTCTTTGTCTTTAAACTGAAATAAAAGACATTGCACAGAGTTGGTATTGCCTTCACAGGCCCTCCAGGACCGTGCTTTGTTGATACCAATGAGATCAAATCAGACGGGGTGCCTGTCGCTCTGTCCTAATCTGCACCGTTAGTCCGGCTTCGGGGTGACTGTGTATGTGACTCTCTGTTTGCAAATTGCGGGGCTTACAGAGAGCTGTCCCTGGGACAAAGAGCAGAGTGGGCAAAATGGATACAGAAAATGATTTAAGGTTCGGCGAAGTTCAGGTCCTAACAACAAGCTTTCTGGAAACGTGCCACAGCAAATCTACCGGCTGGGGCAGATGGCTCCTGTGCCACACTCCGCCAGCCGATTTTTATTTCATGTCTTCTGTGGGAAAGAGGTCCTGGACATACAAAATCAGTATGGGGCGCCTGGGTGGCTCGGTCGGTTGAGCGTCCGACTTGGGCTCAGGTCACGATCTCGCGGTTCGTGAGTTCAAGCCCCGCGTCGGGCTCTGTGCTGACAGCTTGGAGCCTGGAGCTGCTTCGGAGTCTGTATCTCCCTCTCTCTCTGCCCTTAACCCACTCACATTCTGTCTCTGTCTCTCTCAAAAATAAATAAACGTTAAAAAAACTTATTTTAAAGCAATCAGTACAACAGGGCCCCCTGAAAGTTATAGTCTACTGAGGCGGTGGTTTACAGGGAAATAAACGTCCAATTACAGCACAGGGTACATACTGCATAGGAGGGAGCCCCCGGGCCATGGGAACACAGAACAGAGCATCACTGGGGAAAAGAGTTCTGGGTGATAATGAAGCCAGACACAGAGATTAGCTGGCGACAAAAAGGGGAGAAGAAGCATTCCAGGCCACGGAGTGATGTGCCGAAAGGAACAGTTTTGACTCAGCACAGGGCGCTGATCTCTGATGGTGAGCCAAGAACTCACGTGAAGAAGTCTCCGGAGACGGGTTTTTGGAGCGGTCGGCCTATGGAGGTTCAGGACACTCTGGTGTGTGAAGTGAGGATTCGTAACGTATCCAGAACTACGTGAGAACTTGTTGAATGAGTTTACGCCGAGGAAGACCGTGTTCATGTTTCCACTGAGAAAATTGCTCAGAAAATAATGTGGAAGGTCAGGACTTTCAAGAGGACACAGCAGGATGGTTTGCCTCTGCTCCATAATATCGGAGGCCTCAGCTGGAAAACTTGTAGGCTGGGGGGGGCGGTGGGGACAGGAGCCCCAGACCTAGAATCACCCGAAGGCTTGTTCCCTCCCATTTCTGGTGGCCAATGCTGATTCTCCCTTGGGACCTTTGCTGTGGCCAGAGCCCTGCATGTCACTGTCTCTCCATGAGGTCCTTGCGTCTTCACAACACGGCAGCCGGGTTCTAAACACAAGTGCCCCACAGGCAGCCCAAGAGAAGACGGCCACTGGGGCCCACGGCCCACGGCCGCTGGGGCCTAAGCTTGGGTGCCATGTCACTTAGCTGCACTCTGCCCACGGAGACAGTCACAAAACCCACCCAGTGTCGAGGACAGGGAACACACTCCTGGAGGAGTCCTCCACCTCCTCACGAGAAAATGGCAGGTCCCGGGGAGCTGAAAACACGGTTGCATCTTCGGAGAATACATTTTTTAGAAATTGGTACTGACTATCTATAGACCAGTAGTTTCCAGGGCAAACCTTACAGTTGTGATACAAAAAAGTGCATCATCAGCACGTTGGGCAAGAGGGCGGGAGGTACGAGACCAGGACGGGAAGGGGGTGATGGGGCGATCGCGATGAGAAACCTGGATTTCACGCTGCACAGTGGAGGCCGTTGGAAAGCTTTCGTCATTCAGGAGATCAACCTTTGCTTCTTCCCCCAGCTCACGTGGCTCTTGTAAGGACACCGACTTCATAGAGGGAGGGAATGAGCTGCAGCCACATGAGGAAGAGGTGACAGTGATTTGCATCGAGATGAACACAAAACAGGCCAATTCTGGCCATACAGCAATGGCGGAGCAGGCTGTCCGCAGGACTGGACGTCCGTGGGCAAGAGGGATCCGGGAGGACTCCCAATGACTGAGCAACCGAGCGGGTCAAGGGAGAAATCCCCGAGTGCAACGGGCAGGGGGTCTGAACTCCAGGGACCCAAGTGCGGTTAACAGATGTGTTGCGGGATATATGTGTGTTTGAAGGTCAGGAGAGAGGTCAGGGCTGGGGGTAAAAATTCGGCCATGTGATGTAGATGATGTCAGGGTGAATGTTAGAAGTGGAATTAGCCGCCTGAATGAAGAGGGATGACGGGGCAGCATTCGCCAGAGGAGCAGCTTGAGGAGAACCAGAGGCCGGAGACAGGAGGTCTGTGCTCTCAGTGGAGTCCGTGTGGTAAGATTTCCAAGCAAGTTAAGCTGGGGCCAAGGGGTCGAGTATCTCTGACAGCACGGATTTTCTTTCTTTCTTTTTTTTCCAAGTTTATTCGTTTATTTTGAGACAGAGAGAAAGAGAGAGAGAGAGAGAGAGAGAGAGAGAGAGAGAGAGAAAATCCCAAGCAGGCTCCACACTCACACAGAGTCCAACACAGGGTTCAAACTCACGAAGCCTGAGATCATGACCCGAGACCAAATCAAGAGTTGGACGCTTAACCAGCTGAGCCACCCAGGCACCCTCCGCACAGATTTCTAGCGTGTAATACAAGACTGTGATCTTTTTTTTTTTTTTTTACCGTTTCTACTTTTTCTTTTTAAATGTTTATTTATTTGTTTAGTTTTTAGAGAGAGAAAGAGACAGAAAGAGACAGAGTGTGAGCGGGGGAGGGTCAGAGAGAGAGGGAGACACAGAATCAGAAACAGGCTCCAGGCTCGGAGCTGTCGGCACAGAGCCCGACGCGGGGCTTGAACCCACGGACCGCGAGATCACGACCTGAGCCGAAGTCGGGCGCTTAACCGACTGAGCCACCCAGATGCCCCTGCGCAGATTTCTAGTGTGCAGTATGAGATTCTGCTCTTTCAATCCGTACCCTTGTTGATGTCCTACAGCCTTCCTGTGTTTGGGCTTAACATGATCAGTTCCACTGAGCCCACCAAGTGCAACGGCAGGGAGCTTTGGAAGGACCACGACAGCAGGCTTCTGAGTTAGATGCGGAAACACAAAAGTGAGAACATGGCGGGAGCACGGTGATCGTTCGTAAGCATTTCAGGAGTGGGAATAGTTTTCGAAGATTAAGCATGAGCTCTGAGACGGAAGGGAAGGCCAGGCCTCCACACGCGCAGGTAGCCGGTGAGAGACGAGGGCGTGTGATGGAAAGGACGTGGAAACCTTGGTGAGTGACCGGA
Source organism: Panthera onca (assembly GCF_046562875.1). Classification (NCBI taxonomy): domain Eukaryota; kingdom Metazoa; phylum Chordata; class Mammalia; order Carnivora; family Felidae; genus Panthera; species Panthera onca. The sequence continues at coordinate 91,334,966 of NC_138350.1, forward strand.
ATGGGGGCAACCAAGTTACCTGTTTGTCAGCTTAGCACTAGGTCAGTCTGCTGGGGACTCACAGACTAGCAGGAAAGCGGGACTGGGGCTCCTGGGCAGCTCAGTCGGTTGAGCATCCAACTCTTGATTTCCGCTCAGCTCTCGGGCTCGGTGTTGAGTGTGGAGGCTGCTTGGGATTCTCTCTCCCTCTCTCTGTGCCCCTCCCTCCTGCTCATGCTCTCTCTCTCTGTCTCTAAAATAAAAAGAAGAAGAAGAAGGCGGGTTGATGAGTTCTGGCACGCCCGGGTCAGGCTGGCCTGGGTCTCTGCGGCCTGACCAGGTGCAAGGGACTTCTCTGGGGGCTGGGGGCTGGGGCAGCACCCTTTGGCCGGGTGGGCAATCAGGTAATCCTGCCTCAAAAGATGGGCGAGGTAGGTTAAACGGGGAAAGCAATCCGAGAGAGCGCGTACCAACAGGAAGATTTTAAAGGACCAAGAGACACTTACACTTTACAAAACGCACCTGGGGACCCTGCATATAAGCTGGGCCTGCTCTCTTGGAGCCGTAAACCCATGGCCTCCCCAGTGCACTTTGGGGATCTGCTTGTAGGTAGAAGGCGCTCTGTGCCCTGACCCCCCTTGTTCTCAGGCCTCTGCAGTCACGTGGGGCCCCATTTCTGCAACCTGTCTGCACTCCGATGATTTGCAAAGCACTTCCTCCCCTCTGTCATTTAGAAGCTCTTCCTTCCGGAGGGGGAAAAAATCAGCGTGTTCTTAGGAACGGAAGAAGATATGTATTAATATGTTTATGTACCTTACGTGCTGTGTTTTTGCTAGACGTTTGACATGGGTTTTCTCCTTCTATGCGTAAAAAAAAAAAAACCCTCTATGAAGAAATACAGTTATCATCCTGTTTTTATATCAGCCAATGAGGGGTTAAGAAAATGATTTGCACTTCTCCAGCATTATGGAGACTGGGGCTGGAATCTGAGCCCGGTTAAGTCTCCAAAACCCTGGTGTCTTCCCATCACCCCCCGCTGCTTTCTAGCGCGGCCAGGCCTCTCCTCCCATGCCTGGTGAGCCCTAGGCCCTTCTCTCTGTGCCCTCGTTCAATCGGGGCAAAGAGAGAGAGTTGAAAACGGGCATCGTGTGGATTGGCTATACCACCCGCTGGGCCCTGCACAGCATTTCTGCTCTCTCGGCCCAAGTGATGAGAAGCCCAGGGTCCCCGGGACATCTGTCCCTTACTTCTGGGTTCATACTGATGGCTGCTGGTAACAGATGACCCTTCAGTCGGTCACATGTTTATAGAACACCTATTACGTGAAATGCAGAAGCCGAAATAATGTGAGGAAACTTCTCCTGGCTTCCGAGAAAATTTTCTTAAAGGGGTTTGGGGCTGAGACAGTGCCGGTCCACACCAGGACCTGCCTTGAAAACATTACATTGTATACAGACACGCAAGGTGCTTTGTCCAGTGGGTTCAACGTTGCTACATTATAATAAGCTCTTGTGTTTTAGGTACACTATTTTTTAAGTTTATTCATTTTGAGAGAGAGAGAGAGAAAGAGAGAGAGAAAGAGAGAGAGAAAATCCCAAGGAGGTCCATGCTTTAGCACAGAGCCTGACTAGGGGCTCGAACCCACGAACCCTGAGATCATGACCTGAGCCGAACTTATGGACACTTACTTTATTCACCCAAAGGATTAATATGAAAACTTCTGTGTAAGCTACTTCCCTAGTTCCTCGCCTACTTTCCTGGAAATTAAATTGCAGGCCTCTGCGCAGAGAATAATTACACAATGCCAAGAATACAGACTAGGACATCCAATTAAAATTGATATGTAGCCTCCTGAAAAAAGCTTATCATTAAAATGAGGGCCTGTCGTTTGCCCCGAATTACAGATTTTTATTAAGATAAATGCGCATTATTTCAATGAGAAGACCAAAGGACTTCAAGCTGTGAGGTAAGAGTCATTTCTCACCTGACGGTAAAACATCTCTGGGAATTCCAATGAAATCAAACTGATTTGGGGTTTAATGCTACTTGGAGAATGAAGTATACACGTTGCCCCGTTTCTCCTCAATTATCATTATCATTCCGCATAAATGACCAGCAGCGAGCCTGCCTTGAGTGCCTCTGAATTCATGCCTGCGTCTATTAGCTTCTTTGGACCACTGACATCTGAGCTCCAAAGATTAGAAATAACCAACAGGCATGAGACAGTACGACCCAGCCATTGACAGAAGTCAGCAGCTGAATTTTCCTACAATCATTTGTCTTTTTTTTTCTTTTTTTGTCATTTTAGCTTCTTAAATAATCCTTCTGAGGGGTGCCTGGTGGCTCAGTCGGCTGAGCATCTGTCTCTTGATTTCGGCTGAGATCCTGCTCTCAGTGTTTGTGCCTAGAATTCTCTGTCTCTCTCTCTCTCTGTATCTCTCTCTCTCTGTGTCTCTGTCTCTCTGCCCCTCTCCTGCTCTTCCTCTCTGTCAAAATAAATAAACATTTCAAAGAATTTAAACCAATAAACATTCCTTCTGAAAATGTAAACATTTAAAAGATACTTTTGTCATTCTAATTCCTTAAGGACAAAAGAATTGTACAGAACACTGTTCCTTGTTTCTCGTGGGTCTCTTTGTGTCCAACAGAAGATACACTGTGACACATTCTCTATCTTCCCCAGAGAGGAGCCATTTAATAAAGGATTGCTGAGTGGCTGAGTTAACAAACCGATGAGCAAAGGACCAACATTTCTTTCACTAAGAAACAGAACTTGGAAAAATATCGGAGTCTATTCAAAGAAGAGTCTTGCTTTGGATTGTTTTTTCTAATTTTTTGGTATAAAGGATAACGGATACGTATGCATAGTCTTGTGCGGGTAAGAGTTACAACTAAAAGCCATTTGTTATACGCAATCATTTTTTCTTATGTAGTGCTCTTAGGGCAAAGTGGTATCATTATTGTTTCCATAGGAACAGTAATTTTTTGAAAGCCAGAACGAATGCTAAGAGAGAAAAGCGCGTAAGGGAAAAACAGCCATTCGAAACCTTAGTCCGTGCCCCCCGTAACACTGGGTGGAGTATTCGTTGCATTATCCATCTGTAGAAGAAATAATAAACGACAGGAGAACATGCAAATCAAGATTGCTCGAAGGTTTTGCAACTAAATGGGTTTTGTGTTTTTGCAGCTTCTATAGATTCCCCAAATGCCTGCGTCAGGGTTGTGCGATTAGGGAGCAGTGGGTCTGAACTTGGGGCGAAATTGAAACTGAACAATCACCGGAAGAGTGTGGCCTGTGACTTACGGACGAAGGTCCCTCCGCCTTTCATTCTCATCTGCCTTCCTTCCCCACGGCCTCCGGAGACGCCCACTGTGGTCCCTGCGTGCGGTTCCCCCTTGCTCCCCGGGAAGGGTCTCCTGGCTGTTTACACCGCAGCTGGACATTACTGATGCATTACTTCTTAAAGGGCCGTCCCTGTCATGCCTTCGCTGGTTATGGAATGAGTGGCACTGCCCCCTGCTTCTATCCACACACGTTTCAGGCCCGAGCACATGAGAGCACGGGTGTGCACTGAAATCTCGATTATGCCCCAAAATAGGGACTTTGTAGGGGCGCCTGGGTGGCTGAGTCGGTTAAGCATCCGACTTCGGCTCGAGTCATGATCTCGCGGTTCGTGGGTTCGAGCCCCGCGTCGGGCTCTGTGCTGACAGCTCAGAGCCTGGAGCCTGCTTCGGATTCTGTGTTTCCCTCTCTCTTTCTGCCCCTTCTCCTCTCACATTTTCTCTCTCTCTCTCTCTCTCTCTCTCTCTCTCTCTCTCTCTCTCAAAAATAAACATTAAAAAAATAGGGACTTCATTGGGTTTGTTTACAGCTTTCTCAGTTGTTAAAATAAGAAGAGGGGTGGGCATCTTATGGAACCTCCAAGAAGAGAGGTAGCTCTTTAGAAGAGAGGTAGCTCTGGGGGCTATGGTTTGGGACAGAAAGGGCCATCAGTGGCTGCATGTGTCCCTGTGGCTGCCGTTGACCAGTCACCACACTCCAGGAGCCTGGCAACAAGCCGCCTTCATTGTCTCACAGCTCTGGAGGCCAGAAACCTGATCCAGGGGTCAGTAAGACCATGTCCCCTCTACGGAGTGGGGGGAAAAGTCCTTTCCTGCCTCTGCCAACATCTGGCCGCTCCTGGGAATCCTTGACTCGTCTCGTGCATTCATTTCTCCAAGTTCTGCTCCCCGTCCCGTGGATTTCTTCCCCGGCTATGTCTCGCTGTGCTTCCTTCCCCTTATAAGGACACTAACCGTATCTGGTGGGACCTCATTTTAATGTGACCAAAACTGCCAAGACCCTCTTTCCAAATAAGGTCACATTCACAGATATCGGGGTTCAGACTTGACCATACCTCTTTGGGGACACTATTCAAGCCACACCGTGGGGATTTCAGATGCTGGTGGGAGTGTGGCTGGAGACCCCGACTGCAGAAAGGTGTGGAGAAGGAGGATACAAGGGTGGCCCGTGCCCTGGGCTACCCGCCTTGTGAGGAAGTTTTACAAGGGCTGGAAGCGAGCAGTGATTGCGTAACACCTGTGCTGGTCCCCAAAGTCCTGCCTGATCTTCATTCCAAGCCGCCACGCAAGGAAGAGAAGACATCACTTGGTCATATGAGTGATGGAGGGACAAAATAAGTCAGCAGTTACACGGCCCTGGAAACTCTTGTGATCGATATCGACCACGGTGGAAGGCAGGCAAGAGTGTATCCCGAACGTGGTCTTGTCATGATCGCTGTCTCTCAGGTACCTGGATGACAACAGTTCAAGCCAGTGCGCAGCCCAGGCAGCCTGCCAGTCAGGGCCCTGTGGGACGCGGGCACCACACAAACTTTGGCTGCTGACCTCTGACTCCCAGTGGCCCTCCTTCACGCCTGGAACCCTTTTCCTTGTGGGTGAGGCAGGGAGTGTCGGAAAATAGCTCTCCTTGGGGCTCGTAAAGCTAGAGCCTCCGTTGGGAGCAGGAGAGAGAATTCCCCTTTCCCCACGTCCAGCCAACAGGTGGTTTGCACGGGTTAACAAATTTCCAGTTAAACCTGATTTTTTCTGGTTACTTGGGACACTAACCAAGAGCCTATGTTAATCGCCTTATGTCTCCTGAGTGGTAATCTGTATGGCTTTCTTTATACATTCTATTTATTTATTAAAATATGCTATCAGCAACTCCTATCCGTAGCCTATTAACTATCCTTTATCTCATTTTCATTCTGTTGTATGAGTTTTAATTTTTAAAAATGAGACAAATTTGTTGAATTTTAGAGAATGATTTAATTATTGTAACAAATATATTCGTATATATATTAACATGGAGCTCCATCTAGATACAATCTGTGTATCTATTTTCTATTGCATTATTTTTTTAAAATTTATTGAGAGAGAGAGAGAGAGAGAATGTGCCAGCAGGGGAGGGGCAGAGAGAAGAAAGGAGAGAGAGAATCCCAAGCAGGTTCTGCCCTGTCAGCATGGAGCCCAACTTGGGGCTCAAACTTATGACCCCGTGAGACCATGACCTGAGCTGAAATCGAGAGTCAGACGCTTACCTGACTGAGCCACCCAGGAAACCCCCTATTGTTGCATTATTTTAAACTTTCATATTAGGGAAGATTTGAGTCCCCACATGGGAACCTGCATGTAACCATGTTTTCCATCAGTTATCACACGATAACGAAATCGGGGGGACACGATAGCGATAAGACTCATCACTGATAACACTAACAAAATACCTCATTGAATTCACGTTTCGCATGGTTTCCCACTGCAAATTCACCCTCCTTCCCTCGTTTCCACTTTAGATTCTTTGGAGGGACTGAATTTGGCGCAGTCCCCAGTTACAAAGTGGGGAATCACACTTCACCTCCTCGAGGGAGCAAAGAGTGCATAATTTATTCGGAATTATTCTACATGAGAAAACCGACGCCTTCGTATTGATCTTCCAGCTCGTGAGCAGGGAATCGCTCCCCATTTATTTGCAGGTTTGATTCTTTTATCAGAGTCTTACAGGTTTCCACCTACAGGTCTAAGCACACATTCTTTTAGCCTTACATGTCAGCACTTCATTTCTCCGTGCTTCTGGAAATGGTATTTCTAAAATTTCAAATTCTAATTTTTATTAGACAAGTATTTGGATTTTTGTTATTAAATACATTAGGCATTTTCTTTTGGTTTTAAAATTTTTTTTATAGTTACGAATGCAGGTGTCTCTTTCACTATATCTTCTAGCCTGTGTTCTGTTTGTGTATATGACGGCTATTTCTTTATATCGATTTTGTGTATTTATTTATTTATCTAATTTTATTTTAGAGAGAGAGAGAGAAAAGGGTAGAGGGGCAGGGGCCCCTGGGTGGCTCAGTCGGTTGAGCAGCCGACTTCGGCTCGTGAGTTCGGGCCCCGCGCTGGGCTCTGTGCTGACAGCTCAGAGCCTGGACCCTGCTTGGGTTCTGTGTCTCCCTCTCTCTCTGCCCCTTCCCCAATCGTGCTCTTTCTCTCTCTGAAATAAATAAACATTACAAAAATTTAAAAAAAAAGGAAGGGGGAGAGGGGCAGAGGGAGACAGAGAGAATTTCAAGCAGGCTTCACCCTCAGCACAGAGCCCAACATGGCACTGGATCCCGTGACCCTGGGATCATGACCTGAGCCAAAATCAAGAGTTAGACACCCAACAGACCGAGCCACCCTCTTTATGTTGATTTTAAAATCTGCTCGTGCACTAATTTATTTTAGTTATGGTGTTTCCAGCAGGGAGTCAAGTGAGTCTATTTCTTCCTTCCTAATTGCTATGTCTCTGATCACTTTTCCTTTTTTAATGCCTTGTCCCTAACGTGCACAGAAACCTCAAGTCCTTTCCTGTTAAGGCAGAGCCTGTCTTTGGGCTAATGCACATCAAGAAAGAATAGTCTCAATGTCTAATCACTGAGTATTTTTAATATGAATGAGCGACGAATTTTGTCAAATGTCTTTTATGTATCTGTGAATGTCACCTGACTTTTCTTTACCTTTACTAATATGACGAATTTTGTCAGTAGGCGTTCTCATACTGAGCCACTCCTATTTCTGGAACAAACCTCCTTCCTCATGGGGTAATTCTTTTTCATTCGTTATAACACTGTGGTTGTTAATATTTTATTTCAGATTTTGCGTTGATAGCTCCTGAGTAAGACTGGTCTGTGTTTTCCCTTTTGGTACAGCTGTTTTGTGGGAAAGTCTTTCTGGCATGCTTTTACTACGTATGGAGACATTATGTTGTCCCTCATTATTTTTCTTATAATTTTGTATGACAATTGATTGGGACGTTTTTCTTTTATTTACTTGTGAGTGAAATGAGTTCCTTCCTTCCTTTCTTCTTTCTTTCTTCCGCCCTCCCTCCCTCCTTTCCTTCCTTCCCTCCTTCCTTCCTTTGGTAGAGAATTGAACTAGGATATATTTGATTTCTGGCCTCACAGCTTTAGAGTACCTCCCTTTTTTTTTGCCTTTTTTATGTGGTTTAAAATTGTGATATAAGATATAGACTCAAAATCTCTGAGAACTTTTTCCCCGCTCTTTATCTTTCTTTTATCAACACCTTCCCTGATTATATCAATCGGGATTTTATTGTAGGTACAAAGTTTTGTTCTAGAAGGTCTGTCTGGTGGGGATGGGGCCGCGCGGGGGGTGTCTGATAATTTGAGGGGCACAATGGAAATTGAATCTGCTTTCATAACAATCTTAGATATTTTTATTTAACAACATGTTCGAGAGGACATGCCCTGCTAGAGGAATTATTTGAAATAAAGCCTTAATACTGTATTCGGTCTTACCAAAGAAGCATGTGAAAATATACCGAAATATGAAGAGTTAACTCTTCACCCTGTCTTTGCAGGTGATTTCCTCTTGGTGGTGGTGGTGACGGTCCGCCCTGGTCATGTTTAGCTCATCGTCCTTCCCTGGGAGACTTGCGGCCCCCGGCTCTGTGGCCTTGAGGTTCTCCTTCTCCAGTTATGTGCTCCCACAAGGTTCCAGCATCCCTTTCCTCCTCTGGCGTCTTCTTCTCTCTCCGCATGGGTCCCTCCCCTTTCCTCTCCCGCTCGCTAACCTGCCTGCTGAGCCTCTCTGCAACCCTCCTTTTCTTGTGACGATACCAGCTCTTCTGCTCCCCACAATCCACACCTGGATCCTGGATCTACCTCCGCCCAGACTCTGCTCCCTGGCCTCTCACCGTCCTGCCGAACATACCATTCTACCCTCACACTGAAAATCCAGACGGAGTTTCGTCATCAAACCTGCCATTGTCAAGGCTCTGTCTTGAAGCCTACGGACTCTGGAAGCCACCTGGGATTTCCCCTTCGTTCCACAGTGGGTCACTGGGACGCCATCGCGGGGTTACTGGGAAGTTTATTCCACATTCGCTGTTACGTATTTTCTAGTTGCCTTATCTAGTCTGACCCTCAGTCCCGTCAAACTTAGACTAATAAACCTATTATTTCTGTCTGCGGTGCTTTGATTCTGCTCCTACGGTTTACACGTTGTGATCCCATTCATTTTGCTAAGCTCTGCTCTCATGACCTGCACCAGTCGCCAATATTTGTTCCTTATAGAATAATTTCCGGAATCCTCATCCTGTCCTGCATGGTGCCCCACAATCTGGCCACGATCCATTCTAATCCATTTTAAATCTTCCCTTTCCCTCTTCCTTTCAAAAGGAAGACCTCTTGACCTCAACCCCCTTCCAGACATTCCCGGCCACGTGCCCATGGGATAGTTCATGCAGGCTGTTTGTCCCCCTTTCTTTCCCTGGGACAGTGGTCACCACAACCTTCAAGAAGAGGACCCTAGATGCAGGAGGGACCCGAGGAGTCAGTGACAGCCTGGTCTCCAGAGCCGACTCTCCTCCGTGTCCTAAAAGCCCAGACGGGCCAGCAGCCCGGTGGACCCTCCTCACCCCATCTTCAAGGTTGGCTTCTCACAGCCAGACAAAACTTCCATGAGGCTTCAGGGATGCGGCTGCTATGGTGACGGACCAGTTTCAGGTCTGATTTATGATGAGGTCATAATGTCGGACGAGACATCTCGACACCAACAATCTCAAACTTTGCCCTTTTTAAACAACTCAAATCAAGCGCTAAGATTTAAATACACGTTAAGTCTGTTTGTTCTCTCACCAGCATCCAGGGCTGCGGTCTCCTTCACAGTCAGTGTGAGCGCCCACGTCACGTCCCGCCTCGTGCTCCCTGTTGGGCTGTCCTGTGACACCGCCTCGTTCCCGTTGAGTTCCCAAACACCACTCGCTGATTCAATACCTTTGAGTCGAGCCGTGGTCGTCGTCCTCGCTGACCTCGCATCGCTGACCTAGTGCTGTAACGACTGTGTTACTTTAGTCTACGTGGTGCGTATCCTGTTCTCCGGTTTTTACCAAAAATGTAAATGTACAGACTGAATCCCCTGGTTGAGGACTGAGTGATGCCTCCTCCCATTACAGCCCATGATTTTGTTCACCTGGAGCGCGAGCTTCTCTTGCCCTTCCGGAACTAAAAATTATAATCCTTAGCAGAAAAAAACACAAAAGAAATTAATTATGACAAAAAGCAGCAGGGAAAGATTGGTAAGTCGCACAGGACACGCCTTCCTGGCTGCCTGTGTTGCACATCAGAGTAGGGCCCCCGCTGGACTGTGTTTCCGGCCAAACTAATGGCAACGCTTCCATCAAAATCCAAACGGAGACTTTATCACGCTTTAGACCAAATGTGCTTTCAACGTCTTCTCCAGCATTTCATCACTGCAGTCATCGCTGCATGAATACATGTGTTTTGTTATTTCAAAAGAGAAGATGCCTTTGGTCAGCTTTACTTTGCCGCAGCGTGCACTTGAGGCAAAAGGGGAAACGACAGTCGGGGATAAGGCACACGAGGTATGTCTCACGACGATTCCACCTTGGAGAGGAGTGCCCTGGGCCCAGTGACAAAACCCACGAGGCTCTGGGAAATGACAGTTTTGTAAATCTTTTACAGTCAAAAAGCTGTCCTGAACTAATGTGAGGCTACATACCACCTGCATCCCACGTGTAGGGATGCTACCCCAGACCCTACGGGGATGTTAGGTAACGTGAAAAACATCCAATTCTGAAACCTATCCACCCCCCAGGCAGCTTAGTGAAGGGACTGTGGGCCTGTCATACATAAATGTGGCTTGAATAACCCCAAATTGCAGGATGATATTAATAGAAAATAAAATACTCTGGTCTTCAACCCAATCACCTCTCAGATGAAACTATCTCCATGCTTGTTTTTAGGTCGTCTGCTAAGCTACCACTGTGATTGAAACTGGGTATTTACACACTTTATTTCTTGGCTTCAGATCTTATATAATGACTTACAAGGTGAGGAAGGGAGGGCATTTGGGTCAGCATCGGCTTACAGCTTTAAGCATTTATCTGTATTTCTGACTCTTTCAAAAGCAACCAGTGTCTCTCAACATCCAGGAAGTGACATGAAGACATTCGCCTCCCTTCTACCTTATTCTTCACCTGCTCTGCTTGCCGCCCCCACCCCCCCGCTCTTACATAACTTCTGCCATTCGTATCCTTTGAAAAAGTTATCAGTATCTTAAGATGTTAAGTTTTTAGTAATTTTGTGCTTGATTATAAATTCTAAAGTATAAAATTGATAATAGCATAAACACTTATGAATATGTAGAAATGTTCTACTATTGAACCAAGTTATGTCATGAGAACCTCGGAGAAAAGTATGCAATTAAATCTCAGCAAATTAGTGTCATGCTGGGCTATTTAAAGCATCAAAACCAAGTAGATCTTTTTCTTCTCCGTCCCTAACCCTCCATCAGTTGTCCCAGATTATAACATTTTATGCTATTTTATTTATCTATGGACCATAGTCTTCTTGTAAAAATGGTTGGGCATTTTCCCATCATTTTCCAGTTACTTTTCCCTATAATTGAGAAACTAAATGTGAATAAGATCACCTTTTAAAAACTATTATTTTATTGTTTGAAAGTTTTCGTTTGAAATAATCACTCCTCTGTAATCCGAATTTTTCTGTTTTGTTTGTTTTTCTTTCTTTCTTTTTCAGTTTGGTTGCTTTTCAAAGCATTTTTCTGTTTAAGATCTCTATCTTGGATCTCATGTCTCCTTACTTGGGTTTTTGGAGGGATCTTGAGTATGTACTACATTTTTTTTTCCAAGCGGAGAAGGAAAATGATCTAGGATCACACTTGCCTGAAATTGACTTTATTTGTCCTGAGTAATCTGTTAGCTGGGCACGAGATTGTAGTTACCAAATCCCTTTTCCCCATAACCTTAAAGAAAAGATGCCCACCTCATTTAAATGTCTACAGCATAGGTCCCCCGCCCCCCCATCTTTGTCATTGTCTTTATAGGAAAAACAAAGCTGTTAGTGAACCTGTGCCTTGAAAACAAGTAACCAGGGACTGAAGGGCACTGCTCCCGTGGGGAGCCCATCCAAGGACTCTCCCAGAATGTCATCGGTTTTCCTTACTTTCTAGTTTCCCCTCAGTGAATCCACACCCTTGTTTTCTAACAACTAACTTACATCACCAGGTCTACACTCAAAGTGAATTATTTGAATCTCTTTAAGGGAAAAATCATGTTCACAACTTTTCTGTATAGGCTTTATATTATTATATTTTAGTTACTTTAATTAAGGCAATGTTTTACGGAAGTAAACAAAACTATTTGTGTTGTCCTCCTCAGAAAATGAAACAGGAAAGGAATCTAATCAAAATAAGTACTCAAATCTCATATAGCTTATGTAACAACATGATTTGAAGCTATATACTAATTTTAAAGGTTGACAAATTCTACATTTCTTTGGCTCCTGATTTTGTGCCAATTAAGTACATTTAGATACAAATAGCTTTGTCCCGTGTTAAGTGAGTGAGCCTTGAAAAAATAAACTGTACCCCTCCCCGCACTCCTGCTTCCTGGGTGTCACTTCCAGTCGGGCTGTGAGAGGCTTCTCTTCAGATTAGCAGGCCCTGACATGAGCGTAAACGTTAAATCACTAAAATTTTAAAAATTAAAAAAATAAATAAGATGAGAATGGACAGATCATTCAAATGAATGGTAATTAGTGTATTGGGGGCTGATAGCAATATTTGGGAAGAAATCGAAGGCTGTAAATTGTTACTTTAAAATCATGGGGCACCTGGGTGGCTCAGTCGGTTAGGCGTCCGACTTCGGCTCAGGTCATGATCTCGCGGTCCGTGAGTTCGAGCCCCGCGTCAGGCTCTGTGCTGACAGCTCAGAGCCTGGAGCCTGTTTCGGATTCTGTGTCTCCCTCTCTCTGACCCTCCCCCGTTCATGCTGTCTCTCCCTGTCTCAAAAATAAATAAACGTTAAAAAAATTTAAAAAAAAATCATAATTTTCTGAATACTTATTTGCTTTTAGAGGGCACTTAAAATTTTTTTTTATGTTTATTTTTGAGAGACGGAGACAGAGTGCGAGCAGGGGAGGGGCAGAGAGAGAGGGAGACACAGAACCTGAAGCAGGCTTCGGGCTCTGAGCTGTCAACAGAGAGCCCGACGTGGAGCTCGAACTCGTGAACCGCAAGATCATGACCTGAGCTGAAGTTGGACGCTCAACAAACTGAGCCACCCAGACGCCCCTAAATGCACTTTTTAAGAAGGAACGTCTATGTTTAAAATTACTCCTCTGCTAATGAAGTTTGAATTCACTTGGTTTATTATATGAAGCTACATGTAATCACATTGACCCTTCAGATTAGTACAGAATTTCAAGTGAATTGTACCTAGTTTTTACAGCATCCCCAAGTCGTGGGAGCTGTTGTCACCCATCTTCTGGATGAAGGTACTGAAGCACAGACTGGTCAGGTGATTCAGGGCCAGCGGACAAAATGCGAGAGTGGCTGTCCCCGGCTGCTCTAAATCCTGTGCCTCCTTCCTTTGCTCAAAGAGTGAAGTTTGGGGACTTCCTAAATTACACAATGAAGCTGGTCAGTTTCTAACAGCAATTCTAGATTCTCTTTTTTCTTAATGCAGGACAATCAGTCATAATCCCAGGTGGGCTGATTGACCTTAGCCGAAGTGTTTCTATTTCCGTTAAGGATGACATAACATCTCGGCACACACACATTTGCGATATCTACAGAATTCATGGTGTGCTTCGACATTTCAGTTCTATTTTGTCACTAGGCTGGCATCTCGTACAACAAGGGCCAGGTTCTTCTCAGAGAATCCACAAGGAGCAGTTGGGACGCTTCACTGTTTCAACCCAAGTGACTTCTGGTTGAATCAATGGCATCCGCCCAAAGGGGACCGTGGAATTCTCTCGTGACGTTTGTACAGCTGTCTTTTTAATGCTCCTCCCTTCGCCACGTCAGCAACTGCGTTGACGTAGTCCTGGACTTGTAACACTGTGTGATTCTGTGGTTTTGTGCTTTTATTCTGTTTCCTGTTCTCACGCAGGTTGGAAGCCATTTTGTTACTTCTCATCCTATCCCCCCGACAAATAATCATATAATTACATATTAAATATTCACACTGTGAATGAGAAACTGTTTTATCTCCTTTATGTGAACAAGCCCACTTAATCTCAAAAGAACTTGGTAAGCTCTATCTAACAGAGAAGCCCAAAGCACAGAGAGGTTAAGTAACACATCCAAGGGGGCACAGCTAGGAAGGGGGTGGCTCTGGGAGTCTGACCGCTGAGCAGAGTTCTGATCCCAGCGGCCACCTCCGAATGAGGCCGACCGAGGTGCTGACAAATCCCTGAGGAGCCTAATTTCCTTGTGTCTCCAGTTCCCCAACGACAAGGGTGCATGGGGCCCTGGGATCACGGAAGAGACATTTATTGCTGAGAACAAAGATGCAGAACTTAGTCTGCAGTCGGCTAAGTTCAAGGCAAATTTAGCGTAGCCTCTCTCCACCTGTGGTGTTGATGAGGCGAAAGCTGCCGGGCTCCGTGGCTCCAGTGGGAAGGGAGAGTAGCTCCCAGTTTGGAGGGAGGAGAACAGGAAGTGGGTTTTTGAACAACCACGGAGCCAGCTTCCTCCCCACCCGCGCCTGGGTCCGAGCGCGTGAGACAGCCGTGCAAAGGTCCTGCCAAGTGGAGGACGGGTCTCAATGTGAGGTCTCTGCTCTGTGCAGACTACGCTTGCAAAGGGCACAACCGGGAGACCACGGCCCTGCTGAGGCCCAGCTGGGACGTACCCGAGTCGGGAGGGCGGAGCGGAGCAGCCCTGTGTCCGTGGGGACAGGGTGGGCCCGGACGTCCCGCTGCGGGCTGTCCAGGGCCAGGGCTGGGACAGAGTGCCCGTTGGGAGTGGAGGGGAGGGGAACGCCCCCCGTGTCGTCACCGGACACCCCGTTCCTGCAGAAGAGAGAGCCAGCAGTGTGCAGGGCCATAGCCTAGGACAGCCCCTCCCGTGTTTCCGCTCCCAGGAGTGGACTCTTAGGCCGGCCTTCAACGCTCTGTGGCTGCTGGGATTAGAACTCTGCTCGGGGGTCAGATTCCTGACCCAGAGCGGGGGAGGGCAGGCTGGGAGCCACAGAGCTCTGAACTGAATAGCGACCTCATGGTCACGTGCATGTGAGCCAACGCTCACTGGAAAGAGACCATCGACCAGGACGCGTTGAAAAGACAAGATTACATTTCCTCCTGCGAAGCGGGAACGGGGACTCATCCAGGCAATCGAGTTCCATTAGCACCACAAAGACGGCATCTTGTTTTTGAACATACTTGATCGAAGATGGCCTGGCTCACTCTTGTTACACAACACATGTTCCCGTGTCCCTTGACGTTATGTCGGGAGCGAGTCCGTTTTCTCCCTTCATCGTGTCTCCATTATTGTGAGGTCAGCGCCACCGAAGGGCGTTTAGTCTGAGGCTTAGAATCGAAGTGCGGCTCCTGTTGGGCACATGTCAGCGCACTTGCCCCACGGGGTGTCCGTGCATCCGGGAGAGGGCCCCGTGGTCTGTGTGTCCACCGAGGTCCTCCGGGAGGGCCGTGCTGCTGGTCTAGACGCCACGCCTTCATTCTGGGCATATCACTGGTAACCCAGGAAATGCAGTCAGACCTGAAAGGCTTCTAGCAATATCTGTGTTTTGTTTCCTGAGGACTCTGAACGCAGATTCCTGTGGTTTATCTGTGAAGCGGAGTTCTGTACATTTACGCTCTCTTGCTTCTCCCATATCGCGTGCATTTGTGCACATCTTTAGTTGGGACCACTTTCAGTTTAAAAAATTTTTTTAAATGTTTATTTATTTTTGAGAGACAGAGAGGGAGAGAGCAAGAGAGCACGAGTGTGAGTGTGGCAGGGGCAGAGAGAGAGAGAGAGAGAGGGAGACACAGAATCCGAAGCAGGTTCCAGGCTCCGAGCTGTCAGCACAGATCATGACCTGAGCTGAGGTTGGCCGCTTAACCGACTGAGCCATCCAGGCGCCCCCTACTTTGGACCATATTGATTGACTGATTGATTGATTTTATAGTGGTTTTATTTATTTTTGAGGGAGAGAGAGACAGAGGATGAGCCGGGGAAGGGCAGAGAGAGGGGAAGACACAGAATCAGAAGCAGACTCCTGGCCCTGAGCTGTCAGCACCAAGAGATCGTGACCTGAGCTGAAGCCAGACACTTAATCCACTGAGCCACCCAGGTGCCCCTATTGATTTATTTTAAATCTGCAGTATTAAGGCACCTGGGTGGCTCAGTCGGTTGAGCATCTGGCTCTTGATTTCGGTTCAGGTCACAACCCCAGGGTGGTGGGATTAACCCCCATGTTGGGCTCCATGATGAGTATGGAGCCTGCTTAAGACCCTTCTCTCTCTCTCTCTCTCTCTCTCTCTCTCTCTCTCTCTCCCTCCCTCCCCCCTTTCCTCTGCGCCCCTCCCTAGTTCACGCACATGCTCTCTCTCTCAAAATAAATAAATGAACATTTTTTAAAAGTAAGATAAATCTGCAGTGTTGAGACAGAGACTTCCACTCAGTAGGTTTCCACAAGGCTCTGGTTCAGTCCGTGACTGTGAATCCACTTGGTCCAGCAATGCCATTATCTGTGAAGAAAAGGAAATTTCCATCCCAAACAAACATTGAGCACACTGCTATTCCATGTGAGGACATTTTACGGCACAACATAGCTCTCTTCTACGCTACCAAACCATTCTGATGGGCCTTTGTGCGGTCAAGTCAATTCGCTTTGGCAGATATTTGCTGAACATCCACCATAGTCTAGTATCAATTTGACATTGAGAGAATGTGTAAGAAAAATGCTTCTCTCTACGTCGATCCTCACGATTTTGTAAAAATCTCATTGGAGAAGAAACAGCTTGTGCACACGAATTACATACTGAAATGGAGTAAATGCTTAATGTCCAAGTGAGCAGGAGGCCACCGACGGGAGGGACGCGTGGCCTCCTTTTCCCCTTGTGCGCCCTGTGACCCAGGAGGCTACCCTATCAGTTCTCGCAGATGAATCCAAGGAGAGCCTTGTACTTTCTCGAAACTCTGGGCTCTCTAGTTGCCATGAAAGTGGAGAGTCAATCCATGTAATGGGAGTTTGAGAAGGGAGTGGTCAGTGCAGGCTGGAGTGATGCCCAGTGATCTCTTAAGGAAGGAGCTTCCAGTGCATTGGCTGCTAAAGGAGCAGAGTGGATAGGCAGGCGGAGGGAGCTCATTAACCAGGAAACGAGCCAATGGAGGTGCACCAAGCAGCTGCCTAAAGATGCCGTAGGGTGTGTGTGTGTGTGTGTGTGTGTGTGTGTGTGCGTGTGTGCACGTGCGTGCTTTCAACATAGTTCTACCATACACACGTGCATTATGCAATACACTATGTCCCAGAAGAGACTTGCAAACGACAGCTGGCACTTCCTCTTCCATTTGTGGGAGCCCCCAGTGGCCTCTGCTGTTGGGACCCTTCACTGGCCTGCTGTAGGGACGTCAACGCCCAAATCTGCTTTCACCTCCACAGTCCTGGCCTCCTTTTGCTGAGGAACACGCTGTGTGTTAAAGCCTCAGAAAGTGGTAGCTCAAGGGATTCGGCCACCGGACACAATTTCAATATCTTCAAAATGAGTCTGCTTGTTGTCCGGGATTGCGTGCGTGCAAGGTCCCAGATTTCCTCCAACCCCAACCGGCAGGGCCGAGAAGGCGCACTCCTCCTCACACGCATCTGTTGCAGTTTGGTAAACCAAGCGACAAAACGTCACAGAGGTTAGCACTTAGAAGCACCTTCATCCAAAGGGCTCACTACTTTTATTTTTTCACGGGGAGAGAAAATTCATAGATCACCCTAATCACGTTGCCTTCACTCTGTCCCTTTATTCTGCAGTTAGGGTACTGGTCATTTTCACTCGAAAATGCCTTCTTTTCTAGCAGCCTTTCGTCTCCGGGACATAATCACTTGGGTGTGGGATGTTTGGACGAAGGTGGCTTCATACGGTCGTGTTCATGACAAACTGCTCTTTTGGAATAAGTGCTTAAGCACCGCTGAAAGCTTCCCTTGTTGGCCGTGGCCACAGTGAATGGGGACATTTCAGAGGACTCTGCCCCGTTTTGGAAAGGAAACAAAGACAGGTAGTCAGGGATAATGCCAATGCCTGCTTGTTAATAGTGTCTCATTAATCTTCATTCATTTTAAGCTCCATTTCTAGTGGTAAATAGTAGCATGAATGCTTGTTGGCACCTCTATTTTTTTTTTTTTTTTTTTTTGGTAAAATTGTATGGTCCTTGGGGCGTCTGGGTGGCTCAGTCGGTTAAGCATCCGACTTCGGCTCAGGCCATGATCTCGCGATCCGTGAGTTCGAGCCCCACGTCGGGCTCAGGGCTGACGGCTCGGAGCCTAGAGCCTGTTTCAGATTCTGTGTCTCCCTCTCTCTGACCCTCCCCCGTTCATGCTCTGTCTCTCTCTGTCTCAAAAATAAATAAAACGTTAAAAAAAATTAAAAAAAAATAAAAATAAAATTGTATGGTCCAGTATTGGAGAATGTCACTGGTTTCAGCTCTACATCACGACACTCCAGATTTCACTCTAGCTACGTGTACAAGCTGTGCCTCCGTCGTCAGTGATGTTGTTCGAGGTGCTGGGGTTCGCAGCCAAGAAAGAATCCAAGAAAGAAAACGTGAGATGTTTTCCGCGTAAAAAGGTATTTTTTTTTGTTTGTTTTTTTTACAGCACAGGGACAGGACCTGTGGGCAGAAACAGTTGCACTGGAGTTGTGAAAGGCAGTTGATTTTATACACTGAGTTGGGGGGCGGGGGTGAATACGAAGGGAAGTTTCCAGAAAGACTTTCCTACCCTAAAGACTCAGGTGGTCCTGGAGGCCTGGTTATCACCCAGCCAAGGCTGTTTTTCCCTCTAGCAAAGCATTACCATTAAGACTGGGAGTTCTGGAGGAATGCTCTACTCCCAGCCTCAAGTATTTGTCAGTGGGCTGCAGGTGATAAGGAAATTTGATTTTATATACTTTTCTTTTAGCCTTTGCTCCCCACAGCATCATGATCACGTCTGGCTCAGTATCCTTTAAGATTAAGTCGGATTGTACCAAGCGTACAAATGAAAAAGACAAAACCCCTGAAAGGTAACGTGAGCCCAGGGGCATGAAGCCCACGTCTCTCTACAGCACTGACTTCCAGAGAAGGTTAGACCAGAGCCTTCTGTCCGTTACTTTGCTCTCAAGCCTTTTGTTCTATCCACGCTTTGTCCTAAAAAATCAACCACTCTTTTACAGCAAAATCGTTCAAGGGAACCTCACCCCCTGTCTCTTCTCGGAGGTTTGGGAACTTAAACACCACAGCCACGTTGCTCACCTTCTTTCCTGGGGTCTGCACGACAAACCCTTGACCTAATCAGCCCTTCCTAATGTACTAGGGGCTGTGTTTTCTGGAGACTCCTCCAGGACTACGCAGAGCATTGCAAACCACACACAGGTCATTTCCACGCCAGCAGAGAAGCATTCTCTGTGTTTTGGAGGTGAGATGAATACCTTAAGGACACGGGGTGGCTTGTGCCTGCCCCCCTCCCTGGGCTCAGCGGTGATCTTAACTGTTAAATTAAAAAGGGATAACGTCCCTTTTTAAAGACCCTCTGTTAGATGTCTATGTGGTTGAGAGAAGACTCTCAGTAAACTCAATGTTTCACTCCTGGGGATTTGCAGACGTTAGAATTTAATAAGGGGCAGGGTCCCTTCCTTCCAGTCTCATCTGTCCTGTCTTTCACACACCCAACTGCACACAGCTCTGTGCTCACACACTCCCACACTGGGGGCACACACACACACACACACACACACACTCACATATGCACAGCACTTAGGCTCAATCTCCCATCGTCTTGTAAACAGTCCATCATCAGAATACGCCATGCACTGGGGAGCCTGAGTGGCTCAGTCGGCTAAGCGTCCGACTTCAGCTCAGGTCACGATCTCGCAGTTCGTGGGTTCGAGCCCTGTGTCGGGCTCTGGGCTGACAGGTCAGAGCCTGGAGCCTATTTCAGATTCTGTGTCTCCCTCTCTCTCTGACCCACCCCGTTCATGCTCTATCTCTCTCTGTCTCAAAAGTAAATAATCGTTAAGAAAAAAAATTAAAAAAAAAAAGAATACGCCACGCATGAATTTTCCAGAACCACGGCTGACACGTTTTTTCCTGAACTAATTGTTTTGGCTCCAAACAGAAATAATAATGAGCTAGTCTAGTTATGTATGATCCGTAAGTTTCAACTAAACATTGTATTTTTACTTTTGTTTCCGTTGCCGTGGCCGTTAGATTCGATTAAACAAAAATTCATCGTGCTTTCAGGCCATTGCCTTCTCTCCTTCCGTAGCCTGTGACTTGAGTGATAACACGGTGATAGCCGAACGTATATTGGAAAATTTCTCAGAGCTTCAAAGTCAGACAGGCAGCAACGTGCTATGGCGGCTTCTCCTTTCTGCAGCCTTCTCCCCGCATCATGTGATACATCCCACAGGGCGGTTCTTAGAGTAAAATGACATTTTAGAATGTAGGAGCATTGAGAAAATCACCTGCCAAGAGCCATTATAATGTCTGTGCAGTTTTCTGGTGAGGACTGAATGGGGTAAAACCATCTATTTCCGTCCTCAACACACAGAAGGTGCTTGAAAAACATTTGCTACTTTCACGGCCGTGTCCGAAACGGATGCACATTTCGCGCAGAGTCGTTACCACGATGATGCTACGGGTTATAGGAAGCTTCCGTACAAAACAAATCGAGGCCCCTTTGGTAGAACAGATTTTAATGTTTCGAATAAAGTTTTGTTCCGTTAACACGAGTCGATGAAAGAAAATCTTAAGAAGCCTGATGATAGTGGCTGTGGCCTCTGCCAGGACCGGAATCAGATGCATCTTCTAGTGATTTGCTCAGCACGAGGAATCCGAGTCTGGTTTCCCGGGACAGGGTGGGGGCTGGGGAGGGGGGCTCCCTCTCCTCAGTGGTGAACAGTCCCCCAGGCCCGGCTCGCGAAGGGCTTCGTTCAACCTCCCCTTTTGCTACCACTGCTGCTGCTGGGTCCTCTCCACTCATTTCCAACGCTGGCGCGGGTACGAACACGCCCCTCTTCCCAGGAAGCCGCCCACTGTGAGCAGCCACCATAAAAGCACAGAGCCTCTTCGCACCTTCACATATCCTGGTTTCTTTCTGGCATTTCCTCTCGTTTCCTCGTGGGTTGCCTGCACTGACTCTGGGTTGCTAGAATGTGCTCATCCTTTCCCACCTGCTGGAGGCATCTCGGACTCAGGGCAGCCGAGGTTCAGGTCCAGCACTGCCGATGCTCCCGGAGGGCTGACTCCTCATGAAAACCATCACCTTCGCCCAACCGGACATCGGGTTTCCCTCCGTTTATACGTCTACTTGCAGAGTAAAGCGTGTGTGCCCCCTGAAATTATTCTTCAAGAGGGCAGGGCTTCCATTGCTTGTTGAACGAAAACCAGGAGAAGTCTGCCTTGAGGGAGCTGGGGCGTCCTCACTTTTCCCGGTTCTGCATCGGAGGACAGCACCTTCCCGTCCGCCACCTGCAGAAGCGGCGACAGCGTCCCCCGTGCACGCGCTGCCCTCGTGGACAGATTTAAGAACACGTGTGCTTGACTCACAGAGGCTTCACACACCTTTACGTCCGGCTGTTTCTCCAGCCAGACTGGGTCCCCTTCCGTGTGTACTTTATGGTGTCATCGAGGAAGTCAAATTGCCGAGAATGAATTACACGCATCGTGAGGACCCTACGGCAAGTGACCTCTGCAGCTACGGACGGGATCCCACACCTCGGGGACTCCGAGCCCCCCTTTCCGCTACACAGTGTGCCCTTGCACAGAGAAGACAGATCTGCTCCGTGTTAAAACCAGCATGGGTCGGGGCACCTGGGTGGCTCAGTCGGTTAAGCGGCCGACTTCGGCTCAGGTCACGATCTCGCACTCTGTGAGTTCGAGCCCCGCGTCAGGCTCTGTGCTGACAGCTCAGAGCCTGGAGCCTGTTTCAGATTCTGTGTCTCCCTCTCTCTCTGACCCTCCCCCGTTCATGCTCTGTCTCTCCCTGTCTCAAAAATGAATAAACGTTAAAAAAAAAATTAAAAAAAAAAAAAAAAAAAAAAACAACAAACCAGCATGGGTCCCTTGTGGGCCAACTAAACTTGTTTTTCAAAGGTGTCAACACACTTCAGAATTATTTATTAAAAAAATTTTTTTATTATGTTTCTTTATTTTTGAGAGGCAGAGCATGAGCAGAGGTGGGGCCGAGAGAGAGAGAGGGAGATGCAGAATCCGAAGCAGGCTCCGGGCTCCGAGCTGTCAGCCCAGAGCCCGACGCGGGGCTCGAACCCACAAACCGTGAGATCACGACCTGAGCCGAAGTCGGACGCTCAACCGACTGAGCCACCCAGGCGCCCCGTACTTCAGAATTATTTACAAGTTGATTCAAGATAACAGATCCCCAGAGGTTTCCCAATGAGGCATCGCTTGTCATATCGCATACATGTGCGGACCTCCCGAAGTCTTCCATTTATCCTGTTACGAACCCTCGTCCAAGAAGCCGGCTGCTAACCACCACTAAGAGAGGAGACGCAAGTGTGTTCATTTGCGCCTGGTTTCCCTGGCAACAGACAGCCATAGCTCTCTCAAGTGACCCACATTGTTAAGCCGGCTCTGTCATCTAGAGGAAGAAGCCGATTGAGAGGAGCAGACACATATGGCCATTAAATCATTAATTCTGTTTCAGCCCCTAGCAGCTGAGAGTCTGCTGCCCACTTCGTTGTGAGAGAAAAGCAAACCAAGTTTCTGAGTCGGAAACTGTGGCCCCCAGAAGCCATCCGTAGCGACTGCCCTTGCAGTGAACTTAGTAGGATATCACTGCATCTTTCATTTCGAAGATTGGCCACATCATGAAATTGGTATGGAAGAAAAGATCTGAGTAAGCTCAAAATGATGGCTTTCTTCCTCTTTGTGAAGAAATTAAGTACTTGGGGGCTTACAGTGGTCACGGGAACATCCCACATGCTTTTTGATGGAGCATTTTTTTCTGAAAGAACTCTCAGTTCCGTTAACCAAGCTGAGTCATAGCAACCCGTGAAGTCAGTGCCTTTTCTGAATTTTCTAAAAGGTTAATGTTAGCCGCCCTAAACCTTTGGACCCTAGTTATTTTCCATCACAAAAGAGGAAAGTAGGGATAATTGTATTAGACGCTATTTTCTCAGCCATTAACCCTGACAGCGGTGGACCCTCCACCATCCTAATTAAAAGTATTTATCAAGTGTTTAAATGCGCATTCTGTCACCCTGCCAGGTTCCAGACAGGCCTAACTAAAGATGAGTCTCCACAGAAGGCACTGATAACTATGCATGGAAACCTCTCACAGAGAGCAGAATGACACTTGGTCAAACAGAAGCCATCGCTGGTCCCCGTTTGTCACATAGTACAAGTTTTCAATCAACCCACAGTCTCATATTTGGCCCTACTCTGTGCCAGACAAAATCCCCGATATTGTAGGGTAAAGAAAAAAAACGTGTTGTGATCTCTGCTCTCAAGATGCGCGTAGGGGACCCTGCCGGAACGGATTTCAGGAAGGAAGGCCGCCGTGGAGAGCACGGTTTGGGTGGCGGGGGTGAAAGAAACCCATCGACACCTGAAGCCGTGGATGATTCTGAGACTTCCATCCACTGGGGGGCTGTTGTCTCATTCAGCCGGTGCTTGAAGTTCGCCTACTGGGGTGTCAGCGCTTTTTGACCTATGCTTTTAAGACCACCTTTCCATTGATAAACTTATGAACAGCTTGATGTTTAAATGACTTGAACTTATTGAGACAGTGTGCGAGGAAAATCAAAAGCGGGGTCCAAATTCGGGAAGTAAAGATCCCTGGGTCTTGGGACAGTCAATGAATGGACAGAATGATCAGCATGCTTGTCAAGGAACGGGGCGGGGGGGGGGGTGTTGACTAGAGAGCATGGCGGAGGGTAAACCAGCTGTCAAAAGAGCTTTAGGAAGTTAACGCAGAGAGAAATGACCACTGCATTTCCAGAGGGCAGATGGCCCCACACGGCCCAACAGCATGAAGCATAAGGGTAAGATACAGGGAAGGAAAATGAGTCGGTGCCACATTGGGGAGGTCATTTGATAATCAGCTTGCTGCGACTCAGTCTAGGGAACCATAGAAGCAGCAAAAACGGACAATACGATGTGTGGGCTTAAGTTTAAATCTGGCCGAGCGGCAGGTGCTGGAGCGTGCCCGGGAGGTGGGGTCCCAGATGGAGAGACCCCGCATTACCATACTCACCAAGAAAAATGCCTTAAAAAATAACAATCAGTTTCGGATTTGTCGTGGGAAATTGGGAAGTAGCTGGACAATGGAAAAAAAAAAAAAAAAGAAATCCTGGTAGATTGTCCTGTGGGTTTTGATAGTATACTGTACTTTATTTACAAAAGTAATCCGTGGTTGTGTTCATGGACAGCCTGGGGTGTGCTGAACTGCAGATTCCCATTCCGTAGGTCAGCAGAAGGTTCGAGGTTTGGCGTTTCTAGCAGTCCCCCGGATGCACCCTCCCAGTGGCCCTTTTCTGGAGTCCTGAAGCTGCACTCCAGACAGAGCGGACCGTCCCCAGGGTTGGAGCCCCGGTGAGAGAGTCCTGGCTCAGCGGAGACGCAGAAGGAAACCTTCGGTGAGTCCTGATCTCTGGAGTGGCAAGAAAAGTTGGCAAGAAAGGAAACCTCGTTCAGAAGAGGGATGACAGAAGGAGCCAAGTCTCCTTTCTTTAGAAAGACAGCGGGCACCCTGCTGGTGTGCCTGCCCTCGCGCACACCGTCTGGAACCTGGGGTCAGTCCCCACCCTTGGGAGGGAAAACCGAGCAAGCGAAAGGACGGCAGCAGGTGATCCAAACCCCCACAGATCCTCACCCTGCTCGTCCAAGGTCAGCCAGGACCTCCACACCCTTCACTGTCCTCTCCCTTCCCAGTGCTCTCCGCACGCCTGCCCTCCCGCTGCAGACGGCATGTCCCTGAGGGTGTCCCTTGCTGGCTCCTTCCTGAGAGGAGGTCAAGGTCGTCCTTGGCCCCGTGATCTTCACCGTCCACCACAGCCCCCCGCCCCAACCTTCCCGTCCGTGTCCTCTGACGGGTGCCCACGCGGTGTTGCTGACTCTGTTTCAGAACTTCTACCGCCAGAGACCCGTGCTGCTGATAACCCTTTCCTGGGGCTCCTCTTCCTCCTGACTCCTCAAAACCCCCACATTTCCGGAGGGAAACCCCTCTCAAGAATGAAGACGTGGCTCACCCACCACCCTCTCGGGAGGCCCTGTCTGGTCACCCAGGTGGAAGCTGTCACATGGCTCGCCGTCCCTCTGTACCATTTTAACAAGATCATTAGCTGAACGACACATTCGGAAAAGGTTTATTAAATCTATTCGGGAAACGTGATAATAGTATTTTCCAGTTTTTACTGTTATTTATTTCTCTCCCTTCCAGACAATGTGAACCTCTTCTGGGAAGAAAAAAAAAAAAACAAACAAAACTCAACTTATCTATTATAAGAGTATTTATTACATCACTATTATCTTACTAGCAGGACGATACTATGGTTTAGGGCTTAGACAGCTGACGGCTGCATTCAAAGCAAGGTTTGCACCACGGGGAAAATTAGCGAGCCACACTCAGCCTGTCCACGGAGTCCCTCCATCTGTGACGTGGGGTTAATAGCGGCAGCTGCCTTGTGAACCTTCCTGAGGCTTACGCAAGTCTGTCTGTAAATAACTTGCTACGGAGTAATGCTAATAAGCTATTACTGAAATAATGAACCACAACTATTATGATCCCCCAAGTCCGCTGTGGCGACCCCCAGATGCCCATCCGATGTTTCCTCTGTAGAGTCACGTGAAACTGAACCACCGTCAGGCTGGAATCAGGTAACACGCAATTTGATGGTAGGTCATCGCGGGTGATGAAGCAAATGCTTACAGCATCTTTTATAAGGAGGTACATCTGGTTCTTTTCATTTCCTTATTTAAAATGGAAGGAACTTAAACATAGGAAGATATTAATGATGCAGGGAATATTCTGGTAAGCTAGTTTAGCTCAGAGGCTAAAAGGCAGAGCCTTAGTTCACTAGCCACGGGCCTGTGATACGGACACAAGTGAACGCTGAGAAATTTGTTAAGCTGTTAAATGTTCCTGCACAATTAAGAGGATTCCAAGATGAGTATCGATACGTCGATAGAGCAATTTATATTCCGGTACTTGAGAGGGGTAAACCTCCCGCTTCAATGCCAGACAATGTTTCAGGATGGGATTTGAATTGATGTTAACACTGTGCCTCGCTCTTTCCGTCAGGAAGCCAAATGCAGTGAAATTAGGTGACGCTCGAGACCAATCGTTCTCAAACATTTTGGTCTGAGGATCTCCTTTCACCCTTAAAAACCCCTGAGGATCTCCAAGGAATTTTGCTCCTGTGACTTCTATCAAAAGCCCGCTAGGTAAGTATCCTACCCAGAAGAGATTAAATAAGACAGCTTTTTGCTCCATAGAGAACAGATATGTACAAGTTTACATTAAGTAAAAGAAGACTTTGAACGAATTCTCAGGTGACCTTAGAGAAAAAGGAATGTGTTCCCTTAAAATAAAAAGTCTGCATCTAATCTATTTTTTCTTCTTATTTCTTCGCTTAGGGGTTAAGGCATTTGAACAATTTAGGCGTTTAAAATATGTTTTCACTCTTTTGTGGATCCTGAGAAACTTAACAGAAGACCATGGGGGAGGGGAAGGAAAAAAAAAGTTAGAGAGGGAAGGAGCCAAACCATAAGAGACTCTTAAAAACTGAGAATAAACTGACGGGGGTGGAGGGAGGGGAGGTGGGCGATGGGCATCGAGGAGGGCAACTGTTGGGATGAGCCCTGGGTGTTGTGTGGAAACCAATTTGACAATAAATTTCATATTAAAAAATAAATTATTTTATCCTAAAATTAAAAAAAAATAGGCTTCAGAGAACGAGGAATACGAATGGGGTGACCTTCCCACAGGTACCAGTGATGGACACGTTCTGGCCAGCACATCATCCCAGAAGCACTGACTCTGGAGGGATCACTTCCTGTTTCTGACTCCCGCCGCGGACCGCACACTCCTGTCAGTGTGTTCCTGTGGGAGCTGACTGGGGGTGTAATTCTCGCTCATTTACTAAGGCAATGTGACTTCCTCTACTGAACTGGCCATAGGAATAAACCCTATTCGATTCATTTATCACCAAGGAAGTCAAGTCCGGTTGCCAGGCATGGCTTTGTTGCCATGGGATCCACGGTGAGACGCTGCCTTGGTTATTAAGTGACTTCCATCCCCAATTAACACTGTGCAGCCAGGTCCCACGTTGATCGGAACACGGCTTTGTTTTGGATGAGCATCTCTGATATTCGCATGCCGCATTCGCTTTCTCCCTCTCTCTTTTCAATTTGAGACTCCTCACTGATTAAAAATAACTCTAGTTGGGGAGCACCTGGCTGGCTGAGTCAGTGAAACCTGTGATTCTTGATCTTGGGGTTGTGAGTTCGAGCCTCAGTTAGGGTAGAGAGTACTTAAAAAAAAATAGAATCTTAAAAAAAAAAAAAAGTGAGTATCGTTTGACCAAACTGCTAAGCTATTTTCCGGTACCGTGGTCTTCCTTAATGTGGGGGAGGTACGTTCCAAGTCCCCCAGTGGACCCCTGAAACTGCAGATAGTACTGAACCCTAAGTTGACTATGTTTTTCCCCTGTACATAATAGTTACCATAAGGTTTAGTTTCTAAGTTAGGCCCAGTAAGAGATTAACTACAAGGCTTAATGGTAAAATAGGACAATAATAACAATACACTGTGATAAAAGTTAGGTGAATGTGTTCTCTCTCAAAATCCTGTATTGTGCCACACACACTCTTCTTCCCGTGGTGACGTGAGATGATGAAATGCTCACGTGAGGAGGTGACGCGGGTGAATGACCCGGGCGTGTGACATAGCAGTAGGCTACCACCACCTTCTGACGATAAGTCAGGATCATCGGCTTTGGGACCACGTTAGGCTGCGGAAAGCGAAACCACGGATAAGGGGGCACGACGGTACCCCAAATCATGCTTTTTACGCTACGTTTCCTGAACGAATTCTTAGTTTGAAATCTGCTCCCCCGAGATTCTCCCTAATTTTGAGGCTGAATGTCAGCGGTAAGAGCCTTGGAAACACATGGGTGACGTCTTACCACGTCATTCCAGACCACATCATCCTGACCATTTGAAACTTGCTTTCCAAATGAACAAATGCTTAGCAGTGCTTGGGAAACCTCCAGTCCTGCCCTGGGTCAACTTGGGCCAAGTCTGCGGGGTGGGGCCCCGGAATCTAAAAGTTTAACAGCCTTTCAGTTGATTCCTATGCACATCATGGTTTCAAGTGGCCCTAAATGCCTTCTTTTGGTTCCCCTTTCTCTTCTTGGATCACGTGCTTCTTCAGTTACCTAAAGCCTGGTGGAGGAAGGAAGCTGACTCCTGAAATATCTTGCATTTTTTCATAAAACCAGCTCATATGTCAGGTCTTTAAAGCCTGTTTTCTTTTTCCCAGCAGATGGACAGAATTTACTGATAATTCTGTTTATTGAATCCCAAGCCTCGTTATTAGGGTTTTGCAGAATTACAGGCCTTTAGCCAAGACGAAACCGAAGCGAAGCCATTCTAACACTCGGGGTCAGAAGATCCTGGTTCAAATCCTGACTCCCCGAAGTTCTGGCTGAGTTTTTAAGCAAGGTCCTCTGAGTCTCTGTTTCCTCATTTTGTAAAACGGGAATAGTAACACTTACATTCTAAGTTTCCTGAGCATGTTAAGGTACCTGAGATCATGCCTGTGGCAAGAGGCCATGTGTTAAATACAAAAGTTAAGGAGACAATTGTTCTTCTGACCCGAGGATTTGATGCAAGAAATGTTTGTCCTGGGCCTGTGTACCTTTGGGAGAACTAGGACCATTTCGGTACATATCTAGCCTCCCATCACTGGGGATGTGAGGCTGGGAAAGCCAGACACTCACCGTTTACCAGGGCTCCTCAGCTCTATCTCAGCCTTCCAGACCAAATTTCCATCTCATCTGTGAACTTCGCCACCTGCAAATAATGTAGCAGAAGGTCCAGAAAACAAACAAGCGCGGTCAACGCAGTAGCAGAATTGGTTACTGATGTGGGAAACAAAGGCAAAAGAACGGATTAAATTTCCTTACGACCTTCAGCCCGTTGGCCAGTCCTTGAAGCAGGCAGGGTGACCTTCCTCTGGGCCCTCAGCTGCCTCAGTTGACTCTTTGCTAATGGCAAATGTCAATCTTAGCTTAACATTGCCCTGACCCCCCAGGGTCCTGGGAGTCGACTTCAAACACACAGAGATCCCTTTGAAAAATTCCTTTTTCTCAACCCCCCTCAAGGTATATGTTGACAATCACTCTAAGCTCCTGGCCCCCTGATATGTATCTGAAAGGTCTCATGCCTGAGGTTTTACTAGACAGTAGTAAATGACCTTTTCCTAACAGCTTCTAGCCCCCTCGAGGTCCTGGAAACCTTGTTTTCAAATTCCTTAGAGACTTAAGCTGTCCCTAACCCCCTCCCAACCTGAAGGTGTATAATCAGTCAGTGGACACAACCCCAGCACAGCTGTTTCTGCCCACGGATCCTGTCCCTGTGATTTAATAAAACCACCTTTTTGCACCGAAGACGTCTCACGAATTTTTCTTGGCCGTTGGCTCCGAACCCCCGCATTTTCTACATCAGTTACTCTTTGACATTCCGCTCGGAATTACTTGAAGTGTTTGACAAAAGAGTCATGGATTGTAGCACACTCCCTCTGCCCTGCTGCTCCCCTGAAATGACCATGCGCCTCTCGAGTCCGTGGACAGGACGGGGAGGGACCGCCGGCTGGGAAGGACGGGGAGGGGCAGGGACTCAGGATTTCAGCAACCGAGTGGGAGTCCCTGGGTTTCCTTTCAGTCCCCATAGGCTTCGGGCCGGGTGCCAAAGGCCTTCAACCCCGAGCTGCCAACCAGCTTTGTCAAATGAAATGAACAAAAGCCTGCTGTCTCTAGACTCGGGGCCAGGAAGGGGGAGCCCCAACTGAGAGACTGGGGACCCCTGAGACCCGTGCCATCAGGGGTGCTCTGGGCAGTCCCAGTGGCCCCAGCAGGAGGGCCAACCTCACCCCAACTGGGCGCCAGGGTGTGGTCTCACCACGAGGGAGCTGCGCCTGTGTCCCGTGCCCTCAGCAGGTGGCAGAGGGGAACCGGTGATGTCTGGAGGCCGGGGAAGTGCTCACCCCCTAGTGGTGGCACCAGCAGAGCCTGAGTGGAGCCTCAGTGGCCCCAGAAGCACCAAGCATTAGGGGCTCTGGAAACAAAAGTGCCCCTGGAAGGACGGCCCTCAAAGCCAGCCTGAACCTGCATCTTGATGGGGTTTTGGGGTCCTGGTGGGGGGTTCAGAGCTGACAGCCAAGAAAGAATTCTTGAAGAAAAAAAAGATGATTTTATGAAAGCACAGGACAGGAGCCATGGGCAGACATCCACGCTGGCATTGGGAGGAGACTGGTTGTATCCCATGGAGCTGGGGAAGTAAAGACCAGGGAAGTTTCCAGAAGGACTTTCATATGTTAACGACTCACAGGATCCTGGAGGCCAGGCTACAGTCAAGCTATTTTTCCCTCTAGCAAATCATTAGCATTAAGACAGTAGGGAGTTCTGGAAGAATTCTACTCTGCCTGCCTCAAGGATTTGTCAAAGGGCTGCAGGTTATAACGAAATTTAATTCTAGCTGCCATTTGCATCTGCCTTTGTTTCCCACATCATTATGATTCACGGCCCAAATTACGCTTCAGGCCAGGCGTGGCTCTGAATGCTCGACAGGAAACCCCAGGGGCCAGCCGGAGTGGGAGCCCAGAATCCTGGCCTCTGGTTCCTGGTTCCTGCTGTGCGGGTTGGAGACACTCCTGTTTGGGGAGGAGTTGATGGCCGGTGCTATTGGCAGGTGGGAGGGAAGAGGGATCAAGGGGGACTAACAGGAAGAGGAAAAGTGCCAGTTTGAGAGGCAGGGGGCCTGTGCCCAATCTCAGTGCCGCCCACATTATGACAGCAAATGCGCATCAGCCTGTGGGCAGTGGGTTCCACTGACCCTGATGTGTGGTCAGCTCGCCTCTTCCGCTGCTGGGCCTGGCCGCTTCCTGACAAGGGGAGTTCTGATTCACTTTGCTTTTTTTTTTTGTCAGAAAGATAGCAGCCCTGGGCGCCCGGGGGCCTCGGTGGGTTAAAAGTCTGACTCTTGGTTTCTGCTCAGGGTCAAGATCTCGTGGTTTGTGAGTCGGAGCCCCAACTCAGGCTCGGGGCTGACAGTGCAGACGCTGCTTGGGTTTCTTTCTCTCTCTCTCTCTCTCCCTCACTCTGCCCCTCCCTGCTCGTTCTCTCTCTCAAAAAAAAAAAAAAAAAAAAAGGAAGGAAGGAAGAAAGAAAGAAAAGATAACAGCCCTGCCTCCCCAGCAGCTTGACTTCTGTCCCCTGACTTCCAAAGCGCTGGCCGCAGCACTCGGGACACAGCCGCCCCTGCTTCTGCCCTGCTGTTTCCCCACTGTCTTGGGTACGAGGTCTGCAGAGTCCTCGTAACTGCAGCTCCTGTGTCGCCAAGTCAACGACAAGACAAGTTGCGATGCCTCAGTTCCGCATCCTGCAGAAAGGTGCCAGAAAGCCGCTAATCCGTGCAGAACAAGGGTCTAAAGACCCATCACACCTCGTCGGATCGTGTGCAGAGCCGGTTGCAACATCCCTCGGGAAGTCTAGAGCTTCCTAAATATTTCAAATTGTATTTCTAGAGCAGCAAAACAAACCACCCTTTTGGGCACCCGGCTGCGAAGGTACGCAGTTGCCCTAAGTCAAGTATCGCGCTCATTTGGGAGGATTATGTTCCGCGCTACAAAAATTGCGTTCTGTGGACTGGCTATTATAAAGGAGAGAAGAAATATCAAACACGGAGACCAAAATGGAAAAATTCAGGAAAATAAGGTGTCATTTTCCTCGGTTTGATCATTTTAAAAAACACTAGGGGCGCCTGGGTGGCTCAGTCGGTTAAGCGGCCGACTTCGGCTCAGGTCATGATCCAGCGGTCCGTGAGTTCGAGCCCCGCGTCGGGCTCTGTGCTGACAGCTTGGAGCTCAGAGCCTGGACCCTGTTTCAGATTCTGTGTCTTCCTCTCCCTGACCCTCCCCCGTTCATTCTTTGTCTCTCTCTGTCTGAAAAATAAATACACATTTAAAAAAAATTAAAAAAAATAAAATAAAAAACACTAATTAGCCTTTGCTGCTTTGGACTTCCCCCCCCTACTTTTTCTTAGATACTTAACTGTGTAATGTTTTCCGGAAAAGATCTAGATTTGCCTCGATTCACTTTAAATTCATCTCAGTACCTCATAATAGTTCTTAAAAAGGCTTTTTATCCTTTTTTTTTTCATTCACTGAGTATCGAATGACGGTTGTGAGCCAAAGATGTGCTGTGAGCGGGAGTGTGAACGTTGTCACCGGAGGTATCGTGGGGGGACGGAGGTAAATTCTACCCTAAATAACACTTTGGGAAACTCCTCTTCTTCCTATCAATCAAGGGTTCATTTATTTTCTGTTTCTGTTTCTATTTTGAGAGGGAGAGAGAAAGAGAGCCCAAACGAGGGAGAGGCGGGGGGGGGGGGGGGGGGGCGGGGACAGAGGGCCCGACGTGCACTCCGCACCGTCAGCGCAGCCCGATGTGGGGCTCGAACTCAAGAACCGTGAGATCACGACCTGAGCCGACACCAAGAGTCACACGTTTAACCTACTGAGCCGCCCAGGCGCCCCAAGGGTTCAATTGTGAGTGCAGGTGGGATGACGGCTGTTCCTTAGGACAAACACAGATCACACTGCAGGGGGATGGCCCTTCCAATGACAGTTGCCTGCAAAATGCTGACTGCCTGGGGCACCGACCGAACTTACAGGATGAGACCAGGAAGTACGGACACGGTCCGTGTGGCCGGGAAATGACCTCGGACGCTGACTCTGAAGGAGGAGCAGAGAGGCCAGGGGGGGCCGGTGAAGGGCACGTAACACGTCTTAGCATTTACGAGTGATGACACAGAGACGCTGAAGGGTGAGCCGCTGGCCAAAGCCACCGGCCAGCTGGCGCTTTCAACAAAGTGCCACCGACTACAGCGACATCAGGAAGGCTTGTCGTCTTCTAAGCACGTGTCTTTCGAGGAGACTGGTTTCAAATGGCCTCGTGTTCTCCTGGCACCTGCCTCTGGCCCCACCGCTTGTTCTGCGAGGACTCTGCTGTCCATTGTTTCCTGCCCCAAAGGACTCCTGAGTGTGTGCTCCTTGCTTGCTTCGTTGGAAGCACGAGACCTCACAGCGGGGTTGGAGGAGGCTCGAGGAAACAGAGGCCGGCCTCTCCTGGCACTAATTGGTCACGACTGCCCATCCTCTCCTTAAAGACCTCGGATCCTTTAGGCTTTTCTGTCCTTGGGCTGACGGTCCCCGGCGACGACAGGGCTCCTGTCAGCCACTCTCAAAACGTCACGTTCAGCGGAACGTAACTGAAGACCATCGACTCTAAGGGGCTGTGATCGTTGTTTTAATTACACAATTGCTTTCTGCTCGGAGAGTACTGTACAACGTCCAAGCCCGTATTTTGGATTTTTATAACGAGGAGGTAACCGTCCTAGTGAAAATACATATCCAGAGTTACGAAAACATAGGTGAAGATTCAGTAAGGTTTCTAAAGAAGGAGATTCGGCAGCCCAAAGATAGCGATTATATTACTGAGACCTGGAATGTAGGCTTTGGCCAGATCTCCAGTGATCAGTGTAATTTACTACAGAGAAGCAAGAAAAAGAATGTTTCTTTTGCATTAATAAGAAAAAGTGTTCATTAATACTTATTCCCATTAGTCAAGCTTCTTGTGTGCATTTGGAAACATGAGATTCATATATATTCCTGCTTCCAGGCCTCAGATTTCTGCCTTCGGTCTGTGAGTAACATTTTTCTCATCAGAAGCTCTGTCATTCTGCCTTCCTTTTATCGTGCTTGGTTTCATACCGTGTCTCACCCATAAAATACCTTGTAGGTCTCTGAAACTATCCAAAAATAGTGCTGTGACAGTAAGATTTGAATATAATAATAATGATAAGAGCGCCTCGTTACAGACCTTCGTTGTTTCAGAAGTGTTTCCAAATGTTTTATACTTTGGTCTTGACTATACGCTTGTGAGGTAGGCCAGACACATTTCCACTCTGGGGACCCTGGCATTAGACAGGCTTTGAGAAATAGCACCTCTCAGAACCAGGATTTGAACCTGCCCAACTTCCCGCCCAGGGACCCTTTCCCGCAAATCAGGAGACAATCAGCTTAACACACGTGTCACAGCACATGCCCCTGTGGAAATGTGAATCGTATCGAATAGATGGTCATGAAGGGACCTTCATCCTCCATAAGACAGGTGAGTCCCAATGCCGTCCTGATGTTATAATTGTCACGAGGGAGCACCCAATAACTTCAGAGTTGTATGTCAATAAAATATTGACCCCTTGCCGCCATCACCTCAGCCGTGGCTCCATTCGCCTCGAGAGACGGGCACAGGTACTAAATCAGAAATCACCTGTCCCCATTGCTTTGCACCTGCGACCGTGACATAGCAGTCTGTGGGGGTCGTGACGTTGGCTCAGGACTGGACCCCAACCAGGGGCCAAAGTAAGGGGCAGGTGCAGCCGGCTCACTGAGGCGGGTCCTGAGTAGGGGCGAGTGCTGGGTCCGCAGGGCAGTCAGACACATCCAGGGACCGCCAGGAGTGTAAAATGCACAATTTTGCCCACGAAGAAAATTTGTGTCATATTTACAATTACAATCTGGAAAAAAAATCCATCACCTTCTCTAGCTAGCGTATCTGCCAGTTAGTTATCGTCTCTAGTTAGAGTCACGGGAATCCTCTCTGCACTCACTGCTGATAATATTTAAATATATTAAGAACACAGGACAAGTCAATATACTTCTAAAGCAACTCCTCGATTATGCCAAAATGAGAGAGGTATTTACAAATCTCATCTGAGCCCCCTCCAAACGATCCCAAGTGTTGCCATAAGAAAAATAAAATGTCCTGAACTACTTTTTTAGAAACAGAACACCCACGTGCAACTTTGTATCTGCTTTTCAGCCTTAACTCATATAAACTAAGCGTATTAAACCAAATAATGTTTAAATATAACCCTGGGTAAATATATTAGAATACACTATTCCATTTTCTTAGTTCCCTAAAGGGAGGTGTTTTAAATATATGATCGATAAGCTTACAAGGTCATTTATAAAATAACTGATTTTGATAGACGGCAGAATACTGAAATTATGAGCAAGAAAGTAAGTTTTATGATCTATGACCGGATTCCTTTGATGCAGCTTTGAGAGGATGATTCTTCCCTGTGTGCATTTAAATCAAGCAATTGGTTTTTTTAAGGTTTATTTAGTTTTGAAAGAGAGAGCAAGAGGGGGAGGGACAGAGAGAAAGAAAGAGAGAGAGAGAGAGAGAGTGTCACAAGCAGGCTCTGTTTTGTCAGTGCAGAGCCCAACGCAGGGCTTGAACTCGTGAACCGTGAAATCATGACCTGAGCCGAAAGCAAGAGTCAGATGCTCAGCTCACCGAGCCCCCCAGGCATGCTCATATTAAGCAACTGTTAAGGCATCCGTGAAATCCAGGAAAAAATAGGTACACACCCATGTTACGGCTGGAACGGGACAGAGGCTAATGCCAAAGCGTGATGGCGACAGGAGAGAGCGTCCTGCGGCCCCAGAGGAGCCATTTCTAGAGTCTTCTCGAACTTCACCGACCGTGCTCAGCTAGCTTATTAACACCTGTCCTAACATGGTACCCCCAGAGCTGGTTTCTATGCACAGGGTCACTACAGTGTAGGGTTTAGAAAATAACGACCAGGAAGAGAATGAAAACATTTTCCTGAATAGTCCGTTTTAAAGCTGAGGCATAATCTCCATGTGCACTTGGCCAGTGGCCGATGGGGAGCCATCTACACTGCACGTCTCCGTGATGCCCCATCCTCCCCCCGCCCCCTCCTTACCGCCCTGCCCACACTCGAAGCCCTGGGGCGCTAACTTGAACCCTGTACCTGGAATCGCCAGCATAGGCTCACTTGCTATCCTCTCGTCCATCAAACACAAGTTTGAAATTTAAAACAAATGAATTCTTTGTAGGAGAGTCTAAGGGAGAGAGATATAAATTAAAAAGTCATTTTGCTTAGCATCTGAACAAATTCAATAGCAAGCGTTTTCTTGTACACATAATGTGATTTGATTCCACTGTCTTGACTAGTTCTATGATTATGTTACAGCTGGAAAAATACAGAGATAATTATCCTGTGTATCCTTTTAAACTAACGGGAGCTTCACGCTGATGTATAAGGGCTAAGAGGACTTCCATGAAAGTTTGGGACACTGTGAGACTAGTGGTCTCCTAAAGTCATTTTTAAAAAATTTTTCGATGTTTTTATTATTTTCATTTTTGAGAGAGAGAGAGAGAGAGAGAGAGAGAGAGCAGGGGAGGGGCAGAGAAAGAGGGAGACACAGAACCCAAAGCAGGCTCCAGGCTCTGAGCTGTCAGCACAGAGCCCAACACGAGGCTCGAACTCAGGAACCATAAGATCAGGACCTGAGCCAAAGTCAGATGCTTAACTGACTGAGCCACCCAGGCACCCCTCCTAAAGTTATTTTAAATTCAAAGCAAGTTGTTAGTAGATTACTGTAGATTTAGGAGAAGCATTTTACCTGTTGTTAGCCTACGTGTATCTACAGTTTGGTGACTCAGTATTCACCAGAATAAGCCAAGAAACAGCTGTATTTCTCCTTTGAAAAAGCACCATGTATAGGAGGGTAACACATATTCCTGGAAGTGAGTTCAAAGAAAAAATTAGCATGTAGAAAATGAACTGCCTAAATCATGTGTAATTAGGGGCTACTGGGTGGCTCAGTCCGGTGAACGTCCGACTTCAGCTCAGGTCATGATCTTGCGGTTTGTGAGTTTGAGCCCCGTGTCAGGCTCTGTGCCTACAGCTCAGAGCCTGGAGCCTGCTCCGGATTCTGTGTCTCCCTCTCTCTGCCTCTCTCCTGCTCTCTCCCTCTCTCTCAAAAATAAATAAACAGAAAAAATAAAAATAAAAACAGAAAAGTGTTTTAAAAAGCCCTGTGTGATTAAATAATACGACATGTAATACATTGTCAATAGAGCGCATTCTGACGCAAACCAATGATTGGTGCTCAGGAAGACATTTCTTTGAGACAATAACTTTGTAGAAGACAATGAAAACACCTGCAGCAACGTCAGCGATCAATAGGACTGATGAGCATGTCTATATGCACATTTTAATGCCCAGTTTAAGAATTGCACTAAACCTTTATTCGCCTCTTCCTGGAATGTTCATTTTTGGAGTCTAGAGCAGTTGCAATATACCAATCTATATCCCTCAGCGGGTGAGCTTATTAAGAGACTTAAAATTCGCTTCCACACCAAGTTGCATTTGGTAGGTATTTCCCAAGCCCCTGCTTTGGTTGAGGCGTCGGGGAGGTCAAGTGCGTGAGACACAGTCTGAGTGTTCATGGAACTCGCACCGCCATAGGACGGTGAAGGCGTGTGCAAAAGTGCATAAAGTGCAAAGCAGAGAAAATAGGTTTTCTCCAGAATGTATCTCTCTATTAATTAGCATGCACAGGAGCACCAGGAGCACGAGGAGGTTTGCACCAGACAGGGTGTGGCAGCCCACGCCTGGACTCTGGTCCATTTTTTGTGTGCTGCTCCCTTGCGAAGTTCCAGAATGGCTTTCCTATTGCCCAGGAGGACAATTCAGTCCCACGATTACACAGGCTCTCCTGACACACCGATTCGTGTGATGCTGGCCCCAGTGCCTATTTCTGGCACTGAGCATGTTTGACGAGTCACCGGCTCACTAAGGCCTTTGGCGGGATACATAAAGTTCCAGACGTGGCTGGAATGGAATGGAATCCTTCACGTTTTAACAGTAGACTGTCATCTATTTGGAAGAATTTGTCACACACAAGTAAGTGATTTTGCCTGAAACAAAAGCAGCCCAAACGAGTGCCTTTAAAATGCTGAATCCATTTTCCGGGCTTCTCAACCTAGATTACTGAGTAAAGCGGAGAAGGGTAATTTACTGGTGTTCCCATGACTCAGTACAACCTGAACACAGAACACGTTTCTAACTCGCTGAGTTAAAAGTATTTCTCTATTGCCAGTTAGTGATAAAGATCAGTTTTGAAGGTTATATTTGGTGCACCGGTAAAAACGGGGATGTTTCTCTGTTTCTGTCTTGCTGTGCCGTTACTTCAGTACTTAGTAATCTAATTCCCAACGCCACGGCCGGAAATCACACAGCAAGAGGTGCCGTGTCAGAAAGAGACTCCTGCCTACCTCTGGCCGAGTCACCAACTATTCCCATGCCTCGGCTTAAACATGTGGAGATGTGTTTTCAAAAATCGAATATTAGTGAATATGTATTTTTTCAAATGTTGGAAATTCCACGGTTTAGGCTGGAATTAGAAACTCAGACTCATCAGGCAACGTCCGAGTGACCACGGTGCGTTGGCAGGACACGGACTCGAGGGACACTGGGCGTGGGGGATGGGCTGCCGGAAGTGCCACCTGCCACACTTCCTCCTCTAGAAAGCAAACCTACCAGTAGCAAAGCTGAAGAATCAGTTTGCCTTAAAGTCAACTGTTTCTTGACATTTTCTGTCACACGTTGGTAAGAAACTAAAACACGACTGGGCAGTGATTCCCGTGGCCATTTCCCACCAGGTTCAAGGCTGCTACAAAGATATGGCACTGATTAGCGCTCTATGCAAGAGGCGTAGAGCTTCTTCTTTGAGTGGTCTCCCTCTGAATCTCTATTTTCCTACGCACTTACTTCCTGTGTGCAGAAACGCACAACTAAAGACTCGTCTGTGCATAATGTGAGGGCCATAAACACGTCGACACCATAAACACGTCGACTGAAATGCGCTTATTGATGGAGAGAATGGTCTTGACGAGACCAGCCCTTGTACATTGCTGACGTTTCATTTTCGGGCAGACACCGTCCCCTCTGGCTTTGGTGCATCCGTGTTTTGGGACACGGCAGGGACGCGGACCCTTGTGGCCATGGGCTCCGTCCGTGCTGCCCTTACTTGTCCACAACCTTGTGTGGAGCATCCCGGCTGCTGAGCGCCCAGCTCCCTTGGGGCGCTGCTGAGTCCCCCGGTCGCAGGAGCGTCCCTGCACAGTCTGCTGTGACTAAAGCAAAGGCCTCAGGTGGAAAAGCAGCGGTAGTTTCTAAAACCAAATGCACATTTTGAATGAGCTTTTGAAAAATATGTTGCATGCATT
Organism: Panthera onca; assembly: GCF_046562875.1. Classification (NCBI taxonomy): domain Eukaryota; kingdom Metazoa; phylum Chordata; class Mammalia; order Carnivora; family Felidae; genus Panthera; species Panthera onca. The sequence continues at coordinate 91,373,854 of NC_138350.1, forward strand.
TATCTAGGAAAAAGGATCTATAATTACTACCAATCGTGAACTTGAGAGAAGAGAACCTTTCAAGACACTGACAAAAATATTTTACTCAGCTATTGTATTTGTTTGATTTTCGGATTATAGTAAATTGGGGGACAGAGGAAAGGAGCAAGTGACAGAGAATAACTAAGGGGGTGACATTATTAAAAAATCCAGCGCGTCAGTTTTCCTTACGAGCATAGGAAATTATGTGAACAGCATAGGCATAAAAATGTAATTTTTGTGTCAGACGCTGTTATGAGCCGCTAGCGAACAGGGCACAGAAATTTCAGAGTGTGAACAATGCAGACTGATGTGCTTTGTTTTCTGTCACTTTTGAGATGATGACTAAAGAAACAAGCAGAAATAGCAAGTAATTAGAAAATGAGAAAGGTACACAAAGATGTGCAAAATTCATAGCCCCGACAACAATCACGCTAAATGAAATAATAATTATGATTTAAGCATTCACTGCAGATCAACTAATATTGTTTGGCATTCATTGTTTCTAGACTATTGAGCTTTAGGAGGAAGAGAGAGCTCTACTTCAAAGAAAGTAGAATCCATAATCTAGCCGTCAGGAGTGATATGTTAAAAAATGAAATGGGGGCAGAGAAACACACTTTATGACGATTTGATTGTTCATGTTGAAGGAGCAAAGAGTGACTAACATGTCAACTCAGTGTCCCTTTACTAAGTTATCAGGATTTCGGGGCCAAGATGCCTCTGATCTTTGAATATACCTTTTGAATGGTAAGTTACAACATGAATGACAATGTGCAGCAAAGTGTTTGTTTTCTTCTCGAGCCTGATTAAAGAGGACCTTCATTTGAAGTTTATTAGTTACAAAAAATATTGATTTCTGTCTTATATCTTGCATAAGAAAGTAAATGGGGATAATGTGGGGAAACGGGCAGCCATTTTAGAAGACAGAGGAGACGTGCTCGTGACTGCTTCTGTGGGGTTATTATGGGGAATGTTTGTAGCTTGGAGCCTTGGGGAGTGGGGTAGAATCAGGTGGCCCAGGGATGCTGGTGGCCGAGTCGTGAAGACATAGCCCAGCTTGCTGGAAAACCGAGTAAGAAAACAGGGAGGAAAAAGCAACACGGATAAAGTAAAACCAAATATCCAGACGAGATGTCTACAGAAACGGGAAGGAGCCAAAGGCTAGGGGTAAGACTGATCACGGGGGGCGGGGGCGCCCAAGGTTGGTCATACAAGTTGTGGGTAGCGGGTAGATGCTCCAAAGAGGCAAATATATTGCTGCCAGACTGACCTTAACCCTAGGCTCACATGGGGCAATGTGACAAGGACGTTCTGTATCTTCTCCACTGTGTGAAATCTCTCGTGTCCCTCCCTCTCTACCAGAGACTGGCTGTCCATTTAACTGGTAGGACGTAATCATAACCACAGATGAACAACATCCTGAATGTGTTTCTTTATTCAGGCATTCAAAAACAGATGGCAACATAGAAGGGAGAAGAACATTGACATTGACTTTTCTCTTGTAGAACTTGGTCTAGTCCGATGGTCACAGACTCCATGGGTATTTGAAGAGTTAGCGGACACCATTTCTCCACGAAAACGAGATCCACGTTTTCGTGGATTACATCCACGAAAATGTAATCATACATGAATTTCACCCATGTAACTCAAGTATTCATGGCTCCTGGATCACACCCTTGAACATCGGTTTCCTAAATCCCGGTTTAATGTGAAGGATCCATCGCTGATTTTTTTTTGTTAGCTACTCTTAAAACACATACTTCACAAAATTTAAATTTAGCATCTTAAACCCCCTCTTGAGGATCAAGAGGACTTCAGACTGCTTTAATCCAGCCGCACTCTTCTTATATGTTAATTTTGTCTGGAATTTTAATTCTAATTTCTTTGTTTTACCTCCAAATTCAATATACTTTGTGCCGTCCGTGTGTGATTAAATTTCCTTGCATGCTCACCAACTAATTTTCTTACAATCCCTTCTGCAACTCAGAGCCTCCCCGAGGAGCGGCTTTCCTTCTTTCCCCGAGTACATCTTTTAGAAGTTCCTTTTGTGAGGTCCTATTAATCAACTCAGAGTTTTATAATTGAAAAGTATCTGGTTCTCATTCTTTTTGTCAGTAATACAAATTGCTTTTACACTTTAAACTGTTTTAAACTTACAGAAAAGTTACGCATACAGTCCCAAAACCTTTTTCTCCCCCCACGGCATTTGAGAGCAGGTACAGAACAGGATGTCCGAGCCTCCCCAAATACGCCAGCGTCCGTGACCTGAAGGCAGGGTCAGTGTCAACATAACCACCGTGTAACCGCGACACCAGGAAGGTGGCATGAATACCTTAGGACCCTCAGAGCCTCAGGCCACTTGCAGGTTCTGCCTCTCCTGTCCTTATTGTCCTCTACCGCAATGGACAGGATCACACGTTTCATCTAGTTGTTGTTATGGACTGGATTGTGTCTCCCCAAATTTCATGCTGAAATTCCTACTCCCGAGGTGATGGTGTTGGGAAAGGGAAGCTTTGGGAGATGATTAGTGAAGGTGGAACCCCCACGGATGGGTCAGCCGGTACCCATACGGGAGACCCTGGAGGGCTCCCCTGCCCTGCGTGCCATGGAAGGGCACAGGGAGAGAGGTGTCCGCAGCCGGGCGGAGGGCTCTCAGCAGACTCCGAATCTGTCGGGGCCGGGATGTTGTGCTTGAAGTCTCCAGAACCGCGAGAACCACGTGTCTGTTGTTTAAGGCCCCCAGCCTGCTCTGTGACAGCAGCGGGGACTGACAGAGGCAGTTATCAAGCGTCTTCAGGGTCCTTCCATCTGGAGAATTCTTTAGCCTTCCCTTGACCGTTGTGCCTTCAGTGCTTTGGGGCATTAGAGAACAAGGTTTTGTAGAGAGTCCCTGAACTTGGGCCTCTCCTGTAGTTCCACCTTTGACGGGGGTGCCTCAGAGACAGCGTGGTGTTCTCCTTCCGTCCCGCCGGGGGACCCGTGATTTCTCTTCCACCTGTTACTGCCACCATTCGCTTTGATCGCTCCGTCAACGGGGTGCCTTCCAGTTTCTATGCTAAAATGGCTTTTATTACTTTGGTAACTAAAGATGCTTTGTGGGCCATTGCTTGCCAACTATTGAAATATCCCGTTCCTCACCAAATTTTCAATTATTCATTCATTAAATAAATATGGAGCCCTAGTGGCCTATTTTTTTTAATAGGTTAAAACTCCTCATTGTCATACTTACTTTGACGCTTACCTTGTCTTATAATTGGCCAGCGGGAGCCCCTCGAGCTGGCTTCTGGGTCCTTCTGACAGGTTTTATTATTCTTTGGGCACTTTCTTACTTCCTGGCCCGAGATGTCCCAGGCTCATCTCGCACTTTCTGTTCCAGCTTAGAATCAGCTCTTCATCCAGGGCAACTTGGTTCATTTTAGTGGAGAAGCTCGTGTGCAGATGACGATCTCCGGGGGCTCAAGGCCATTGGTGTTTGACCGCTATTGGGCCCTTTCAACGGACGGAACTGGGGATTATATGTATGAATATAATGTGCAAGCATATGTACATATACCGGTACACATCTACATCATCTATCCATCTTTTTTTTATCTCCCTACCTTCCTGTCTATCTATTTGAAATCTGTGAAATCACATCAATAACACTGATTTGAATCCAATACTACAGTGCACATTCTGGTCTTCTCCAACACTGAGAAGCCTGGTTCCCTTTTAGTTAGATATATTTACTAAAATATTAGTAATATGGCACATACTATGTAATATATATTAATACGCTCAATCCCTTGTCTGTATCCAGTCACTCATTGCCCCACTTGGGTACCTTCCTCATCTGCATGGGCCCCGACTCACTGCTTCCAGACGTCCATCCTCAAAGCCACCCTTCTTCCCTCCTTGGGCTCTGACCTCCCTCTGTAGGCCAGTCTTTCATGAGCCTGCCTGAGCTTCTCTGTGATTCTTGGTTATTTTGAGCCTCTGGTGAGAAGCAGTATCAATGCATTCCCTCAGGAAGGGAAAAGATGTCTTCCTGGCCCCCCGTCCCCGCCACATCCTGATGCCAACCCCACATAGCAAGGGACGGTGGCGATGCTCAGGGTCACCAGAGAGGGTACCAAGAGCTCGGTCAGATCCTGATTTGCTCCTGCTCACAAGATTTCCATGTCAAGGAAAGATGAACCACTTAAATCAGATTCTCTCCACTTCGAGAGCACTAAGGAACGCTGTACCATTTCTCTGTTGTCTCTGTCAAAACAAATACCCATGAGCACGAACAGCGTGGGCCATCAACCCCGACTCTGGGGCCCTTGTGTGGCAGGAATAAAGCATCAAACCAAAACTGGGGTCACGGGTCACCGAAGTCTGTTAGAACAGGGTTTAGATGAATCCTCAGACAGACTGCGATCACCTTAGATGACACACCGTGAGCAATCTGTGCTTCTCACCTGCCCTGTGCTCAGGAAGCAAATGTGCTGGAAGGTCTATGATCATCTTAGAAACTGCCCAGTGGATGTCGCCCGACAGCCATCGCAGCCTTTATTGGAGACTTTCGCCAGTAAACTCTTGTGAAATAAGATGTAGACAAAGCCCTTAGTAAAATTTCATGAGTCTCAGAGTCCAGATACTTTTGGAAATAATTTAGTATTTCATCAACTGAACGTTTGTAGAAAAATTATCATTTTTGATTTAGCTTTTCTCATATCATCCCGGATGAAAGCTGCTGTAGGAAACATTTCTTTTTTTTTTTACTTTCAAGGGAAAGAAGTTTATTTTTTTTGCTTTTATTTAAATGTGTTTTGGGACTTGGGGAAACTGGATGGCTCAGTCGGTTGGGCTTCTGACTCTCGGTTTTGGCTCAGGCCACGATCTCATGGTTTGTGGATTTGAGCCCTGCTTTGGGCTCTGTACTGTCAGTGTAGAGGCTATTTAGGATTCTCTTTCTGTCCCCCCCAGCCCTTCAAAATAAATTAAAAAATAAACTTAAAAAATGTGTGTTGGATCTAGAACACGAAAGAACAGAATTTGAGAGAGGCCTGTCTTCTCCATTATGGGGCCTGCCCATCTGAGACTGTCATAGCCTGCTCAGTGACTATGCTGTTGCTGTTTTTTTTAGAGAGAAAATTAACTTTGTCATCTTCAATCTCATCATATGTTATTTTTCTCATGTAAAAAGGTTCCTTGGTTATCATGTTCTTCTTTGAAATCCTCGGTGAGATGTTTGAGTGAAAGCCACTTATTCAACTCATTTAACACACACACACACACACACACACACACACACACACACACACTCACACATACCTTGCATATGTTCTCATCTCATCTCTTCTGTGGCCAGCTCCTAGAATGATGTTCTACATATTATAAATGTGTGAAATATATTTATAGAGCACAGAATAATACTCTCTGTCTCTCTCTCTTTTTTTTTTTTTTTTACTATCTGGACCAATATGTTAGATTTCTAAACATCTCTTTATAGAATACAACAGAAATCCAAACAAAAGACCACATTTATTTCCTTCTTACAAACTGTAATATACTTTCCTTCTAGAAAAGATGAGACATTTCTAGGATTCTGAGGCCATATTGATTGAAATTTCCTGTGCTACTGTCAGCTCAGTGTTTTACAGGTAGATCTTAGTAAATGGTTTTGATGGCACAGCAGGAATGAAATTGGTAACTGAAGCTCATGATATGTTTAAATGAATCTGTAAATTTGTGCCTTTTCTAGTCCCTACAAATATAACAAACTGGATGCAGTCCATTCCCTCATTAGCTTTGCTGTGCTAATCCCCAAGTCATGGGAGTAAAATCATTATTGCATTGAAAAGACTGAGAAGACCAAAGATTTAAGCAGAGATGACACCTGCTATAATATCACAACTGTTGCTGAATAGATGAATGGATGAATGAATGACAGGATGAATGAATGAATGACAGGATGAATGAATGAATGAATGAAGCAATGATGGATGAATGAATAAATGAATGGATGGATGGATGATGGATGAATGGATGGATGGATGAACAAATGAATGAATGGACACATGAATGAACAAATGAATGAATGGATGAACGAATGAATGGATGGATGGATGGATGAATCAATGGATGAATGGATGGATGGATGGATGAATCAATGGATGAATGGATGGATGGATGGATGAATCAATGGATGAATGAATGGATGGATGGATGAATTAAGGGATGAATGAATAATCAATGAATCAATGTATGAATGAATGGATGGATGTAGGCCTGCCTTCAGATATCAGAATCTGGATGATCACCAAGTCCCGAGAGCAGCATCTGCTGGTCTCAGCACCCAGGTCCTCCGGGTCTGTTCTGTCTCTCTCTCTCTCTTTGCCTCACTAGAGGCTTATGGATTTTACCGATTTTTTCCAAGAACCAGCTTTTGGTTTCATTGTTTCTCTGGTGATTTCCTGTTTTCAATCTCATTGATTTCTGCTCTACCCTGTTGTTTCTCTTCTGCTTCCTTTTGGTTTAATTTATTCTCTCTTTCTAGTTCCCTTGGCTAGAAACTTCAGTGTTTCATTTTAAATCTGTCTTCTTTTCTGATTGATGCACTCAACGCTGTATGTGTCTCTTAAGCACCACTTACAATGTCCCATACAAGTTTCAAAGCTTTTAATTTTCATTGAGCCTGAAATATGTTCTAATTTCTCCTGAGATTTCTTCTCTGACTCGTGTGTTCCTTAGAAGTGTTTGTTTAATCACGTATTTGGGGATTTTCCAGTTACCTCTCTGTTCCTGATTTGTAGGTTAATTCCAGGGACGTCTTAAAGCCGACACGGTACGATTTCTATCATTTAAATATGATAATTTGTGTTTTATGGCCTAGAATGTGTTTCTTCCTGCTTACCGTTTCATGTGAGCTTGAGAAGGACATGTGCTCTGCTGCTGTTGGAGAAGGAGTGTGTCGAGGTCAGTTACGAACGTCCAGTGGATGGACGACACTGTGGGCTTCCCCTGCATCCTTCCTGATCTTCTGTCTGCTGGCTCCGACCCTTTCTCATGGAGAGAGTTGAAACCTCCAACCATAATAGTGGATTCATCTAGTTTTCCCTGAAGCTCCCCGAGTTTTTGCCTCAGGTAGTTTGATGCTCTGTTGTTAGGTGCGTATACATGTTGTGTCTTCCTGGAGAATTGGTCCCTATATGTTTATAACTCTTGCTGCTTCAAAGTCTTCTTAGTCTGAAATTAATATAGCCACTTCTGTCTTCTTTCGATTAGTGTCAACATGATATATTTTCTCCATCTATTTTCTTTTAATCTATATGTATTTTTATGTATAAAGTGGGTTTTTTGTAGACAATGTATAGGTAGGTCCTGTTTTTTGATCCACCCTGACAATTTGTCTTTTAATTGGTACATTTAGACCACTAACTGGCAAAGTGATTACTGATATAGTTGGATTTTATTTTTTTTTAAGTTTATTTATTTTCAGAGAGAGAGAGAGACAGAGAGAGAGAGAGAGAGAGATCTCATAGGAGGGGCAGAGAGAGAGGGAGAGAGAGGATCCAAAGCAGGATCACACTGTCATTGCAGAGCCTGATGCAGGGATCATGACCTGAGCCAAAATCAAGAGTTGGACTCTTAACCAGCTGAGCCTCCCAGGCCCCTCTATAGTTGGATTTAAAAAAGCCATATTTGTGAGTGTCCCGTGTTTTTTGCTCCTATTTTTATCTTCAAGATTTTTTGTATTCTTGACCCCTTTTGTAGTTTTAATGAAGTATTTTTTATGACTCAGTTTTCTTTCTTTCTTAGCATATAGGTTATACTTATTTCAAACAAAAAGGTTTTAGAGGGGCCCCTGGGTGGCTCAGTCATCTAAGTGTCTGACTCTTGATTTTGGCTCAGGTCACGATCTCCCAGTTCGTGAGTGTGAGCCCTGCGTCAGGCTCTGTGCTGTCAGCACAGAGCCTGCTTGGGATTCTCTGTCTCCTCTCTCTGCACTGTCTCTCTCTCTCAAATGAATAAACTTTAAAAAATAAAAATTAAAAAATGTTTTAGAGTTTTCAACATACATTTATAGGTAATCCAATCGTTTTCAGATAACACCATACCGTTTCATGGGTAGTATCAGGTACATCACGATAATAAAATAATCCCAATTCATCCTTCCATCCCTTCTATCACTGTTGTCATTTATTTTGTTTATATATAAGCATTCGTATACACATAAGATACAGAGTTATATGCATAAGCATACGTAATCAGTTACACTCTGGGTTTTCTTACTGTGAACAAACTATTATTTTTAAAGCAGTTAAAGATAGGAAAAAAATCTCTATTTTACGTTCACTTATTCCTTCGTCGATGCTTGTCTTTATGTAGATCTAAGTTTTTGGCCTATATTATTTTCTTTTCCTTTTTTTCTCTTAATGTTTTCTTGCAAGGCCGGTCTACTGGAAAACCCAAAGCCGACAGATCAACATAAACACTTCTTTAGATTGGCAAACTCTGTGCAATCCCTCTGAAAGGAAAAACCTGTCCCTTGGCTCATGGAAAAACCCTGAAAGTGAGTTCATTGACAAAAATTGAAGGATACATGAGAGAATTGAAGGCAAGAAGAAAAGCCAGAGGAAGTGGAGATAAACGAGCAGTCTGAACAACACCTAGAGACAGCATGTGTTACATGTTTGAAGAGTTTAGGATAAGAAAAGATCCCATGAAACAAGCACAGAACATCACGAAATATGAACTAACAGGTAAGAAAAAAGAACAAGGAGAAATCCTAGAAAAATATGTATATACATTAGCTTTAGCACCTAGTGTTTCAGAATGTTTTAAGGTTCCTCGCTCGAGGTGGGGGAAGGAAAATTTACGGTGTATAAATTGTATCTCAATAACACTGTTTTAAAAAGGTGTATGTTCAGGGGCTCCTGGGTGGCTCAGTTGGTTGAGCGTCTGACTTTGGCTCAGGTCCTGATCTCATAGTCTGTGAGTTCGAGCCCTGTGTCGGGCTCTGTGCTGACAGCTGGAGCCTGGAGCCTGCTTCAGATTCTGTGTCTCCCTCTCTCTCTGCCCCTCCCCAGCTCATGCTCTGTCTCTCTCTGTCTGTCAAAAATAAACATTAAAAAATAATAATAATAAAATAAATAAAAAAATAAAAAGGTGTATGTTCAAACTTTACTTTTTGCCCTATAAAGATAAGGCTGCTGGATGCAAGAGAAGCATCTTAGGAGAATCTTAAAAAAACGTATTGGGATAAAATAGAAATTCTCACTTTATTTTTATAAATACGATGCTCTCAATAATCTCGGTGATATTGTAAAAGCAAGACTGAAAACAGTTCTTTAAAAATTTTATTAGGTAGTTGGTAAGTCATATTTTCTTGCAGCTTTCTGGAAGTTTCTACAATGTTTTGCACACTAAGTGATTCATTTATAAAGAGGGTTTTGTGACGCCCCAGAGATTTGCCCTCATTATCTAACGACACACACTCCTTCCCAATGGGCTTCCAGCTTCATGTTTTCTAGGCTAGTGAGTTGCTCAAACTGACTTAACAGCTTCCTTCATTTGGTACAACATGTTTGCAGGATCTTAATTTTTAAAAGATTAGTTTACGCTGTCATGTATTCAAAACTCCTCTCAGGTGTAACAATTCTCATTTTATTTTACTAAAGAGAAAATTGTACTACCACCCAAAGCTCTGAAATATCATGAGTCACAATTGACAACTTTCTAGAAAGACAAGATATTTTGGAGAGACCAACTTTACACTTTATTTTCCCTCTCCCCCGCACCATGTCAATGTTTTTTAAATTTCACAAAAACACTCGTAGCTTGAAGCACTGCTCGTCTTGATAAAAGTTCAGGTTCGAGGCCATGGAGATTGCTGTTGATTTCCAGAAACAAATGGAAGAAAGGCCGCTGCCGGGCAGAGAGAAATGCTCCCGCTGCAAAAACATCTTCAAAATGTGAAGCTCCCGCTTATCATCTGCAAGAGCCCACATGTCCAAGCCAACTCCACGAAACAGTCACAGAGGAGTAAGTACTTTGATATCCTTTAGGGGAAAATGGCTAAAAATCATTTGTACAGATGCTGAAATTTTTTCTGTACGCATGTGCTCTTACAAGTGTATTCTTGAGGCACTAAAGGTTATATTGAAACACTAAAGGATATAGTCAAACTGCATTTTAAGTAATTAATTATGAGTTCTTTTTTTTTTTTTTAACGTTTATTTATTTTTAAGACAGAGAGAGACAGAGCATGAACGGGGGAGGGGCAGAGAGAGAGGGAGACACAGAATCGGAAGCAGGCTCCAGGCTCCGAGCCATCAGCCCAGAGCCTGACGCGGGGCTCGAACTCACGGACCGCGAGATCGTGACCTGAGCCGAAGTCGGACGCTTAACCGACTGAGCCACCCAGGTGCCCCAATTATGAGTTCTTTTAAAGACAAACTAATTTAAGCAACTGTTGTATCCTTATAAGTGCCTTTAGGATCGTTTCCGGTGACCTCTAGCTTTCTGAAGATCTCTCTTTTGGAAGAATTGCTAAATTGATAAGATCATTGATTACATAGAGTGTTAGTTATTCCACAAGGCTACTCAAATGTTATAGTTCTAGGAGTAAATTATTTTGACAGACAATTGCTTAAGATTGCACCAAACTATATTGCTTAGTTTATTGTGTTGCTAAAATGACAAAGACAAAACATGTTTGTGCCACGTGCTAATCATACCTCATAGTCTGGTAGGACTTACGCTCTTTTCCAGGATGGAGTTCAGGCCAATGCACACCCAAGCTAAACGTCTGCACGTGCCACTGTAAGTGTGTCCACTTGTGTGTGGACCACCAAGCACATGTACGCTTTTAAATAGTTTCATGTGCCATTGTCTGAACTTTGAAAGGACAGAATGTACTGCAAATGTGTTTTCACCTGGAACAAATCCAAACAAGTATCTCCCCCGATCTCTTTAAAGAAAGATCCCTTTTGACATTAGTGTAGATTTTGCTGCCACGTAGCTATCCGGTGATTTATATCTTTGATGGCTTGTGACTTCTAAGGGCTACCTTCTCATCTCTGGATGGATGAAAGATTGAAAATAGACTGATGATGGGGCGCGTGGGTGGCTCAGTTGATTAAGCTTCCAACTTCCGCTCAGGTCATGATTTCATGGTCCGTGGGTTCAAGCCCTGCATCGGGCCCTGTGCTGAGAGCTCAGAGCCTAGAACCTGCTTCGGATTCTGTGTCTTCCTCTGTCTCTGCCCCTCCCCGGCTTGTGTTCTCTCTCTCAAAAATGAATAAACATTAAAAAAAAAAACAAGCTATCGCTATAGTGTCCTTTTCATTGAATTTTGAATATAGTTGACACATTACATATTCATATCATTTTTATATTATTGTATGACTTCTTTAGGTGGTCTGCCACCAAATTTAAATGTTTTGAAAAAAGTTATTCCTCAAACAATATTAGCAACCATCGCGACTGTGAGAGAGTAATTCTTGTCGTCTCTTTTTTTTTCCCACTTGGGATAAGTAATTGGTCTCAAGTATGGATTTAAGGACACTATTTTCAAGACTTTTTAAGGAAGAGGTAGAGACGCAGAGCTTAAAATCAGAAGGGCTGGGATATGACTCGTCTCGAGGCCGTAGGAATTGCCTGACATGTGAAACGTTCATGCGTAATTTTTTCTCTTTTAAAACTTAGTGATAATGTCAGTCTCCTGGAGTTGTTATAAAGATTCAGGGAGGAAAATTATGGGCCTTATATTTGAAAAAAGAAAGATAAAACCTAACTTCGTTCCTTCTTTTCCCCTTTGCCTCCCCTCAAAGCACTCAGATTCTCAAAGTAAAAACAGCGATGATAATAAATAGTAACGATATAGCCGAGGTCAATAAAGAGGACGTTTCTCTGTCACCACCTTTTACTTCTTTGGATGAAGTGATCCGAACAGGAGGCCTGCTCACTGAGGCCGTCGCCGAATAGAGCTGGTTGTAATGCATTAATGGTGTTCCACTTTGCACACATTTAAAGATTATAAAGAGTCAAAGAGAGTTATTCAGAGACCCTTGAAAGAATGTTTAATATTACTCAAAACAACAACAACAGCAACAACAACAACAAAAAACCCACCCGTGATTCATCGGTCTGGTTGTAGGAGTTGGCGAAACAGAAGCATATCATTTCAGAAATATGGACCATAGAGTGTCGACATATATTTTCCTAGAGACGAGTGGCTTCGATACTGAGTGAGTGAGGTTTGTGCGGAAGCAGACGGGATAGCTAGCAGGTGCGTTTCTAACCGTGGCTAAATATGTATTGCTGTTTTCCAGGTACGCTCATGTGCAGCGATAGGGACGTACACGCTAAAATTAAATAAGGTGTCTTTCTACGGCGCATAAATCGCGTGTGGATTGCCAGAGGCAACCCCCGTGGCGGTTTCTCTCCGTGAGACCACTCGCTTCAGAGGCGACCACCATGTATGTGGCAAATCTCCAACGCAGACCTGCTCCTCCAACATCCCCGCAGCGGGGCTGACAGCCTCCAAGACTTCGGTGCCCACCGGGGTTTGGGGAACCCCACTCTGCTGGCTTTTGGCAAGCAATCCATAAGCCGGGTGGGATTTGCTCCCTGTGCCTTGCTCCCGGGGCTTTGCATGCATGACGCGAAGTTAACACAGTGCCCAATGATAACCGGGGCCCTTCAGGCACGACAGTTATGTAAGGAATGTGGAAAGGGACGTTTCTGGCCGAGAGCGGGGGAAAAGTGTTCCAAAGGACTGAGAAGGGTGTGCACGCGTGGAGGCCCTCGGAGCCTCAGCCGCAGGACTTTCCCTCACGGACGAGCTGGAGTCTTGTGTAAAGACAGAGGGAAACCAGTCCCAAATGCCGCCCACCTGGGATGCTTTATGCATTGGGAGTTATGATTTAACTGGCTTTTCTTCTGTATTCTTTTGTACTCTGCGTGTGGGCTTGAAAATCACAATAAAAGATGTTTAGACATGATTCTTCCCATGCACTGTAACACGTTTGTGCACACAAATACACACACATATGAGTGAGTGTGCACAATATCCAAGTATATATATGCTGTTTAAATATATCTATGCACCTGTTATTTGTGTGTGTATAGATGGCTAGATAATCTAGGCTTAACAAAATAATGTCAGCGTGGGCAAAACGTATTTGCTCTTTATCCAAAGCAGCTATATTTGAAGGAAAATCTTTTCTGACGTAATACATTGTTTAGAAAAAAAAACACAAAAAAAGGAAAACAAACTAGTTACAAAACAATACATACGATACATGATCCAAATTAAAAGAACAATTCATGGCTCAGGAAAAGCCATTGGAATACATGGAAATATTAACAGTGATTACCTATGGTTAATGGAGCCACGTGGCTTCTATTTCCCTCTCTGTGCTTTTCTCTATGTCCCAAATTTCTAAAACTTTATTTTATGATAGTTTCGCAGTGCTTGTTTTAATGGAAATAAATATACAGGTGTGGACCTAGTCCTGTAAAGACAAATACATCCTGTTTCGGGGTTTGGCTTCAGCAGGTTGATGACGACGTTCTGACGTTTCTAAGTGGGAGGGACATGAACAGATGTGCATGTTAGAAGGATCATCCCGGGGTCGGTGCGGAGGAGAGTCTCTTAGAAAGACAAGAAAGAAAAATAACAGAATGTCACGCAGGTGGGACCTTGCTGTGCAGCGAGCCCCAGCAGGCGAGGGCTGGGCCACGATAATCGCACCGGGGCCGGAGACAAACATCAGCTGCCAGAGGTGGTGGAGACTAGGTCCAGGAGCCGGTACTGAGTGGGTGATGAGGGCTCCCCCCAGACGCTACCTCATCCCCCTCAGATGCTGTTTGCGATGGAGCTCACAATGTTCCTCTAAAGTCCACATCTTCTTCCCTGAGCATGGGCATTGAGCTGCGGCCGTCACGTGGGCTCTGACCCTGCAGGACTGAGTTAACAGATGGGGTCACAATAGCACCAGTGGGGGGTCCACAAGGGCCCCGGCCCGTGCTGGCACTGAGTCGGTTCAAGCAGGGAAGGGTTTAGCTGATGCGGGGCAGTTAAACGTCATCACGAATGCTGTTGCATGAAGGAAAACAACAACACGACCTGCTGGCCAGCTTGTCCCTGCCCGGTGTAGAGAGGACGGTTCCCGCGTCCTCGCCTTCCCTGCACGTCTGCCAGTTTCCTGACTGTGGGCTGTGGTCCTAAATGTCCCCGCTTCTCCCTGGCCACCAGCCCTGCTTTGACATCTCGACGGAAACTTGGTGCCGCAGTTCAAATTGGTCTGGCGTCATTCTCTCCATGTGGCGTCTGGGGTTTCTGATGTTCCCTCTGTCCATTTTGATTTATTTTCTTTCTCTGAAGGCATTCGTTTCAGTGGGTTGACCTGTGTTCCGTAGAGAACAGTTGCGCACAATAATGCTATTACTTGATATTTTTATGCAAGGAATCCCTTTGAAGTGAAAGGAATTGAGAGCCATATCATAGAAACATTTTGAAATTAGTATCAACTCTATTTACATTCGCTACACAGCAAGATGCCTCCGTCTGGTTCTTCTGATAATTTCCCGTTGTGGCTGTCCTGCTTAGGTACTAAATCCTAACATGGAAAAGAAGCAGTACTTTCTTCTCCAGAGCCATTGTAGCTGGACATTATGGTACGGGATGGTTGTCTCGGGGCCCGGGACCATATTGGCTCTCTGACCCTCCAGCAGATACTTTCAGTGCTTGAGTTTCGAAATGCTTGCGTGCATCTTCTTTTATCGTATAGAGCCCAGGAGTTGCTGAACAATTGTTTTTTAAGAGCCCCCCGCAATAATTGTGGCTTTTTGCGATTGTTGTTGATGCTGCTCTGAAGAACATTCTAGAAATTTGCCTCTAAAGAACATTCTAGAATTTTGCCTCCAGTTGGCTTCCGGTTCCATTCCCACTCATTGCAGACACACACACACCTCCACTCTTCCTTCCTGAGATGCTGACGTGTGGCTCAGTCCAAACTGCACGATTCCCCGCCACCCACGGACACAACGACACAAACATTCCTTGTTACGTCCCGTACCTCATCTTGACTTTTCTGGACTCTCTCTCCATCTCTTTGCAAAGAGCAAGACCTCATTCTCAAAGTCCCTTTACACAGCAGAGCACAACATAGGCACTGACGCCCTATGAATTCCGAAGGCATCATCTGTGCTTGACTATTTTGTCCACTTTGCGGACTTAATAATGACTTTGAGCCACACATTAAATGACCCTGTAGGCAGCAGCTGCAGTAGATATGGAGGAGCTGTGTTGTTTTTTTTAACATGTTTCCTTAGATAAGTGACGCTAAAGGCAGGAGAGGAAACACTGTGGATGGCTCATCCCAGCGGCTCCATTCCGAAGGGGAAAGAAATTAGCACCAAACAGAGTACTCACTTTGTAAGTAAAGAGAAAAGCACGTGTGGATGATGTAGTCACCTAGTGTTGGCGGTTGGAGAATGGATGGTTTCATACGAACTGCTCGACTACATGTATGATGGTTTTTACGGGTCAAAATCCTGTGGATATGCATACACTGCCTCATGAGCAGCTCAGCTAACTAAACGCTACTCAAGAAAGGAAATGAGGTGGTGAGATAAAAGACGCAATTCATTTCCAATTTATTTTATTTTATTTTTTAATGATTATTTATTTTTGAGAGAGACAGAGACAGAATGCGAGTGGGTTAGGGGCAGAGAGAGGGAGACACAGAATCCGAAGCAGGCTCCAGGCTCCGAGCTGTCGGCACAGAGCCCGACGCGGGGCTTGAACTCATGAGCTGCGAGATCATGACCCGAGCCGAAGTCGGACACCCAACCGACTGAGCCACCCAGGCACCCCAATTCATTTCCAATTTAAAGAGCAGGACTGTCAGCACCTGATATGACTTGCCACGCTAAGACAGCAATGACAGTAAACTGATGTTTGTAAAGTGCCTTTGGAAAAACTGGGGATAGCAACTCTGTATGAGGGAGGCTGGCAGTATTTAGACATAGTGAAGAGCTGCCCGACTTCCTGGAACAGAATTTAATGAGACGTTTTGGAAAATTCTGGTAAAGTGGCCATTTCAAATATAAACAGCAAATATTGTTTCCTAATAGTACTAATTTTTCAGTGCTTAACAAGTATAAGACTTTCCCAAACATAAACTTGAAATTTCTTGGAATCATGCATTATTTGCCCCTAAAAGTGGAAGGAAAACATTGCATTTTGCATCAGGAGGGCATATGCTATTGATGAGTGGGTTTCAGGTCACAGCTGATGTTTGCCGTGCTAAGGCGCTATTCCCGGGTGACATTTCAGGTGGTTTGCATAATTTCTTCTGGTCCCTTCTTCCATGTTACAACATTTGGTGGAAAAGAACACTTCAGCCCAGGTGCTGGGCATGCTGGGTGCTGGGAGATAGCAGTGGCCTCTGTAGTGTGGGGTGACTACGGTCCTCATCACAAGGGGACAGGGCATAGACAGACAGCCCCACAAATAAACTATGGAACAGGCCTCGGAAGAGACCTCAGCACTGAGTCCCCTCCTGAGTGAGGGCAGGGAGCACGTCCTACAGGAGGGAGCCATACTTCAGCCGGAACAGGAAATGTGGGATTTCCCACCTCATCAGGAGCAAGAGGGGAGCAGAGGAAGAGAGTCTCCAAAAAGACGATGTAAAGTCAAACAAAGGATGCGGGTGAATGGAGGCATGGGATGTGGTCTGCCCTGGAAATGTGGTCTCTGGAAATGTGGGGGAGCAGGGAGATGAGTCAGGCTGAGAGCCTGCCCTCAGGAGGCCAGAGGAGGCCACAGCTATAGGTGAAGGCTCTGCATGCCACGAGAGGGTGGGAGGGCACAGAGACTTCCTCCTGAGGGACAGGGTTTTTGTCTAAATGTATTTTTCACATTGGGGGATTCTTTCTGTACGACTTCAATAAAGCTTGTAAGAACAGGCTGAAGCTTTGAGAATTTTTTCTTAAATATTGGCTGAATCTGTGCCTTGGAACCCTCTGGGTTTTATAGAGTGGCCAAGGTGCGCCCTCCCCTTTTTGCTGGGTCTGTGTGGGAAGTTCTCGTCCCAGTTCCTATCTGTCTGATGTGGAGGCGACCAATCAGGCATGGCTGGAGGCTCTTTGTCTTCCAATGCTGCTATGTTTTTTCCGTTTTAAATACTGAGCTCAGCTGAGCTCTTGCAAACCTTCAGTGGTGCTCTCCCTGGGCAGGGGGTCTATGAATACAAGACTTGGTGCCGATCTGGTTTGAGGGACTTTGACCATGAGCTGATAACAGCTTTTAAGCCGGGCCTCAGGTGGTGCTGGTCTTTTATCCACCTCGTCTCCAGCTGGGGTCCAAAATTCCTGTCTTGAAAAAAGAACTCAAGGAGCGCTTGGGTGGCTCAGTCGGTTGGGCGTCCGACTTTGGCTCAGGTCACAATCTCGTGGTCCGTGAGTTTGAGCCCCACGTCGGGCTCTGGGCTGATGGCTCAGAGCCTGGAGCCTGCTTCTGATTCTGTGTCTTCCTCTCTCTCTGCCCCTCCCCCATTCATGCTCTGTCTCTCTCTGTCTCAAAAAAAAAAAAAAAACTTAAAAAAAAATTAAAAAAAAGAAAAAAGAACTCAATAAAACTGGTGAGCTACAAGTGAAGGCTTTCTAGTTAGAAAGTGGCTAAGGGACGGACTGGACATTTTGGGCGTGGTTAGAGGGGTCTGTGGGGAGGCTGTCTGGTGCAGTTTTGTTTTCTAAACAGGAAGGTTGAAATATATCATCACTTGAATGCAAAATGTTACCCCCATCTGCAGCTTTGACTTCTTAAATAAAGATACTGGAAAAGAAAGAAGGAAAGGAAAGGAAGGAAGGAAGGAAAGAAAGAGAAAGAAAGAAAGAAAGAAAGAAAGAAAGAAAGAAAGAAAGGGAGGGAGGAAGGAAGGGAGAGAGAGAGAGAAAGGAAGAAAGAAAAAAAGAAGGAAAGGAAGGAAGGAGGAGAGAAAGAAAGAAAGAAGGAAGGAAAGGAAGGAAGGAAAGAAAGAAAGAAAGAATGGAAGGAAGGAAGGAAGGAAGGAAGGAAGGAAGGAAGGAAGAAGGAAGGAAGGGAGAGGGAGAAAGAAAGGAAGAAAGAAGGAAAGGAGGAAGGGAGGAAGGAAGGAAAGGAGGAAGGAAGGGAGAGAGAGAGAGAAAGAGAGAGGGAGAAAGAAAGGAAGAAAGAAGGAAAGAAGGAAGGGAGGAAGAAAGGAAAGGAGGAAGGAAGGGAGAGAGAGAGAGAGAGAGAGAGAAAGGAAGAAAGAAAGAAGGAAAGGAAGGAAGGAAGGGAGGAAGGAAGGAAGGGAGGAAGGAAGGAAGGGAGGAAGGAAGAGAGAGAGAGAGAGAGAGAGAGAGAGAAAGGAAGAAAGAAAGAAGGAAAGGAAGGAAGGAAGGGAGGAAGGAAGGAAGGGAGGAAGGAAGGAAGGGAGGAAGGAAGGGAGAGAGAGAGAGAGAGAAAGAAAGAAAGGAAGAAAGAAGGAGAGAAAAGGAAGGAAGGAAAGAAGAAAAGAAAGAGAAAGAAAGAAAGAAAGAAAGAAAGGGAGGGAGGAAGGAAGGGAGAAAGAAAGAAAGAAAGAAAGAAAGAAAGAAAGAAAGAGAGAAAGAAAGAAAGAAGGAAAGAAAGAAAGAAAGAAAGAAAGAAAGAAAGGAAGGAAGGAAGGTAAGTAGTAGTAACACAGGGGTTGGAGAGGAGGGTAGAGGACCAGGGCGGCAGCTGGATGTTGGGGGAAGGGGTTCAGGGTCCAGGACAGGGGGGCAGCTGAGGGGCAGCTGGAAAGGTGGGGAGGAGCAGACTGGGCAGACTGACGGGGTTCGTACCTTCCTTCTAGGTGTGACAGGACCCCAGCGAGCTGCGAGAAGCAGAGAAGAAACATCAGTAGGGTTGCAGTCACACGTGACAAGTTCTCCCGAGTGAGGCGGGAAGGAAGCCCAGGGACGTTGGGACAACAGTGCAGGTGAAAGAGGAGGCCACAGGCTGTGAAGACATGTGGATGGGAGGGAATCAAGACACCTGATGACAGGCTGTGTCTGATTGCAGAGGCCACAGATTTAAAGGGAAAAAAGTGGCTTGACGCGAAAGCAGCCCCCCCGGTCCCCGACCTCGCCTTCCTCCCTCTCCAAGGCAAGCCGGAAATGTGGGAAAGACACATATAACACCAATAGCCCCTCCCGCACCAGAACTAGTCCACAGCTGGGTACCTGCTCCGCTGGCTGGCTTATTCTTTCTGGTCAAGTGAAAGGCTCACCAGTGGCCCCACTCCGCAGCCCAGCCGGGACCCACCATGTAGAACGTGCTCCCCTCTACCATCCCCCTGCTTCCCCTCCCCCACAGAAGGCTATTCCAGGGGGAGAATGCTCATCTCACATGATTTTATGTCCTCCTGAGATCCAATAAAAATGTGAGAATCTAATTACCCCTGAATGAACCACTCTAACTTATTTAGGGAGAAAAATTGAATAAATCAGTGTATTCTTTAGACTGAGTCATGTTGGTAAGTACAGTTATGTTTGATTTATGATACATTTGGAGCCAAAGCATACTTATTACTTGAAGATAAACATTAATATAACTCTGCTTTTATTCTCTAAGATAGAGGGGAAGGAAACAAGGAAGAGTAAGGTACTAAGACAGTTTCCATCAATCGGTTGGTACCTTGCCTACCTTTTTAATCCAGATCTTGAAGCCCACCTACAGGCAAAGAGAATTTTACAAAAAAAATTCATATGGGAACAATGCAATGCATTTTTAATGTAGCCAAACAAATCCATCCCTGCCGAGTGCCCTGGAAGTTTTCCGCGTCTCTCCAAATACTCCATGGCCCTTCTTTATTCAGTCATTAATTTAATGAGCATCCGCTGAGCTCCCATAACTTGTTCGAAACAGCCAGTGAATAATTTATTCAACTGTAGCTTTTAGCCAGTTTGTTCAGCGAAGGGTTAGAAATGTTGACTGCAGGTGGTAGATTGTGCGGGGATGTGAAACTTTCACAGGACCTGGACCGTTGAGAAATGAACAGTCTAGTCTCCGTCTTATTACTTTCTTTGAATATTCTGTGACAAGTTGCAAGTAAATATGTTGAAAAGGTCTTCACTTCTCAGGCCACAGAGAACTTCTCGAGAAAACCCGTTAAGACCCAAGTTTAGCTTATAGGTATGTCTAGCCTCCAAAAGTTGTTAAAGACCCCAAAACCATGAAATTGGATCTTGAGAAATGTAGGAAATGGAATGGGTGTGTTGGCGAGTTGAGGAAAGAAGTGTGTGCTTAACCTGCTCCCTTACCCATATGGCTACTGGTATTCATACTAACACTTGAATTTTCGGGTCCCTGTCTCTGGCGTTGGTGACGACATCGGCCCTTTCGTCAGGAAAATTACCCTATGTTGCTCTGGGGGCAAAGTTAGCAAAGTAGAATATAAGAGGGAAGGTAAGTTACCAGTTCAGAGGTCTGTCCTGGAGAGGACACAGCCAAGGAGCTACGCGGTTCATGCGGCGTTGCAGGCTGAACGTGCCGCGGTTGACCACGCACATCGAGGCCCCCGTATCCTCACATTTCAAGGGCATCACACATTTATACTTTCTAGCTGCCCATGGAGTCACCTGAGTGTGCTGGCATGTGTACGTGCGTGGGTTAGTGCACACACACACGGTCGCTGGCTCCATCCGTCGAGAGGCTGAGACAGCCCAGAGACAACGAGTGCTCCTAACACCCAGATCTCACACCCAGATCTCACACCTGGATCTTAACACCCAGATCTTAGGAGATGCCATTTCCTAGTAAAAGGAACTATGGATCTTGGAGAAATGGATGATTCTAGAACTGGAGCAGGAAGCATTCAAAATGATGTTGGAGCACGCTAGTTCCAGAAAGCCAGGAAATGCTCAGCACACACACACACACACACACACACACACACACACAATCACGCCGTACGTCAGAGACACATGGGCCAATTGAAGAGCTCTGAATGAGCACGTGTGGAAAAGTTTGTGCAAGAAAATAAACTGGCGTCAGATTGTAATTCAATACGTGAAATAAACATCCATGAGTCCACGTCGATACAAGCAAACGCTGAAATGAGTAACTGAAACAGCGATTGTACAAATCCCTGCAGAAGAACTCAAAACTCTTCACATAAATACTCCAAGCTCCGGGCAATGGAGCATAACCCCCTGCGTCTGAAATGTGGCCGTGCAGAGTGGCGTTGCTTCTTCTCAAGAGTACATATGGGAAGGAGGAAAAAGAGTGATTTTACCACGAAGAAACTTGGAAAAAAGTAAACGATCCAGGTTGATATCGTCAGGGTGAGTCACCTGCTGGCAGGCACCCGTGATGTGACGCTCAGAGAACGGCACTTCAGCTCTGCCGTGTCCACCCCAAAGCCCACGATCCAGGCCTAACCGTGAGGAAAGCATCAGACAGACACCAATTTAGGGACATTCTGATTAATGCTCAAAATTGTCAGGGTCTTCAAAGACAGAGAGAGAGTCTGAGAAAACGGTCGCAGCCAAGAGGGGCCTAAGGAGACATAATGAATGAATGGAATATCGTGTCCTACATGGGATCCTGGGACAGCAAGAGAACATCAGGGGAATAAAGTGAATAAAGTGTGGGGTTTCATAAAGATGTGTCAGTGTTGGTTCATTAATTGAAACAAACATAAAGTAGTAGTTAAGAAGTTAAGAAAATAGGGGGACTTGGTTGGGGGCATTGAGAACGCTATTATATTCACAATTTTTCTGTAAATATACATCTATTCTATAACACAAGTTTAGGGAGAAAACAAAAATATATCATGGTCGTGATTTAAAACATTCTAAGTAACATACTGCAGTGTTTATAACCTGATGTTAGGTTGGAGATCTGCTCTGAAACCATTCGGGGTCGCGCATGTGACGGTTACAAATGAAGCGAGATTACCAAAATGAATTGTTGAAGGGGGGCAGTGGGTCTCCTTACACTGTGTTTTCTACTGTTGTGGAAAAAATATTGATATTAAAATACAAATAAACTTGAAAATGGAAGGGCAAATTACAGCAGAAATATTGTCAACGACTAATAAGTTAACAAAAAAATGCTCTGCTTAGCATAGCAAAACCGTGGAAACAATCCAAATCATCCTCATGACATCAGTGGAAAAATAATTTGTGGGGCGCCTGGGTGGCGCAGTCGGTTAAGCGTCCGACTTCAGCCAGGTCACGATCTCGCGGTCCGTGAGTTCGAGCCCCGCGTCGGGCTCTGGGCTGATGGCTCGGAGCCTGGAGCCTGTTTCAGATTCTGTGTCTCCCTCTCTCTCTGCCCCTCCCCCGTTCATGCTCTGTCTCTCTCTGTCGCAAAAAAAAAAAAAAAAAAAAAAAAAAAAGTTGAAAAATAATTTGTGACAATGTCATATTAGTGACGAGTATATATTTATTATACAGGACAAGGCTTGAAGGTATGTATATACGCACTGACGTGGAAAGATACAAAAGATATTTTAAGTGAAAAAGGCAAGCCACAGAGGTTTTGAGGGTATGAGGTGATCTTTCTAAATACTCTTGAGAATATGCACAGTAACATATCTGTGTGTGTCATAGGCCAAGTCATTACCGGTGCCTGGGGTTGGGATTAGAAGGGATCGCATTTCATTCATTAGGCATCTCCCTTCCTATAAAATGAATGGAATTTCATAACCATAAGACAAAACAAAATTAAAATACAAAAGGCACTTGTGTCGATTGAAGTATTATTTATTATTCACGCCGGACACAAATAAGACATTGGACAAAATGAAATGCACAGTCTGTGGATTGCACATCAGGACACACGTATGGGCCAAATAGTCACAGGCCAGTGGCTGAGCTTACAGTTTAGTGGAGGGGGTGGGCATTAATAACATACTCCCCCCAAAGTATGTTGGTGAATTACAGTGCCGTGAGAAAAAAATACAGGACAGTGAGCGCATACTACAGGGAACGTGAACTTCCCCGGGATAAAATAATTCTTTCTTGAGGATGTGAGAGGTGAGCCGAGATCCGACTTCCAGGAAGTGAACTTTGGGCAATGTTTCTCAGTGCGGTCCGTGGACCAGCAGTGGCAGCATCACGTGGGACCCGTTAGATGTGCAGACCCTCAGACCCCACCCTAGACTTACAGAATCTGCAACTCAGGCTGGGCGTCCTGTGTCCCGGCACCCAGGTGACTCTGGTGCAAGCCAGAGTCTAAGCGCCATTGACTTAGGTGAGGAGCCTGGGGTCGGGGTGGGCAGTGGCACAGGTAACAGGTGCATGTGATGCTAAAACAGAGCGAAGGGATGAGCCAGCACCTAGAAAGAATGAAAAGGACCGCACAGAGACACAGAGAGAAAACCGCAGGCTGAGTCTAGGAGGGCCACATCTCGCAGGGCCCTCGGGCCAGGTTAGAGAATATGGGTTTTATTTTAGGAACAAGAGGAAAGACAAGGAGGAGAGTAGACAGGTGACATCATTCTTTTTGGTGGTGATGATATGGTTAAAGAAGGAATAGAAGAGAAATTATTAATTGCTTTCTTAAGGAATATCGTTTTGGAATCTGAGTATTCTTATACCTTCTCATAGATACTGTTCGTTGTATGCACACATAAAAACTCTAGAATATCTGATAATATCTGTCTACAGACATAGTCTATGTGACCTGTGGCATGGACATTTGAATCGGGCCGACATCTGCTTCCTGTTTAAGAATTCAAAGAGAGAGAGAGAGAGAGAGAGAGAGAGAGAGAGAGGTGATGTGTTTCGTAGGACTCGGCACTGAATAATTCAACTGTTCGCGATGACTTATTGTGCAGTCCGTTTATTTATTTATTTTTAAGTGTTTTTATTTATTTTTAAGTGTTTTTATTTATTTTTGAATGACAGAGAGAGACAGAGCATGAATAGAGGAGAGGCAGAGAGAGAGGGAGACACAGAATCCGAAGCAGGCTCTAGGCTCTGAGCTTTCAGTACAAAGCCCCATGTGGGGCTCGAACTCACGGACCGCAAGATCGTGACCTGAGCCAAAGTCAGACGCTTAACCGACGGAGCTACCCAGGGGCCCCTTGCACTCCGTTTATTTGTAAATGCTGAACCCTGATCTGTGAGAAAGAAAATTAAAAAGAAACTTCTCACTAGATTGAAATTAGGCATTTAATTTCAGGATGCCCTACTTTGATCATTCAAATAGCAAAACCCTGTGAGGAGCACAAGAAAATAAACAAATGTTGCTTTCAGCTGAAGGAACTCAAGGGGGAGTGGAGGCAGCCTTTATGCCCGGAAGGGTCTTTACATGTCCACAATCCAGAGGGAAACATTAACCTCGACCGTTTCTCCGTGGAGTTAATTCATTGAATTAGTGAGTGTCTGGAAATCTTAATTTGTTATTTTACTACCCTAGCATGTATATATTTCTATTTCTTCCTTGGAATCCATGTCAACTACTTGAGCTGGAAAGGAACTTTCTCTTTGTTACCATTCTCCTTTCTTCCCCACCCTACCTGCTATGGTGCAGTCAATATTGTCAGAAAATGCGAAATAATTAAAAATTTTATGCTAATGCCATGTAACATACCCCAAACTGACAGATACTTTGCGTGTGACATTTTTAATCTAACGTGTTGAAACCCAAATAATTTAAAAATCTGTTAGTTGCAGATCTGTCCCTTCCTTTAGAACTAACACACACGCCTCACAGATGTATCTGTCCTAAAACTGCTTTCCTTGGCCAGCTGGAGAGCAGAGGGACACGGGACTAGGAGAGATGCCACATACTTCAGAAACCCCTGCGTGGTTCCCGGTTCGCTGGAGAGACTCGGATTTGGCAATTATAATGCAATGTCTCCTGTATTATGTATTAAATTAAAACAATTTTTTTTTGAGAGAGAGAGAGAGCGGGTGAGGAGCAGAGAGAAAAGGGAGAGAGAATCTCAAGCAGGCTCCACACTATCACTCAGAGTCTGACTTGGGGCTAGATCCCATGAAACTGTGAGCTCATGACCTAGGCTGAAATACTCAACAGTCCGACCCTTAACCGACTGAGTCAACCAGGTGCCCCATCTTCCAAAAAAACTTTTTAAACTGGAAAAAAAGAGTGGTACAAATCAGAAAAGCAAGAGATCTTTCCGAAAGGCCCTAAGAAAGGATCAGTCCCCTCTTGTCAAGAGGTGGTTTCTGAGCTCCCTTGGGTCCTCATATGGAGGAGGAGAGAGAGAGGGAAATGGGGTGGGGGGAAGGCGCAGGGAAAGAGAGAGATCTGCCTCTTACAAGAAAGCTCCACTCCTATTGCATTAAAGCCCACCCTTCTGACCTCAGTTCACCTTAATTACCTTCAAAATACAGTCACACTGGAAGTTAGAACTTTGACGGATAACTTGGGGGAGACAGCGGGACTGTGCCTTCCGCTGAGTTAGTGCGTCTGAGACCAGGCCCTCAGCAGATAGGACAGTCGGGGCCAGGCTTTGCCCTGCTGGCTTCACAGAGTAATAGGGAAGAAGTAACAGAGACACAGAGCACGAAATTGCCCTCAACCAGTGATAGGCTTGAAATTTCTGTCAAGGTCTAGTTTGTCGATATAACAGCGAACCTTAAATGGTGTGCCCGGAAGGAAGATCACAGTCTGGGTGAAATCTGTCCACGAGGGAGAGCCATGGAGTCCATTTGCTTATATCAAATGAGCAAGAAGGAAAGCCAAAATGTTCAGTGATGACACAGAAGTTCAGAACAAAATGGGTACCTCGTTTATGCGTGTTTCAGTGCTGTGTCTCTCACCCTGGAAATCATGTGGACTCCGGAATTCTTTCTTTCCGAAATCCAAGCACAGTTCTACCCAGGAACTAGGAATGTGAATTCAAGGGTACAAATCTACGGAGACTTTGCCTTCCCCCAAATCTCAAAACACAGAGAGATTTGCATGGGAGCCACTGGGCATGTGGCCCCAGCGCTGACCCTAGATCAGTACCAACTCTGTCATCGTAAGAATTACACCATTAAGGTAACTGGTCACCTTGCCGGTCACATGACATTTTTGCTTCTCGAATGGATCCACTTGCGGGGAGGAGAGCATCGTCAACTTTTCTTGCCAAGGGGTATTTGGTTTTTATATCACAAGAGATACTTCACTCACCTATGAGCTTATTCTTCCATTCGAGAGGATTAATTAAATGTCTATTATGTGAAGGACGCTACGCTCATTACACCCCGGGTTACTAAGGCGCTGTCGACTTCCTCTCTAAGGAAGGGAATCTAACACGCAAGAAAATGCACACACAACTTACGTGCACCAAAGGAGATGAGTAAAGGGAAAGAGGAATTTACACACGTGAAGGAAGGGGCCGGGAGGGAGGTACATTATTTAAATGAGAGGGGCAGGAGCAGAATAATCACCCTTCATATTGTAGCAGAAATGACACTTGTGGGAATTCACATGGTTAAAGATCATGGATCAATGGTTACCTTACGTTTTGTGCACAGAACAGCCCTAACGTGCAGTGCGTTCACAGACGCATTATCGGCTCCTTTGAAAGTAACCTAGTACTTTCTAGGTTGGAAGCTTTACATTTCTGTCCTCTTATGGGCATCACAGTGAAATTGATATTACATCCCGAATTCCAGGAGGATGCAAAACAGGGTCGGAGGTGGTACCTGCTCTCAAAGAAGCGTCCATAGAACTGAGCCATGCGGAACGTTGGCACACGGTTTGGTGATTCGGGGAGTCCGCGAAGAAGAGTGATTGAGAACATTTGTTGATGACCTTTCTAATTCTCTGTTAACACCTAAATGCAACTTCATGGCCAGGAATGCTTAACCATCTCCCTTCCCTTTCATTTAATAATCCTCTGTGGGCTGAACAAACTTTGGAACCTGTGTTAGAAGAGTCACGTTTCTCCTCTAGATTAAACATAAGTGATTAAGGTTGAGCTGTCTCCCGCATGGAATTTTAGTAGTTTTACGAGTGTGTTATTTAAAATATAAGGGTCTGTTTGTGTTTGAGGTCACGAACACGACCCCGTGGTGGGACGGCCCGATTCAATGAGAACAGTGGTGGAACGTACGGTACAAGCACAAATAAACTTAATTTAAAACTTAGTATTGCTTGAATTATCAGAATAACTTATCATTTAACACGAAGGACCCCTGGGCAATGCCGCGGAAGGAGCAGGTCTGGCTGGGTTGTTCTCTAATAGCCAGGTTCACTGGATCGTTCGCAAATGATGGTGTTCACATCCCTATCAGCACCGATCAGCAAATGGAAATGTACTTAGCTTTAAAGATTCGCGTAGACGGGTTTCCCCAAAGATTAGAACTGGGTTGGTTTTGTTCACTTGT
Source organism: Panthera onca (assembly GCF_046562875.1). Classification (NCBI taxonomy): domain Eukaryota; kingdom Metazoa; phylum Chordata; class Mammalia; order Carnivora; family Felidae; genus Panthera; species Panthera onca. The sequence goes on from NC_138350.1 coordinate 91,401,199, forward strand.
GTAGTCCTAGCGTCTCTACCAGTGTTTGGCCCATTGCAAACAGTAGAATGAGTGAGGGAATGAATGAATGGATGGATGGATGGATGGATGGATGGATGGATGGATTTATGGACAGATGAGGTATTGAAAGCATGACAGTAATCCAACAACCCATGGTGTTTTAATTACATCAGTGTAAGGAGTCAGTCAAGAACAGGAAAGTTCAAGGGATTCCTTTTGGTGCTATAGCTTCTCGGTACATACCCTTCTCGGGACCCGAGGTGCGGGTGACAGTTATGAACAGAAGTGTGGTAGACAAGATTCTGCGGTGGCCCCCAGGATCCCCACGCCCTGGTGGAGGTGCCCTGTGTGACCCCCTGCCTGGGCGTGGGTGGGAGGAGAACGGCTCGTCCCTCGGAGATGGGACAGGCTGTGGCAGCAGGCTGGAAGGAGACCTTCCTGCCGGCCTCGGGGAAAAGCAAGCCCGTGTGACCCGCTGTGGAGGTAGCACAGGGTAGGCACCTGCAGGTGGCCTCTGCGCCCTGAGAGTGATCGCAACAGGCAGCTAGCAGGAAAACAGGAAGCTCAGACACCTGCAGCCTCACGGACTCGAACTCTGCCTCGTCGGTGTGAGGATCCTGTGCCTCAGACGATATGGACAAGTGCCCTGCACCTTGCAGCCTGGGCAAACCGCGAGGGGGCCCGGGGTGGCATCTTGCATCCAGACTCCTGGCCCAGGGAAACCGTGAGGTTTCGTACGCCTCTCAATTTGCAGGGATTGTTAAGCAGCAGCGTAAAAGGAATGCGGGTGTCTCTGAGCACATTCAACTTGAGAAGAGACACGCCTCACCCCGTGTCTCCGTTTCCGTGGAGTTGCCGTGTTAGCTCCTTCCGGAGAACTAGAAGACTCTGTTCCGGCCGTGTGAGTGAGCTCCGCCCAGTGGACTTGAAGGCCTTGCTTTAAAAGTGTCCCTCCAGGTCCCCCTCCGTGTTGTCTTCAGGAGCCAGCCTCCCTGGGGGCGCAGCTCCAGCTGGGAAGATTCTGGATCCTGGAGTCACTGCTTAGAAGAGGATCACCCACGCGGCCACAGACCCGGCAGTTCTAACAGCCCATGTATTCCACACGGCTCTGCAGATCAGAAGGAGTGGGGTCCACAGTCCTCCTCTCGGGGTCTCAAGGCCAAAATCAGAGAGTTGGGCAGGACAGGCCACCTCACGTCTGAATGTCCTGAGGGTGGGCCGCATGGAGCTCCTTCGGCAGCTGGCAGAACCGAGCGACCTGGGGCTGAGGGACGAACGTCCTGCTCCTTGCCGGTCGTCGGAGGGGTCTGTGGCCCGCAGGACGTGGCCTATACCCTGCGGCCTGGCATCACGCCCTGTGGCGTGACATCGTGGCCCTGCGGGGTGGAATCATGACTGCCGCGTGGCATCCTGACCCTGCCGGGCCTCCTCCTGGCCCAGTCCCTGCTAACCTCTGACCAGTTCCTGGGTTCCGTGCCGTCCGCGTACCCCACGTGCTTCTCTCTTTGTGACCCGCCGCTCTGACTGACACCACTCCTCATCCTCCACCCGCATCGTCCCTCAAGGCCCCATGCGGCTCTGCCCGGGCATCTGCCCATCGCTCGGCCGGCCCCGCGCCCGCCGCCTGGGCTCCCCTGCCCCTCTGCGCTCCCCGCCCTAAGAGTCCATTTCCTGTCAACAGGTGTGGTCCCCACATTTTCCTCAAGAATTCCCATGTCCAGTTAAACAGCGGCATCATTTTCATCCCAAGACCTCAGAGAGGACGATGTACGGGAAACAACAAAGCAACAGTCGTCCTAAATCGGACGTCCTACTGCATCTCGGGAGACAGTTCTGTTCATCGTCCTAGAACGAGTGATAACCACAGTCACCGGCACAGCAACAGTGAGTGTTGACCATGTAATAAACAGGGAGCCTGTGTTACTAGCCAGTGGCGGCTCTGGCGGACCCACACCTCCGGGATGAGATGTGAACTTGTACATCCTGAGCAACGCAACAGATCCGGGAGGCCCTGAAGCGGAGTAAGAGAAGCCCATGGGGCTGCGACTGGCGGGGAAATGCATAATCGCTGAGGTTTCACGGCCACTGTCACCTTATAACCCGTCAGCACTGGCTCTGCCCTCCCGCCATATGGGCAAAGGCACTGAGAAAACCAGAATGAGCACCTTCGGCGGGACGAGAGCGGGACCCGACACCAGAACACTCACCGTGGCTGCTGATAACTGTTCAGGACTCATTCCTTGTGCCATTCGCCAAATCAGGGAGATACGAGGGTGCCCGGAGCGTTCGTTCATTGAACTGTTTATTTTCCTCCAGGCTGTCAGCTCAGTGATAGATACTTGTGCAGGAGGGTAACAACAGCAAGAACGTTTGTGCTTTGGGGTCTATAAATCACACTTATGTGATTGAATTTAGTAAACAGCTGACTTGGGATAGATTTAAAATAGCTGACCTATCATAGTGTGTGTGTGTGTGTGTGTGTGTGTGTGTGTGTGTGTGTAGGTCACGCACACGTAGGCTTTTGAGGGGCTCTCACTCTGGTGGTAGCAGGTGTTTTCACTGAACTTGGATTGGACACAATGCCGAACATAAGACCCCAGCACGGGAGGGCTGAGAGGGAACAGTCTGAGGCCTCCTGGTAGTCAGAGGTGGAGCGGGCTGCGGGGCGACTTGGAGATGGCCAATGGCAGACAGCTGTCCTGACCGCAGAATGGAGGGCCAGCCAATGGCGATGCCCCATCTGAACAATGGAACCGTTAGCAACAAGTGGCAGGAGACGGAGGACAGTTGTACCAGCCAACGGTCCCAATCGCCTTCCCAGCTTCTAGATCTGAGCTAGGTGCCGGTCCCAGGAGCCCATGGCTGACAGCTTGTGTGCCCAGGAGGAAGGTTCTTACAACACCACGGTGAACGTCCACAGTGACGGTTCTCTGTCTTTCTCCACGGGCGTCTCCGGGTGGCTGAGCACCTGCACACGGGTAGAGAAGGGCCTCTCACAGTTGCCGGGACGCTTGGACGCACGGCCCATATGATCCCGAAGCTCTGAGACCTCAACGATTGCCATGTCACCCCTTTGGGATGGGAATATGTAGGGCAAATGGGGCCCTGCCCAGGCCGTACCTACAGCGGTTCATTGACCCTGTGGGGCCACCTGGTAGTCTTTTCCCTGGTCCCACATGGATGCTTGGTAATTAACCCAACCCCCGCACTGATTCCCGTTCGGTTAAACGAAAACCACTAAGAGATCCCCGTGCTGACCGAGAGAGGAGATTAGAGACAACGCTGTGCCCTGGGGGAGGAGCCAGAAATTGGTGCCACCCTAAAACGTCTAGAGGATGCGGGACGGTGGCCTTCTTCTCCATTTAATTTACCTGCTGACCCTGGCACAGACCAGAGACAGCCTGAGGAGGATTCGTGTGGGCCACTCAGTCCCACACGCAATGTTCCGGATGCGGCGTGGGTTTCTGTGGCCTCAGACAAATGGCCACTGGTCTGGCGTCTGTTGTGTTCTTTTCCATCTCTGTCAGGAAGGGGGTCAGAGGCAGCTTTCGTTCCCTGGGAACGGATGCCAACGGACGTTGACAGTCCACACCAGGGCTGTGGTTTCCCCCTCAGCCCACGCAGACCTCAGCTGGCCATCAACCAGGTGCACTGGACTCAGGACATGATGCTATTGCCACCAAATGGGCCTGGGTGTGGCGGGTGCACAGGACGTCTTTGTGACGGGCGCCTCAGAGGGTGTGAGCTAAGGCTTACAAAGATCACATCAGTGCAGTGATGAGGAGGCCACTGGTCGGTGGGGGGGGACAGCTCTTCAAAGTAACAGACAACTCACGCCATCTCACAGCTGTCACTGTAGGAAGGAACAGTCACCCGTGTATGTCCTGAGTTCTGGAGGCAGAATATTCCCTGTTGAGGAATATTGCTTCAACTTATAACCAGGAGACAAGAAAGGCCACCAGCTTATGCGGGAGAAGGGCCCTGTCACATGGGCCCTAAGACCCAGGAGACCCTGTGCATTAGGGTCCCTGTGGTGGGAAAAGTGTCTCCTGGAGTTCATGGGGAACACCGAGGGGACAGTCGCAGCCCCGGGGCCGGGAGGAAGGCCACGCCACCTGCGGTGGAGAATGACACGGCCGTGGGGGAACAGCTTGGCCCCTACGGGCCCCACTAGAGGTGAAGCACAGAGCCACAGCCACCAAGCCGCCGTGTGACCCGAAACGTCACCCTTAGCTGGCCTCTGTCGGCTCCCCTGAGCTGTGGCGTATAAACACGCTACAATCTTTCTACTGGGCTAAAGGACAGGACAAGTCTACTAGGTTTCACTTTATTTTGTTTCATTGATTTCCACATTTGTCTAAGACAGTTTTCACATAGACTCCTCCTGTGTGCCCCTCACCGACAGCTCTCCCCACCAACTCCTGCCTTAAATATTTCCTCTATTCCCTGTAGAATAACAAAGGTGATTTAGAAATGCTTCTGTAATGGGGCGCCTGGGCGGCTCAGTTGGTTTAGCCTCCGACTTCGGCTCAGGTCATGATCTCGCGGTTCGTGAGTTCGAGTCCCACGTCGGGCTCTGTGCCGACCGCTCGGAGCCTGGACCCTGCTTCGGATTCTGTGTCTCCCTCTCTCTCTGCCCCTCCTCTTCTCATGCTCTGTCTCTCTCTGTGAAAAGTAAATAAGCATTAAAAAAAAAAAAAAGAAATGCTTCTGTAACAGATACATAGGGTGTTTTGCATGAGGGTGTGTAGGTAGCTGGAATTCAGACAGAAAAAGATTTGACCATCAGACATTACTCAGAAAATGTCAGTTGTCCTCAAAGTCTCTTAATATTATTTTAATACCAAAATATTAAATCTTGATATCTCTTCTCCTAAACAGCTACACGCTAAATTAATCCAAGAAAAGACATATGTGTTGTCATCTAGAACATCAAAGTGTTCATATGTCATCAAGGTGAACATATGAGAGAAAAACATTTTATAATATATATTCCACGTGCACATGTATCACACACACGTTCACAAGAGTCTTGACATTTGACCTATGTGTCCTGTTTCCTGACACAGTTTCGTCGACCTTCCCTTGTAGAAGAAATGACTGCTCGGACGTACCCATTTGGGGGTTTATTTCTGGAATAGGTTATACACACACTAAGCTACCATCTCAGAATTCATTCGCCAAAAGCCCCTTTTCTTCGGTGTTCTTCCTACGAGCTTTATCTCCGTGTGTGATTGAAGCATTTTAAAATTCAATTTTAATCTTTCCTGTCGCATTAGTTTGCTGTTTACTGTGCTTTGACTTCCATTTGCCCTCTTTGTGTTTCCTCTCCTTTTGCTGTGTTTCAAGTGATAAAAATCTGTCTTTTGTCTTTCTAAATGTATTTAGTTACTTTGAGAAACAGAGCGAGGGCAGGGGGTGGGGTGGAGGCAGAGAGACAGAGGGACAGAGAGAATCTCAAGCTGGCTCCAGGATTTCAGTGCAGAGCCTGATTTGGGGCTTGAACTTACAAACTCTGAGATGGTTTCCTGAGCCGAAACCTAGAATTAGACGCTGAACCGACTGAGCCGCCCAGGCACCCCTGTTTTCCGGTTTTTAATACAGTTTCGACGTCAGCCTCACTGATCCTTGGAAGATGGAATTGTCCTTTTGATCCATCACCCTTCTCACGTACAGACATTGCTCTTACCTCCTCTGGAGGTTCCAAGTCTGTACGTCCATTCTCTCTGCCCTCTTCCCGAGCCTCAGTTTCCCAAGGGCAAAGTGCGGTAAGAGCAGGAGGACACAGTGAGGGAACAACTGTCTAAGTGCCTGCAGCCTGTGTGATGCCCACCAAGGGCTCAGTGCAGGGCAGACATCGTGGGGACCTCAGAAAAAAAGATCGGTCACATTTACATGGCCACGTTAATGAAGTTGATCTCTCTTGGTGGGAAGGAGAGGAGATAAAGCCAAAGGCAAACATTTTGAAGTCTAAAGATCTTCTGAATGACTGGTTTTGTTGTCCTGTCTTCTGTTTCACTTTGAGAACGACTGTAGAGATGATCCCCTTTCAACAGGGGAGGGGAGGTCACGATGATTCCTTCTTCATGTAAGTTCAGCTTTCGCTAGATGCTGATGGGCATTTTCTTATTCTAACAGTCTCCAGAATTTATCAAATAATATTTGAGTAAAATTTGTTCGTGTTTTTTTAAAAGTTTGTTTATTCTGAGAGAGAGAGAGAGAGAGAGAGAGAGAGAGAGAATCCCAAGCAGGCTCCATGCTGCCAGTACAGTGCCCCGCACGGGGCTCAAACTTACGAACAGTGAGATCATGATTTGAGCCGAAATCAACAGTCAGATGCTTAAATGACTGAGCCACCCAGGCACCCCAGTGTTTGTTGTTTGTTTGTTTTTAAGGATCTTTCTAGAGACTATCCTCACAGTGGAACCCATAGTGTTAAGTTGACCCGAACCTCCAGACTCCATTTCCTCAGTTTCCAAGAACGTTTGTGCGATCATTGGTGTCATGAGGTTTAAGTCACGGTTTCCCAATATTTATGTTTCCTGAGCTGATCAGGAAAACGGCTTATCTAAGTGGGAGATGTGGCTGATTTTCTGAACTGAGTTGACCATTCCTGCAGACTGAAGAGTAACTTTTTCACAGAAAGTTGTCAGCTTGACGCATGAAGATTTAAGTAGAATGTCAGGGCACCGGGGTGGTTCAGTCGGTGAAGCGTCTGACTTCGGCTCACAGTTGGCGAGTTTGAGCCCTGCATCGCACTCTGCACAGACAGTGTGGAGCCTGCTTGGGATTCTCTGTTTCCCTCTCTCTGCCCCTTCCCTGTTTGTTCTCTCTCTCCCCCCCGTGCCCTTAAAACTAAATAAACTCAAAAAAAAAAAAAAAAGCATTAGGTATAACGTCAAAAACCTGTATCATCAACTAAATATCACAGGGCGTGAGACACGCCGCGATGCATGCGGACCCATTCACGATTTCACCTGGAGAACGCGTGCCAGCCTCGGTGAACTGACATGCCAAAGAAACGTGGGGAGCTCGGCTCCTCCTTTCTTAGTTACCTCTAGACACCTAGAAACCTGAAAAAGATTCTATTTCCGTGTGAGAGCCAACAGATCCTCATGTTTTTTTTAAGTGGAAGAATCAACGTGGTGGTGACTTAAATGGTGTTTGCACAGATTGTAGTTTGTGCAGGTGGCTCCTGGCACGTCAGTGGATTTCTCTCTCGGGAATCTGCACACTGGCAGCTCTCACTTTGACCTCCACTGAACTCTGACCCGTGTGGGAACCTACTGGAAGTTGCACTTACCTGGGGCCAGCCGACACTGCTTGATTGGAGGCATTCCACTAGGTGCCCAGAAATGGGAAATACGTTGTGTTCAAAATACAATATTTCTCATTTTCTTTTCTGAAGCAAAGAAACAGTTGTCTCTAAATTTCAGTTTCACTTAATAGAATTGGTTTTTGAGTTAGTAATACGACTATGAAAAAGATCTGGTTCATTTGTTCTCTTAATGGGTGTGTTCAAAAAACCCGTACAGACTGAATCTTTTTCTTCACTATGTGATGTCAAGGCATTTTCATTATTTACTGTAAAATGTAACAACGTAGCCCTGAGTTGGATAGCTTCTAAGTTATATGACTACTGTGACCGTGCATTTGTCTTTGCATTTGTCGTTTCCCCCTACAAAATGAAAGTATTTGTCAGAAACTTAATATGTCTTCTACAAAATGGAAAACTATTTTTGCTAGAATTTACAAAAGTGTTATTAACCTATGGTTTCTAGGGTCACATAGAGATATATTTGATCAAATATCCGAAGGGAGTTCTACTAACTTCCTTTACTGGGTTCAGTCTCCTCACCCGAGGTGGCCTCCAAGGGTTCTGTCTGCTCCCACACTCTACAGATCGACTTTCAATGGGTTGACCAAGTGATTGTTTCGATGTGGGCAGTGACGGAACACCAAATCCTTGTTCAACAAAGTTTCAAGAATTTTCTCCAGGAAGAATGTATCAGGAAGAAGCTAGGATCCAAAGGATCCAATGGAGGGGGTTCACCATCGTTCTGCAGTCCGGATTTGGGATAGATCACTTAATTTTCGTGACGTATTTTGGCTTTTTAACAAACCACGTTAGTGGTATCACTTGTAGTCAGCCAAGTCTGGAGAAATGAGAGAAGGAGTCATTTTGGGTCTATGTCCCAAATTACTCGTGTTTGTACTCTTTCAGGTCTTTTCTTAGCCACTTGGATAAACTCAGGTAGACACTGGATATTGGCCTACGGTAGTTGGAAGAATCGTACAACTATGAATTTTGCTGTTATTTGAGTAAACTTGTTTGAATACAGATCAGAGAGACGCGTGATCTAAGTGTGTTTGGCTCTCTCTGTTCTCTTCCCAGCAACACGTGGCTCGCTCATGCCCATTGGTAAAAGGCCGTCACTCACGCGAGTAGGTTTGTAGTTACTCCCCTGTCGTTGTCACCGGAAGTTCAGTTTTGACCAAAAAAAAAAAAAATACCATAAATTATTCTTTATATAAGTAAGAAGAGATTTTTGTGATATGATTGTATCACCTAAATGGTTTCAGATGCATTGTGCTATCTTAACAATGAAAAATGAGTACCCTTTGATCCATTTCTCAGGAAAACAGATTATTGGCATAACACGTAGGTCTGACATGATTATATATCATAGAAGTAGATGAACTAGTCAATATCAAGCTGTTTTCGATGATAAACCATTTCAGAGTACGCAATCATCTCTTCTTAATGACCGAGTTTCATAAACAAAGCATTTTATGAGTAGAATTCATCGTGATGCTGCGTTTAATGTAAAATACGCAGTAAAAGCAATTGAGTGTGCTGTTGTGGAGGCACATCTGACAGCCTGAAATATTAATCCAAAGCCCTCGTCATGGTGATTGATTGGAAAACATGGAGGCAATGTTATTGAACATTTTTTTTATGAAATGCATTATGAATAGAAAAATATCTTAGATCATTTCTTGTAGCAAAAAAACAATTTATAATGACACGTATTGATTTTATTCTGTAAATATTTCTGCTTGACTGATGAGTTTAATCGTGCAATGCACTGGTATTTGTCATACTCAAAGTTTCCTTGTTTATTGGGGTTGTTTTAGAAATAAAGTGAGAAAAAAAAAGAAATAAAGTGGAGATGCTCTGTGAATTTTTGAAAAGTTGTACCTTTTGCTTGGAATTATTATTTGACTTCACAGTGAGGCACATATAGGTCAGATTTTGTAAAGCTGTTAAAATCTGCACCTTTTTGAATCTATAATTTTCTGTGCAGTGGAAATAATTTGTTAGAATAAAGCACCACCCCCGATTCCTGCTGAAGGATGTGCTGTGCAGTTACAGTGATAAATATTCAAGACTAAAACATATTTTTTGCATGTGATTAGTTATACTTGCAGCCTCCTGTGGTAGATCACTGGGGAATTAATTTCCCGGGGCTGACACCTCTCTTTCCTCTGTCACAAGGTTTTCATCCATTTTTTCTTTGTTGTTTAAACTTTTACAGTCAGGCTTCCAGCTTAAACTTGCTCTCTGCTCCTGGGAAGAAGACATCTGGACGTGTTTGCAGGACCCAAGGGACAGACAGGCTACGAATCTGATAGCCAGGAGGCCTCTTTGGAGGTTCACGCCTGGTGAATGGCAGGTGCGGGCTTGGTCCAGGAACATGGCTCCTGGTGCCACAGGGGAAGGACTTACACATGTGTCCTAGGGAAAGCCAGGACCGCAAGATCGAGGGTTTCCCTCCAAGGGGGACTATCCTGTAAAACTCGGCTTTGTCACGTGGCTCTGTGGGCGCTCGGGGTGCTGTCAGAACCTCACCCCTACCACCACTGGCACGACACGTGTCTACACCACCCTCTGGTTTGGATATGGGAACAAGGGCGAGCCTTCGCACGTGAGCAGACTACCCTCCACTGCAATACCAGTGTTTTGGTAACTTCATGAAGTTTAGAGGTAATCAAGTCTCCTGACTGCTCATAGCAGCAGAGAGTCAGCAGACGGAAGAGCCAGTGAACATGAATGGACAGACGTGCTCTTTCGCCTTCGAGAAGCATTTGCGAAAGAGGCCTCAGCGCGGAGCTGGATGTCCCACGCTAGTGAGCGGCACTTGTACCAGTAAAAGGACGTGTTTAGTGTATGGCATCTGGTATCGTGAACAGTCTTTTCCATATTTAATGCTTTTTTATATAATTGCAATAATAGCGTGCATCTGATCTTACCTTCTGAACTAGACCTTGGCCAGCTCTCGCGTGAAAACAGGGCTTCCTGTGTGTTTCCTATAATTCCAAAAATGGAATTAATTTTAACCATTCTTTTTTAGAATTTTTTAATGTGTATTTATTTTTGAGAGAGAGAGAGACAGACAGAATGTGAGTGGGAGAGGGGCAGAGAGAGAAGGAGACACAGAATCCCAAGTAGGCTCCAGGCTCTGAGCTGTCATCACAGAGCCCGATGTGGGGCTCAAACCCACAAACCACGAGATCATGACCTGAGTTGAAGTTGGACACTTAACCAACTGAGCCACCCAGGCACCCCTTAATTTTCACCATTCTAATATTGAACATTTTGATTGATTTCAAGTGACTACTGTGAAAAATGATAGTCTTAGGAAAGCTTATATATATGTGTGTGTGTGTGTCTGTGTGTGTGTGTACTGAATGCAAATTAAGAAGCTGTTTTCTAGGGGCATCTGGGTGGCTTAGGTGGGTAAGTGTCTAACTTCAGCTCAGGTCATGATCTCACAGTCGGTGAGTTCGAGCCCCGCGTTGGGCTCTGTGCTGACAGCTCAGAGCCTGGAGTCCGCTTCAGATCCTGTGTCTCCCTCTCTGCCCCTCCCCTGCTCATGCTCTGTCTCTCTCTGTCTCAAAAATAAATAAAAACCTTAAAAAAAAAGAAGCTGTTTTCTACAAGGTGGTACCAAGGAACATTTTTGCCACCTCGGGACAAAATGATTAGGGTCATTCCCTGATGATGCTTTTTAGTGAAATTCATGGGTTTTTGTTGTTAAAATGAAAAGAGAATTCCTTGACAGGGAAACTAAAAACCAAGGGGATCACATAAAGGAAGGCATCTTAATTATTGAAAAAATCCTCCTCAGGGACCTACCAGGTAGAGAGGTGATAAGAGTCACCAATTCTTTTGTACTATGCAGACATTTGTCAGGGTATTTGGCCAGGAAACAACAAAAAAGACTCCAGAAAGCAACAAAAAAGTCTCCAGGGATAAACGTTTCATTAAGAAGTCCACCCTATCTGTGGAAGATTTATTAGACCAGGTAATTGAGCAACTTGAAAGGTCAGAGGGCTCCTGGCTAGAATGTTTATGTGGAAAAGTAGAGGTAAACAAGAGAGGAGGTGAGGGGAAAAGAAATATGAAAGACTTTTGAGAAATTTAAAAATATGAATTTTACAAAGAGAAAAATTTTCATGATATCGTCATGCTGTTAATAAGAACAAACAAGTGGGACAGATGCAGAAGTCCTGACAAATGTAAGCGATATTGGACACTTCAATACGTTTCCCTGTTCCTTTCCATAATTCTCTTTTCCTTGGATGATTGGGGCTGCGGAGAAGGCGGTCACTTCCCTGGGCGATCTTAGGTTGATGGAACAGACAGATCAATATAGAAAAGTTAGAATATTGGACGTCGAGTCCTTTAGCGGTAAGTGCCGGATGTGCTGGCGACCTTGGGGGGGCCCTGACTGCCCCCCGACAGTGCGGTTGGGAAGGCTGCCTGGGGCCAGCACCAGGGGATGGGTGTTCCGGACACTGGGACTGGGGAAGGGTGTAGGTGCCGTGGATGGTGAGCCCTGTGTCAGGAGAGGCAAGCAAAGGTGGGCCACGAAGCCCTTGGATGTGTTGGCATGACCCAAACTGCTTATACATATTGTATCACTTGATCTCATCCACGGGCTTTCCAAGTAAGAGCCATTATGGTCCCATCTGAGCTGGAATTCAGACTGAGTTGTCTGCCTCCACCAGGCTGCCACAATGGAGAAAGAACGTTCCAGATGGGAAGTTACTGAAATAGGAAACACGGTAACCAAACCCAGTGCGTCCAACTGGGACGGATCCTACAGCAGGTTGCATGGAAGGCAAATAGACTTTATTATTAGAAAACATATTAATTAATTCTCCTTGCATTGACAAGTTAAAGGGGAGACGATCAATACCTTTATCGGGTAGGTGTTTGTAAATATTTTCTCCCAGGCCGTAGACCATCTCTCCGTATATTTACTTCCTCTTCGTTATGAAGAACGGAGTGTTTCAAATGTACAGAAACGCTAGAGAATTGGACAGCAGGTGTCTGTACGTGCCTTATCTTTTCACCTGCTCTGTTTACTTCACACCTGCTTTCCCACTTCTAGTACGGAGAACATAAACATCATCAAACCTACGTACGCAGCTGTGATTTGGGCCATTTTCCACTTACTTGGATAATTTTTGTTTTAGTGTTCTACTCTGGTGCATAAATGTTAACAAATTTTACATTCGTTATTAGCCATTTCCTTTATTAATCAGTGCGAACCGTGCCTGATGCCTTTGCCTTGGATGATTTTCCTTATTACTGTCATGTCCACACTCACATATATATATAAAGCTTGTCAAGGCCTAGAATTCTTGGCTCTCAAATCGTACTTACAAACATCTGCAACCTCTACAACCACTGAAGACAAATACTAAAGTACATTTAGTGCTGCATGCATGAAAGCAGATCAGACTGCTTGTTTGGATGCAATTTTGAGTTGACGCTATTTCTCTAATCCGATAATCTTAGATTCCAGAGTGTCCAAAGTTTTATCAAGACATGACTGGGCAATTTGCTTTTGTTCCTTGTTTTTTTTTTCCCCCTCATTCTCTGTGAGTCTTTTCAATTTGAAACCTCCATATTTCCTCACTTGGCTGGATTTTAATCTGTCATTTCTTTGTGTAGTGTTTCTCTTCACTGTGTTCCGATCTGTCCACGTTTTGGTCTGCACCGTTTTATGTTTATAGCCACTGAGACATGTGGTTGTATAATCACATTTTCACCTTTTCATGCATTGTTTATAATCCTTCCACCGTGGACTTCCCCTGTTTCATGAGCACTTTCTTTTGTTTGATCAGGGCAGCATCCTACTGGATATTGCCAAGGACACAGATCGGAACTTCCTGAGATGTATGTCGTCTTCTCACGGCAGTGATACTTCACGATGCTATGATTGTCCTGATTCCATTGTCCGGCTGCAGGATCACCTCATCTGCACAAGGTTCCTCTCCAGGCAGAGCTGGGTCAGCTGGGGCCCCGTAAGCATCTACTCTGTGAACCTGCTTTTTTGCCGGTCGTGGTGGGAGGGGTGGGGGAGAAGGGGTTGGAGGGGGCAAGGGTGGGGGGACTGGGTACCGTTGTGAGCCGTCTGCCTTCAGTGTCTCCTGTAGGGGCTGGTGGGATCACGCCTCCTCGCTGCCCTGTGCTCAGACTTTGCCCACAAGCTTCAGACACATCAGGTCATTTTCAAGCCTTATTTCCATCCACCATCAGGAAGGCCGTAGACCAGGTTGGCCTGCTCTGTGACTGGAAGGAAGGCCTGGAACTTTCTGAAGTGAGCATGACTCCATACCTAGATTTTGAGGCTGCTACATTTCTTCTCATTACAAAATGTCTGCTCATTTTGTGAGAATCAAATATAAAGCAGGTAAATTCTGAGGTTATTTTTCTCCCCACAATTTTATCTTGAGCTCTTTATAAGGTGGCTCATCCGGAAGCAATTCAAATATAACCTCACTTATTTTTCTATTAAACAGGGTCAAGTGTCGATTCGAGAGTTCACGTGCTGTGATCTTGGAATATCGGTGCGTGCAGTCACCTAAACCGGATTTAATTGTTTATTACACTTTGGGTGACGACTGATTAATGGACACCCTGACCTCCACTCGCTCCCAGTGCCCAGACTCACTATTTTTTTTCTCACAAAGGCCTCGGGTTTCAGAGGCCACTTCAAGTCTGTGAGGTTTTCTTAACTGAAAGCCCCCAGTCTACACCAATGACTCTTGGCACACGTCTCCCTCCTCACCGAGGTCTGGGGGCTACAGACGTGGTGGAAAAGTTGCACGGGTGTCCGTGAGCGGCACTGTCATCAACTACCCTCCACTTCCTCCACATTCTTTCTGTCAGATGCTCAGAATCATCACAGTTTCCAAATATATTAACAATGGATTAACCTTGAGACAGGGAGTCTCTAAAGAATTCACAGCGACACTGTCGACATCTTGGTTAAATACGCTCATAGCATGATGGTGTTGAGCTCTCTACATCTGGCGTATTTCCTACAATCCACCCGCTACTGTATATCGACAGACCTGTGCTCATCTGCCGAGCCATGTGGAGAGATGGGGACACACAGTCCCTGAGCTCAGGATAAGCTTGCTCCTTCCATCCATGTAGTTCTTGTGGCCACAGACACATAGCTACAAATGCACAGTAATGCCAAGGCCGGCTGGATCCAAAGCAGAACACACAGCCATGGCTGAGAGGTCATGGGGTTGGGGCACTCGGCTGGCCCCACATCTGGCTTTGTCTTTGCCCCTGGCATGGCCACAGGGGCACCGGTGACCCTCAGCAGTGAGCCGGGATAAGTTACGTTAAGTCCAGAGTGTAATGGCAGCATGCGAACTTTCGCGAGGACCAAGAGAGAGGCCAGAAGGGATGTGCAGGCTGCTCTGAAACGAAAAAGGAGCTTGAGAAAGCAAGTCACTTTGAAGGCTAAGTGTCAGGGCGTATTTAGAGCTTTGTGGGAGAGCGGACAAGGAATGGTGGATTGTCAAAGGAGGCCGTTGGATGAATGAGACTGACATGTGGACGGGAAGAAGGAAGGAGGTGCTGGCGGAGAGGACGTGTTTCCTACGGGCCTATTCTCCTGGAGCCTTGGTTTTCCGTGTGTCTCTGCCTTAGGTAGGGGGGCTCCTAACTTTTGAGAGAACAAAGAGGTGATGTTTTTCCTTTGAATTTGACAAATTGTATGCCTATTCCTTGCATGCCAATGTGTCTTGTTGATGAGAAGGCAGGAGGGCATCAGAGTCAACTCAGAGTTGTACAGTCGGGAGACAAAGGGAGCCATAAACAAGCAAAGTGTCGTCATACATGGTACCTCAGGGTCACCATTATGTAACGGGTCCCTGGCACATAGAAATCATGTGCATTTTAATATAACCTGTGACGATATGTGTGTGTGTGTGTGTGTGTGTGTGTGTGTGTGTGTGCGCATCATCATGATGTAATATTGTCTATTTTTAGACAATGTTATATTAATTCTAACAATGACGTAGAACACTTCTATGTGTTCTACGCCTCTCATAAATAACAACTCTTAACCCTCACAGCAGCCTTACAAGGCAGATATTTTCATTGTCTCCTCTCTATCCACGCAGCGCAGTGAGGCACGGAGAGGTCAACCACTCGCGCAGGGTCAAGTCGACAGTGGTGAGCCCAGACTCAGCTCAGGCTACCTGGCCTCGTGCGCTTGCGGGGTGGTCCTCTTTAATCTGCGTGGGTCCCTTACGAGCCAGCCTACACGACGTGAATCAGTCTTATGGAGCGGACAGGCGCCCTTGGCAAGGCTTCAGGTTGGCCTCCCAGAGGGCAAGTCGCCGAATCCAATTCCAGGATGATGAGGGTGTGCTCCGCCTGGCTCCAGAGTCATTTCTAGATGACTGTTCTCACCAGGCCTTGTGCCCCAGTGCTGTCATGGCAGCCGCACACCCTCCGTGCCCACAGAGTGGTCCCTTTCCAGTCCAGGGAGCCGGGTGTGCGCATAAGGAGCAGGCAGGCCTTCACGACCACGGCGCTCCTGACGGCTGAGTTAATGGTGCAGAACCGTGACCCCTTTTCCTGTCCGGAATGCATTTCTCCCTTTCTCCCACCTTCTTTCTTTTCCATGCATCTTTTTGATTGTTTGGAAGCTGAATCCTAATTATTCACTGAAATTCCAGTGTCTGTTTCTTATAAAGAGAAATGGTTTTGGGGCACCTAGGTGACTCAGTAGGTTAAACATCCGACTTCGGCTCAGGTCATGATCTTAGGGTTCATAGTTCGAGCTCCGTGCCGGGCTCTATGCTGACAGGTCACAACCTGGATCCTGCTTTGGATGCTGTGTCTCCCTCCCTCTCTCTCTGCCTCTCCCCTGCTCGCATTCCGTCTCTCTCTCTCTCTCAAAAATAAATAGACATTTAAAAAAATTAAAAAAAATATTTTCAGGTCTGTCCTTCCACCCCTGTCCCCCTGCCCCATGCCCTCGCCCTGGCTTCGGCTGACAATCCAGTCTCCCTGCCCCCATCTCAGACTTTCCCTTGTTTCCTGTGTGCAACTGAAATAATTTGAGATTATCAAAATAAACTGCCCTCCCAAATGAAAAGAAAACACAGGTGAAGTAACAAACAGAGAAATAGCACAAGGCTAGATGGTCATGGGGACTAAGGAGGGCACCTGTCGGGATGAGCACTGGGTGTCATATGTAGGTGCTGAATCACTGGGTTCTACTCTTGAAACTAATACTGCACGCATGTTAACTAACTTGAATTTAAATAAATAAATTACGGGGGCGCCTGGGTGGCTCAGTCGGCTGAGCGGCAGACTTCGTCTCAGGTCTCACGGTCCGTGAGTTCGAGCCCCGTGTCGGGCTCTGTGCTGACAGCTCAGAGCCTGGAGCCTGTTTCAGATTCTGTGTCTCCCTCTCTCTGACCCTCCCCCGTTCATGCTCTGTCTCTCTGTCTCAAAAATAAATAAATAAACGTTAAAATAAATAAATAAATAAATAAATAAATAAATAAATAATGTACTCTAAAAAAAAAAGAAAGAAAAAACAGCACATGGTTAAACTTACAATACGCAGGGTTTGGGGGTTATAATATTAATTTACTTACCAGTGTCAGACCTCTTGCTAATCAAATTCCCCTTTAAATTGAAAGTGCTTTTCTTCTTTACTCCTCCCTGCGTCCCTCCCGCGCATGTCTAGGCGAGGTGTTGGTGGCAAGTTCCACTTACTGGACTTTTCTTAAACGACAGCAGCTAGAAGTTCTTCTGCAGGAGCCCGTCAGCTTAGGAAGAGTCCGGGTGAAAACAGTGTCTCCTGATGCCCTCTGGGCAGGTGCACTGCCGGGAGCCCCCGCATCACCACTGCCATCCTCAGGGACATAGTCCGGCATGGACCCCTGGAGGAAGGAAGCACCCCGACACCGAACGGGGGCTCTGGGGGTGTCCCCCTGGGTTTGTATTTTTCCTTTGCCTTCTGGGCAAAACCCTAACACTTCTGAGCATCAATTTCCTTCTCTGTAAACAGGAGCTAATTGGTCCCTGCCTCCCATGTGCCTACGAGAACTCGAAATGTGTTCCAAATCCATTGCACCCTGCCAAGCATGTCAGGAGGGAATGTTAATATGATCGTCTAAAGCGTTTTTTTATTAAAGGCGTGATTATTAGAAACAGGTGATTTTTTTCACCATGTTTTCTCTTCAACCAAAATTAACATTGATGGGGCGCCTGGGTGGCTCTGTCGGTTAAGTGTCCGACTTCGGCTCAGGTCACGATCTCACGGTCCGGGAGTTCGAGCCCCGTGTCGGGCTGTGGGCTGATGGCTCAGAGCCTGGAGCCTGCTTCCGATTCTGTGTCTCCCTCTCTGTCTGCCCCTCCCCCATTCATGTTCTGTCTCTCTCTGTCTCAAAAATAAATAAACGTTAAAAAAATTTTTTTTTTGAAAACATTGAGTATCTAAGAGTGATGGACTGAGTGTTTGTCTCCGGATTCATATGTGGAAGCCCTAATCTTGAATGCGATGGTATTAACAGGAGGGCTGTTGAGAGGTAATTAGTTTAGACGAGGCCATGCCCATTACTGTGTCCTTGTAACAAGAGGCCAGAGCCCTTTCCCTCTTCCTCTCCCCACCACATGAGGACACAGCGAGGAGGCGGCTGTCTACAAGCCAGAAAGGAACTTCTCACCAGAATCTGACCGTGCTGGCATCCTGGCCTTCCGGCCCCTGGACCGTGAGAGACCGATGCCCTGTCTGTATTTTCCTACCGCCGCCCGAGCTAATGTGTCTGTGTTTTCATTTATCTTTGAAGATTCTACAAATCTGAAACACCACCAATGCAGGCCATGGGGGCCATGAAGGGGGCACAGGGAAAAGTGAAATCTAACCGATGATATTCCTCACTCACACCAAACAAACTTTCCCTCCTTGCAAGCGATCTGAACTCCCACGTGTACGGGACCGACCGCGTGCCCCCAGGAGCAGGCCAGGCGGCCAGCTTGGACAGGAGAGGGCGTGTTGCTGATCTGTGCACTCCACTTACCTCCCCTCCAGGGGAAGGACAGGGTGCGTGGCTGCTATGGCCAAATGCCATTTGGAGGGTAGCTCCTGGGGAACCGGGGCCAGTCAAGCCCTCCACAGTAGATGCCCACCCGTCCCTGGTAACTCCATAAGAGGATGGGGAAACTCTCCCAGATGCAGCAGGTACACGAGACTGAGAAACCTGGCCGGGCTCAGAAGTGCTTGAAAAGAGGGGCACCTGGGTGGCTCAGTCGGTTAAGCGTCTGACTTCGGTGCAGGTCATGATCTCATGGTTCATGCGTTCGAGCCCAGCATAGGAGCCTGCTTCAGATTCTGTGTCTCCCTCTCTCTCTGCCCCTCCCCCACTCATGCTGTCCGCCTCTCTTTCTCAAAAATAAAAATAAACATTAGAAAAAGAGAGAAAAACTTGAAAAGAACAAACTGCTAAGAGCAGACACGTGAAACCCTTGCAAGGCGATCTCCTCCGACCTGAGCACAAGGATCTACCAAGGGTGTTAGCAGATCTTCCCGCCTAATCTCTGCACTGGCATCTCCCGTCCAGGAGGGAGAGGCTCATCCCCGTTCAGGGGACACAGAGGATGACCCCGTCCTCCCTGTGAATACCCTTCCCTGTGACCCCGGGCTCCCCGTCCCTGCCACACTGGCCCCTCTGACACTGTGCCTTCGCCCTCTTCTCCGTGCTGAGCTCATCACTTGTGCTTTAAGGAGAGAGGGAGTTCCTTCCCTTGCTCCTAAAAAGAGATGACGATAGGGAATATGACTGCAGTTTATTTCATTGTAATTTGTCTCTGTTTGTGTTGGAGAACAGCGTGTACCAAAAGAAAACGGTGCAGTTGGCAAAGGTGGCTCCCACGAGAAGCCAAGGGGCTGCTTCCTACACGGAATAACAACAGCCCACACAGCACGTACAACCGTGCGCCCTGGGTCAAGTCCTCGACCTGAGCTGGTGAAGTGAGGAGAGCATCTCCCTGGCCCCAGACATACGTCCCTGTTACCAGCATTGTTGTCTACATAATTCTATGTGATGGGTGGTTTTTATCCACACTATGCGACTCACGAGGATGAGGCCGGGAGCATCGCAGCCTCCCGTTCACGGCTCTTAAGTGCCCGAGCAGGAATTTGCAGCACATAGTCCTTAACTCAGAGCCTGGGCTGCCGATTGATGCCCTAGCTTCTTACCAGCTCCCTCTGCTCACTGAGGGATGGCACCGGGTGTGCGAAATGCTCGAGACTCTACGAATAATGGAAAACGCCTAATGTCAATAATATAGACAGTAGATTGAATAATGGATGTCTTATTTTATTTTATTTTATATTATTTTATTTTTTTATTTTGAGAGAGGGAGAAACACACACACACACAGAGAGAGAGAGAGAGAGAGAATCCCAAGCAAGCTCCATACTCAACACAGAGATCGACGTGGGGCTCATATTCACGAACCGTGAGATCATGACCTGAGCTGAAATGAACACTTGGACGCTTAACCGACTGAGCCCCGCAGTCGCCCGTCTTCCTCCAGATTCACGACGCAGTGAAGGGGTATATATGGAAGGGAAACTGGCATTTATGACTCAGCTTTTCTTTCACTCATAAAATATGCAAATTGTCTTTGTCATAAGATAATCTTTTCCCTTTTCTTTCTGTGTGTTAAATTCGGCAGCGTTCAGTGAAGTTGTCAGAGACGGCCTCTCAGATTTCTATTATCCTGCACTCCATCAAATTCCCTTCTGTTCGACTTGACACATTTGATCAGGTCCATTGTGGTGGCACAGGAAGGCCGTGTGTATTTTAACGTCATTGGCACTCTGGGAAGTAGAAGCAGAGCCGGCCCCGGGAACCTGCAGGACGGAGGAATTCAATCTGCAAGGAACACGAAGCAGGATGGTCGGAAAGCCAGCCTCGCCTCGATTTCCCCACAGTGGCTGTGGTGCGTCCCGAGCACACCGGCCAGCGCCCACCGCGCTCCTGCAGACACGGTCCTGCCCTGGTCCATCGTGAGCGGCCTCCCAGACCCCTGAACACGGTCGTGGCCGTATCCGCACCAGGGCCCCACCCGGCCCCCGAGGAGCAGTCTTTCCCGGCAGATCCTTGGCTCCCACCCAGCCGGCCTGACGGGGGGCACGGGGTGGAGGGTGCCCGGGACGTGGGCGGAACCCGCGTGAACAGTGGCTTGTGGTGGGGCGGGCGCAGCAAGACAGGCGTTTGTGCAGACACTTTACTGAACGTTTTCAGACGAGTGCAACAGGACTTTGTCTGAACACGAACCTCCCCGTGAGTGTGGCCTCCAGAGGAGTTTTCTTCCCGGGGAAGGACATGTGATGTGGCATGTATGCTGTGGGGGTCTCTCTGGCCCCCCACGTGGCAGCCATGTCTGTGCTGGACCCAACCTGTGGCTGCTCCTCACAGTGGCCCCTGGAGCCCCCACCTGACCCCCGCACTTGGCCCCCACCTGATCTCAGGACCTGGTCCCCACCTGACTCCAGCACCTGGCCCCCACCTGACCCTAGGACCTGGTCCACACCTGACCCCAGCACCTGGCCCCCACCTGACCCCAGCGCTTGGCCCCCACCTGACCCCAGCACCTGGCCCCCACCTGACCCCAGGACCTGGCCCCCACCTGACCCCAGGACCAGGCCCCCACCTGACCCCAGCGCCTGGCTCCCACTTGACCCCAGCGCCTGGCCCCCACCTGACCCCAGGACCTGGCCCCCACCTGACCCCAGGACTAGGCCCCCACCTGACCCCAGCGCCTGGCTCCCACTTGACCCCAGCGCCTGGCTCCCACTTGACCCCAGCGCCTGGCCCCCACCTGACCCCAGGACCTGGCCCCCACCTGACCCCAGGACCAGGCCCCCACCTGACCCCAGGGCCTGGCCCCCACCTGACCCCAGCGCCTGGCCCCCACCTGACCCCAGGACCTGGCCCCAACCTGACCCCAGCGCCTGGCTCCCACTTGACCCCAGCGCCTGGCCCCCACCTGACCCCAGGACCTGGCCCCCACTTGACCCCAGGACTAGGCCCCCACCTGACCCCAGCGCCTGGCTCCCACTTGACCCCAGCGCCTGGCCCCCACCTGACCCCAGGACCTGGCCCCCACCTGACCCCAGGACCAGGCCCCCACCTGACCCCAGGACCTGGCCCCAACCTGACCCCAGCGTCTGGCTCCCACCTGACCCTAGGATCTGGCCCCACCCGACCCCAGTGCCTGGCCCCCACCTGACCCCAGTGCCTGGCCCCCACCTGACCCCAGGACCTGGTCCCCACCTGACCCCAGCATCTGGCCCCAACCTGACCCCAGGTTCTGGTCCCAACCTGACCCCAGGACCTGGTCCCCACCTGACCCCAGCATCTGGCCCCAACCTGACCCCAGGACCTGGTTCCCACCTGACCCCAGCGCCTGGGCCTTCACCTGACCCCAAGGCCTGGGCCCCACCTGACCCAGCCCCTGGCCCCAGGAGATCTGGCCCCCACTTAACCCCAGCCGCAGGCCAAAGCCTCCGATTTTCTGGCCACTTGCCCCGGGCAGCCTGGGCATTGTTTGCAAGTACAAGTGGCTTCAAAGCTCTTGGAAACAATTCTCCTACGCAGACGTGATATTGACATATTGACGGAAACAAACAAATGAGTGTGGAAAACCAAAGCAGATTTTCTGTTCCTAATGTTCTTTTTTCTGTCCCTGAAACAGTGTGTGTAATAGCTGTGCTATTCACAAAGCTCGTTGACTGGAGGTTATTCAGCAGTGGGGAGGAGCACCAGGGACTTCCCCACCCTCTGACCTTCCAGGTTGTAACGACTCCCGTTTGCCCTTGGGCGAAGCCCCATCCTCCCAAGTAGCTTTATCTGTAGGAAAGTCAGCATTTTGCCCGAGAACCTCCATTTTGCCTTGTTTCCCCGATTTGCTGAGAACCGTCTGCTAGAAACTTCCAGCCTATAATAACTGCATATGAGATTAGCTACGGCTCAATTTCTGATCAGGACAAAGGTCAGCTTTTGTCTACATTTTAATTACTACGCGTTTGAAAAGATACAATTTTTTATCTTTTTTAAATAATCGCATCAATTTATCCCCTGTTCTCAGAAAGCTCTAGGAGAGACATATTTTTAAAATCAAGGCATGCTAGCATTATTAGGAAGTTATATTTCCAGTGAAGAACTAGATTTCCATGTTAAATAAAATCAACAAAGATTTATTGAACACCATCTTTGCTCCTTTATGATACATTATACATTATATATTGCAGTCGTAGTGAAAAATCAAGAAAATTCAAGAACATTCTTACTGAGAAAAAGTTTAGGATCGATTCAAAGAAACAAGATATAAATACACGATGAGAAAAACAACCAAATATCCCAACATCCCTTTTTTAATATATATTTTTTTAATTTGAGAGAGAGAAAGAGAAAGAGGGAGAGGGTGCATGTGGGGGAGGGGCAGAGAGAAAGAGAGAGAAAGAATCCCAAGCAGTCTCCATACTCAGCGCAGAGCCCAACTTGGGGATCCATCCCATGACCCTGTGATCATGACCTGAGTCGAAGTCAAGAGTCAGATGCTCAACTGACTGAGCCACCGAGGCACCCTTCAACATCTCTTTTTACACTCGCTGTCAAATTAATTCCTTCAACATTATGTGTTTAAGCAAATCAGATGGAGGGGCTCTAGAAGGCCTTGGGAAGGATGTAGGATTTGAACCAGATTTTTGAGAGAGAGTTTAAGAGGACAGAGAGAAGACATAAAAGCATCCCAGGCAGGTGACAGGACATGTGTACACGAGTGGACATGAGAAAGGTCAAGGAGCACGTATGGGGCAGGAAGCGCCCTTTGGGGTCATGCCTCATGGCCAGCAGACCAAGTCAGGGGCAGAAAGTAGAGTTGCTGTCATGCTCGTCTACAAGACCGGAAGGAAGTGTGGACATCTGGAAAGGGCACAGCCCAAACTCAAAACAAGGACTTTCTGGGCTGGATCTGACATTGTCTGGACATGCAGCTAACCCATGGCAGACAGAAAATCTTAACCTTGAGACCTTCAACTGATCCTGTGTCTTCTGGTGCTCGTCTCCCTCTCCCTGTTCCTGGAGAGTCTGTGGCAGTGAGGACCGCTCTTGTGAAAGACCCTGCACAGGCTCTAAAGCACCAGCCTACGTACGTGCGGTGTTCTCACACGGGAGCTGAGAATCAGTAGTGTTTAAGGAGGGGAAGTCATGTCCACGTCAGTGTTGAGGGGACGGGCAGATTCAGTCTGGACAAGCAGAAAGGGGTCAGAAGTGTAACAGGACGCAAACATCTTTTTCAGCCTGACAACGTAGGCTCACGAGCGTGAAGTGTGTTATTGCAAAAATCAAGGTTGCGGAAATGAAGCTCGGGGGTGAAATATTAGGATGGGGAAAGTGTGAATGCAGTTTGGGAGGGCTCTGATGACATATTCCTCAGCTCGGCAGGTGCACAAAATGAAATAGGCAGGAGGGGGGGCCAGGGGGCTCTGTGATTCCACATTACACTCTTCTAAAATTTTTTTAATTAAAAAAAATTTTTTTTTGAGAGAGAGAGAGAGATACAGAGTGAGAGCAGGGAAGGGCAGAGAGAGAGAGGGAGACCCGGAATGTGAAGCAGGCTCCAGGCTCTGAGCTGTCAGCACAGAGCCCGACGTGGGGCCTGAACCCACGAACTGTGAGATCGTGACCTGAGCTGAAGTTGGACGCCTAACTGACTGAGCCACCCAGGCGCCCCCTCACATCACACTCGTCTGATTGGGAGGAGAATCTGAGAAAATCCTTGCCATGTGCAGGTTTAAAAAATACCTTCCTGGAGATTTACCTTTCTGGAATTCAAAGGTGAGTGGGCTCATGTATTGACTGGTTCCTTCTTCCAGGCCTTCCTACCTCAGCCCTGGTTAGACCCCACCACTCGTGACTCGTACTGTCCGCTCAGCCACCCTCACTGGCTTTGTTCTTCCATTTTCTCGGTTCTAAAATTTTCATTTGGTTCCGTGTATCTCTTGTTTCTTCCCTGCGGATTTTACTTTCTTGGCTGAAGCTTCCTGTTTCTTCATTTGGTTCCACCATGTTTGTGATTGTCCCCTGAGCCGTGTTCCCGGTGGCTCCTCTTGCAGATTCCTTGGGACACCTGCACCTCTGTTCTTGGCGTTGGCATCGACAGGCTATGTCTATTCCTTCACGTCGAGATCTTCCTGCTCCCTGGGGTGGTGAGTGATTCTTGATTGAAAGTGGGACATTTTCAGTACGGAGGGACAAGATCGTCAGTCTTATTTATCTGTTTAAACTTGCTCTCGCTGGCTACCTTGACACTCATCCGGCCGTGGAGGGTTCGCAGCCTTGAAGCCGGTAGGCGGGGTGAAGGGTGTCTCCCCCCATTCCGCTTCTGTCGATGGGGATGATCGTTTGTGCAGTGCGGCTGGCGAGTGTCGCTGTCTAAAAGTGTTGTCTTGGCGGGTGCCCCTTTCTTGGCCCTTTATCCCCCGAGTGCAGCCTCTGCTGGGGCTTTCTGGTTGGCACCTCCGGGTTACTGGTCTCTCCTGCTCTCAGCCTGGAAGACACAGGGGACCACCGCGTGTTCCCCACAGGTCTATGTGTCCCCAGACAGCCTCTCTTCTTCTGAGGCTTCTTAGACTTGTATTTAAATGATGCTCAGGGCTCTTGGTTGTACTTAGGGGAGGGAATAGAGGAAAAGTATGTCCATGCCATGTTCCCAGGAGGAAAATCCCCCTCATTTCTTTTTTGATTGCTTCTTCATCCTGTGTTTCTATCCCCAATATTGTGGCTGGAGGACCGGGAGAGGACATACAGACCCCGAGGGGCCTCATCCCACCCACGTAACGACAACTTGCTGTCCCAACCTGGATAGTCAAGCTGAGAGTGAAATCAAGTGCTAAATTAAAATTATACAATTCGAAGTATTTGTATAAAAAAGAAAAATATTAAGTGTTCATGTACATTAAAGCACAATCAAAACTGCTTCGTTTCAGTATGACCTGACAATTAAAAACACTTGGGCAGAACTGTATTCCTTGTTATGTATTCTCTTACTTGTAAAAGTTCCTGGCTATGTCTATATCTACACCGTGTCACTCGTATTTTCTAAAAAATATATATACCTTTTGTAATTTCATCTTATAATTTTTTCTTCATAAAATACCTCATTCCTTTTCAAAGTTATGTATTATGGTTATAGGTTTGGGCGTGTTCAACATTTTCAACTGACTATAATTTTTAAAAAAAAATTGCTGGGTCACCTGGGTGGCTCAGTCGGTTAAGCGTCCGACTTCGGCTCAGGTCATGATCTCGCGGTCCGTGATTTCGAGCCCCACGTCGAGCTCTGTGCCGACAGCTCAGAGCCTGGAACCTGCTTCGGATTCTGTGTCTTCCTCTCTCTCTGACCCTCCCCCATTCATGCTCTGTCTCTCTCTGTCTCAAAAATAAATAAACGTTAAAAAAAAATTAAAAAAAATTCCTAGCTCTCAAGCAAGTCTTAAAAGACTCTCCCAATTGGAAAATTTTTTTTATTAGTTTTCTTTATTTTTGAGAGGCAGAGAGAGACAGAGGGTGAGCAGGGGAGGGGCAGAGAGAGAGAGAGGAGACACAGAATCCGAAGCAGGCTC
This sequence comes from Panthera onca, assembly GCF_046562875.1. NCBI lineage: Eukaryota > Metazoa > Chordata > Mammalia > Carnivora > Felidae > Panthera > Panthera onca. The sequence continues at coordinate 91,427,172 of NC_138350.1, forward strand.
CAGGCTCACAGCTGTCAGCACAGAGCCGGATGTGGGGGCTGAACTCACGAACCGTGAGATCGTGACCTGAGCCGAAGTCAGACGCTCAACCGACTGAGCCACCCAGGCGCCCCAGAAAGACTTCCCGAATTTAATTGCAATTCCCATGATCACAGTTCTGTTTACCTGTCCACATTTACCTGTATCTATATGCATTGAAAGATAGCAATCTATATGCGTACCTATGTATTTAGAATCTGTAGACATGCCAACGTCTCTAGGTTTTTATGTGTAAAGGGAAACCTTCTTTTTCCCCAAATGAACCAGTGTGCTGTTTCATTACTTGCGTGGAGACGTCGCACTTACTGAACAGACGCCGGTGGAGTGCTGATGGAGAGCCGGTCATCCTGGCCGGCTCTGCCCCCTGCTGCTGACTCTGGGGAAAGCTTCCCCCGTATCCACAGCCAAGGGGCCGGCTTTCGCTCCCCCAGAGAGGAGGCCTTTCTTGGTGAGACAGCTGTAGAAGGAGTGGGGATGTGAGTTCTGTTTCTTAGCTTTTTCTGAAGGAGTATTGAAAATGACTTTGGCTTATTTTTGACCTGTTTTTCTTCTTAATCAGAAGGTTGCACAGGAACTGCTTGCAAGAAGCAGTGTGAAGCCGTGGCCGGGACTGGGGGGGGTTTGGCAGCACACCCCCCTGCCTGGTTTGGTCCCTAGGACTTTACGGAAGACACACATCTCTCTTGGTTTTCCTTTCTTATCGGTAAAATAGGGACGTGCCCCTTGTAGGGTCTGTGTGAGGGTTCAGTGAGGTCAGGTGCGTCAACGGCCTGGACAGACTCTGTCCCTGGTGGCTGGAAGCTTCTTTCCATCATCAGTGTATCCAGTGATTGGCTTCTGTCTGCCGTCACCTGGTCAGGACAGGGGGCCACTTCCCGGGGGTGTGGCCGGGAGACCAGCAGTCCCTCCCAGGGCCCCTTGACCCACTCGCACAGCAGCTGCACAAGGTGGGCATGGGCACACCTCCTGCCGCCTAAGCGGCCAGGGGCTGGGGGGGCACCTCGGGGCTGGTTGCGTGGGAAAGATGAGAACCCGAAGGTGTTCTTCCAGAAAGCCCTCAGTGTGCTCCGGAAGAGGCAGAATAAGGTCACGACGGGTCAAAATGTAACAATAACAATAAGTTAACGCAGGTTTCAGGTCCTGCTTGTAGAGTGTGTAAAGCGGTGCTGGGAGTTAGTTCTGGAATCTCTCCAGCAGCTGGGCGGTGCGATGAGCCACACCACACGCCCAAGGGGAATCAGGTGCATAGACAGCTAATGAGCTATGAGGTGCATCACACCTGCTCAAGTAACAGCATATTCTTATTATTCAACCAATCAGTACGCCTACTTACTTACCCCCATCCTTCCTAAGAGTAACTTCTGGGTTCTGGTTGGGTATTAGAGTAAGTGCTGTAATCTAGGAATAGTTTTCCAGGAATAAATAACTCACGACCTTTTCCCTCTGAAATGACAATAATATGAACGTATACGGAAGATGTGAAGACCAAAACACCACAGCACGAGGTTTTTATTAAGAGAAGCAAGGGCCAGAGTCCACGGAGGGCCTGGGGACAGAGATGTGGGAAGATTCTGATCTTGCTGTGACCGGGTGACCTTTGACCAGCCCAGGCACCCCTTTGCAACTTCTCACCAGTAAACTGGAGATAATAACATTTACCTCCCTTCAACAGATCGTAGGACGAACCTTAAGCAGCCATTAAAAGACTATTTTATCGCATGGAAAACTCTATTGGCCTGTTTTAGGTGAAACGAAAGTGCAGAATCAGGTATAGATTGTAAGATTTCAGCAAAGCAAGATCAAATAATGATGGAAAATATAGCAAAAGTGAATCCTGTCATGGAATTATGCATCCACATATTTCAAAATTTCGTAAGGTGTATTTTCAATGTTTCCTAATATGAAATGGATGTTCTGACCTTCTGGTGACTAACAGCTCAGCGACAGGAATCCCATTTGAGGAGCAGTGTCTATGCCTTCACTGTGGGACGGTTCCTTCTAGTAAAGCTGGGCTTCCCGTCTGTTACGGTCCAGGTGTGTCCTCATCCCTGGTGCAGAGATTCCCAAAGCTGGGGTTTGTGTGTAAAATATACCCCTGAGAAGAGCTGGTAAAGGATGTGGTGATCGCAGCCGCCCGGACCGTCATGGGGCTGAGAGAGCTAGCCAGCCACAGGTCACCTTCGTTCAGCCGAGAGAGATAGGGTCCAGGGTGGGGGAGTGAGACTCCCATTGCGCTCGAGGCCCGCTCTGCTCTGGGACCCCCCAGTTTTGTAACTTTGAGGGTCTAGTCCCACTTTCTTCGACACTGTATAATCCACCTTTTATAGAGGCTCCGAGGAACTGGTATTCATCAAGGTACAAATTCAAAACTGTCCGCACAGACTCATCCTTTCTGCCGGGGCCAGGTTGGCTACCACAAACATGCCATTAAACAGATGCATTTGCTGGGACAATCCGTGTCCCCAATCACCTTCCATCAGCCTCTGAGAGATCAAAATGAGACCTCAGCAGGAATACACGGCAGGGCATGTCACACAGACCCTGTACTGACCTCCGTTCCCAGGACAATGATGAGAAGGTCACGTGAGTGGACGTAGGTGGCTGCATGGGTTGAGCTCACACAAGTGGACCAACACCCCACCTTCGGGGCCAGAGTTAGGGGTTTCACAGTCACTGTGCCATATTTGAGTTCCTCCTTCATGTACAGAAGCTGATGAGGAGGAAGGAAAGATGGCAGGCTCCGTTCTGGAGGATTCCCACATTTGGGAAGCACTTCAGACCAGCTCCACGGGCTCCACTCTGACCGGTGTGAGGTGGTGTCTCAGTGTGGTTTTGATTTGTATTTCCCTGATGAGGAGTGACACTGAGCATCGTTTCATGTGTCAGTTGGCCATCTGGATGTCTTCTTTAGAGAAGTGCCTATTCATGTTTTCTGCCCATTTCTTCACTGGATTATTTGTTTCTTGGGTGTGGACTTTGGTAAGTTCTTTATAGATTTTGGATACTAGCCCTTTATCTGCTATGTCATTTGCAAATATCTTTTCCCACTCCGTAGGTTGCCTTTTAGTTTTGTTCATTGTTTCCTTTGCCGTGCAGAAGCTTTTTATCTTGGTGAGGTCCCAGTAGTTCATTCTTGCTTATAATTCCCTTGCCTTTAGAGATGAGGACGTGCTCTTTTGTAAGGAGGAGAGAATGTCCTAGGAAAGCATGGATAGGCCAAGAGGAGAGAGCAACGCAAAAAGGGCCCGTGGCCCCGCGGATGCGGCAGAAGTGATGGCCTGGAGGTGTGGCCGCCAGATGCCGGGATGCCTGGCCCTTCCCTCACCTCCTGTGGCTGAGGAAGGCTCAGGGAAGATCGAGCATCACCTGAAGGGTGGTGTCCCCAGGAAACATCCCACAATGGCCTCAGGCCCTCGGGACACATGTTTTCAGCTCTGTGCCTGGTCAGCGGCAGCAATGGCTAGACACTGACGAGGAAAACGCATGGGCCGATGAACCTCATGACATACATCCCCACCTGTGCTGGCACTGGTGCAGGGAGGGCACGAGCCCCGAGGCCGGTGGGGACCCCTGCTACGTGGTCTGTCCCAGGAAGGGGCATGGCGTCGAGTGAGGTAGCACTGGAGACACTGGGGGTACGTCCTGCCAGGGAACAGAGACCGGGTCAGCTCCCCCAGTAGGGACGTGCTCCCTGGAGGTGACCAACATCATGGACTGTTTCCTCTGCCCCGGTTTTCTTTGGTGGCCCTTGCTGTTAGGACACCTTCCTTCCGATAATCTTCCTATGTATGAAACACATAACCGCCATTAGAGCGGATTCAGAGGAATTGTCAAGGCGTGTTGCTCAAAGGGGACTTAACTCAGCCGCTGGCTCTCAGCAGCCTTGTGTGCTGAATGTTTCTACAGAGCCACAGCCAGGATGCTGACTGTCCTCGAACACCTATCTTAACGTGGGCTCCCCAGGAAACACACGCTGGGATGAAGAAGCAGGAAAAACGGAGCTGTAACACAGCAGGGGCTCAGCTGTTGGCCCCTCAGAGACGTTTCCATCTGAGGCAAAGGGTGGGCATTTACAGTCGCAGGAACCGGCCGTCATGATGGTCTCACCTGCAAAGTCAAGTATGTTTGCCACCTGGCCCATTACAGGCAAAATGTATGGATTCCCACCCTGGAGAAGTGGATTCAACCAACTCAAAAAATAGTGTGGACCTGAAGTCCACCCACTGATGTCCATGGGATGCTGGAGCTCAGGTTAACAGTCTAGCTCCTATAGTAGGAAAGCAAGCACTTGGTAGGTTTCCGGGGACCTGCGGGGTCAGTCACGTAAAGTAATGTCCATGTAGTCCCATGACAGGCAAGCTGGTGGGATGGAAAACATCAAATGCCCAGGTTCACTGTCACTGCTACTCTCCCCATGAGATCTGCCCTGTGTTTATATCTTACTATTAGTCAGTTACATGTATTGAAAGTTTTCTGTAATGCTGCTATAGATTCTATGACACATCCACAAATACTGATGAGCTTTGAAATAAACACCCTCACCCAACAGAACTTACATAAATTCCTAATATCATTGTTCTTGAAACCTTTGGAAACTCAAATGTGTAATCCTGAATTACAAGAATTATAAATGTCTATAATTAAATTGGCACAGACGTACACAATGCACGATTCTGGACTACATCTCTTGGCTGCCTTTCTCTCTGTCTCTAGAAAAGATATTTTGATTCTTAGACACTGCATCGGCCATTTATTACGGCAAATGTTGCAAAACACACTCCTCCAGAGGCTCAGTGGTTTCATCGGCAATCACTCCATGGGTCTCTGGGTCTCTGGATGGCAGATGTGGGCCGGATTCTTGATGTCTGCTCAAGCTCAGGCCCCCGAGGGCGGAGGCGGGTCCCTCTGGTCCCAGCAGGCTTCTGGAGCATGTTCTTCTCCAGAGGGGAGCCAAGCACAGGGAACAGACCCAACCACAGAAGCACTTTTCCAGCCTCCTGTCTGGCCTCCCCACCAGAGCTGTCCTGGACACAGCCGAGCACTGGCCGAGCCCAGTTACAAAATGAGGAAAATTCCTCTTCATCGGTGGGAAGGGGAAGTCACATGCCAGAGAGGACGGGCACTGGGAGAGGGGACAGTTGGAGCTGCTAATTCTTCAAGCACAGCCATCAGCTACCCATCCCGCGCACACAATGATCTGATGCTCAGTACCCAGCCCACGGAAGGGCTGGCGCCCTGGAGGTCAGTCCAGACCACAGAACCCGCATCGGCTCATGGCTGCCTTGGCCCACAGGCCATTTGACATTTACTGCAAAGTCACTCACACCTTCTCTCCTCTTTTTCTCTTGAATCTTCCATACGTTTGTCTGAAACGCTTATGAGCCGTAGTCATTCCTGGATTAAATTTGAGATACATATTATGATCAAAACAGATTTTTTGCTTTCCTCTGAGAAGCGCGAGAAAATCCCTTTGGATGGGGCTACACAGGTTTTCTTGCCAAATTATGATTTAATTATAATAGTAATAATCTCTCTGTCAAGGAATACTCTAGGGGTGCCTGGGTGGCTTAGTTGGTTAAGCGACCAGCTCCTAATTTTGGCTCAGGTCATTATCTCACAGTTTTGTGAGTTCAAGCCCCCCGTCGGCCTCTGAACGGACCGCATGCATGGAGCCTGCTTGGGATTCAGTCGCCCTCTCTCACTGCTCCTCCCCTGCTTATGCTCTCTCTCTCTCTCTCTCTCATGCTCAAAATAAATAAATAAACTTAAAAAAAAGTTAAGAAAAAAAAAGAACATGTTTCAAAATTGGACCCGAAGGTCTCAGCTTAATTTTAAAATCTAGTTCATTGTTGTCTTCGTTTTTCCAATTTCTTTTTGGAAAAGCATGATAATTCATGGTGTAAGTTATAGGATAATGAATTTGATTACTTAATGACATATTTAATTAAGATCTATTTACATGCTTATGTTTTACATGAGTCTTTTTATTCATTGAAATTATGAACAGCTAGTGAAATAAACATTCAAATATATAGTTAAATTATTTCAAGCCTCCTTTTAAAAAAATGTTTATTTATTTTGAGAGAGAGTGAGTGGGGGAGGGACAGAGAGAGAGAGAGAGGGAGAGAGGCAGAGAGCATCGCAAGCAGGCTCTACATTGTCAGCACAGAGCCCGACGCGGGCCTTGATCCCAAGAACGTTGAGATCATGACCTGAGCCAAAATCAAGAGACAGATGCTTAACTGACTGAGCCCCCCAGGTGCCCCTATTTCAAGCCTCCTTAAACTTTATCCAAAGATAGAACAGTTGTGCAGGTAACGTCACACAGGTACCTGGTCCCTGACGCTCTGTCCAGCTGAACTCGGTCTCTGAGCATCGCTCCCAGGCAGGTGAGGCAGCTGGGATGAATTCTCGGCCAGTGAGGAGACTGGTGCCCAGAAATGCCCAGTCCTGTTTGCCCGTGTTCAGTGATACGTGAGGAATGGGGCTGAGTCTCTGGCTTTGACGGTCACCTGAGCTAGGGGAGGGGAAGCCCCCTCCACCTGTTCTGCCTTATCTACCACATTTCAGGGAAGAAGGTCTGTGATAGTGTCTGCAGCCTTATTTCCTCTTGTTCTATTATATCCGCGACTTCGTCATCCCTGGTCCGCCTGCCCCCTCCGTGGCTGCCCCTCCCGCGTCTGTGCTTTTGATTTCTCCCGTCTGGGTGGATAGGGCTGCTGTCCTTTGAAGATGAAAAGCTTCAAAGTCGGGGTCCTTTAAAGGTAGGAGAGGGAGGCAGTGCACTGACCAGAGCGTCTGATTTTTTTTTTTTTTAAGTTTCGTTGTGCAAGGTTTGAATAGCACAGTAGAGAGAAGGGTATGACAGAACTCGTACACCTATCACTGGTCTTACTGATGGTCAATATTTTTCCAATGGTATTTTGTCTGTGGCCCCCATTTTTTTTTTTGAAACAAGACAGATGTTTATTTTTCTGCATGGAAAAGAAAAATCAGATGACTTCCAAGTCTAGGATCAGGTTTAGTGATGTATCTGCGGGTGTTGCAGAAATGAATGCACTTCGGTATCTGTTTTCTTATTATTTACAGAAAAGACCTTCACCCCAGAGGCAGCGACCTCTGCAGCCTGAGGTCACTTCTCCCAGCGTCCTGAGACCTGGAGCGGCCACACCGGTAAATGACTCTCACTGGGCTGTAAGCAAAGCGTGGGTGGTCTTTGTCCAGCCCCGCAAAGAATCAGGCAAGTTTTCCGTCTTCCTCTTTCCTACTTGTCCTGGGCCAACGAGCAGACACCATGGCTCCCCTTCTGACTATGTGGCTCTAAAGGTAGAGACAGACCCCGTGGCTAAGAGCGATTGTCCACAAAGTCTACTGGCAGAACAACACAGATGAAATTACTTTGTCTCTCTGACGCTAGTTTTCTTCACTTGTAAGATGGTGATACCAAGTGGTTGACATCTTTTAGAACTCAAAGTAGGAAGTGCAGGAAATATCTGGAAGTACCTGGCTTATAATAGGTAGCGAGTGATTACTCCCCCCCTCAAATTACTGCTGCATATTACATAATATACAAAAGCTACGTCAAATATGGCATTAGGAGTAGAACAGTCAAAATCAAATACGCTGAAAAAATATCCCGTATGCGCTGAAGGGATAACGTTCCTAATTGCCTCACAAGTGAATTATAGCAGCCATTCTGGGTGAGTAGGTACAATGCACTTTCTAATTACAAACAGTGCAGCACGCGCAGTAAATAAGCATCGAAGGAAAGGATTTAGCATGTCACTTCTTCTGAAAGTAAACAAAAAGTCATCTCAATCCATGTTTATTTGGTTGTTTTCATGACAAATGAATATGGCCACACAGTGTCCCGGTCTAAAGAAAATTGTAACGGCTTCTCGTTTAAGTAAGAGTGATGTGCCTCGTGATTATCAATCTGTCTTATCAGACACAATAATTGGGCGTTCACGGACACATTCTTTAAACTTTATCTCCCTGTCTGTACTCCCCATCCGCACAAAGTTTCAGAAGAAACACCTGAACAGATAGGCAAGATCCCATTAATACCCAAAGCAAAGGAGAAAGAGCACCTTATTTCAGCCTTCTTTAAGCTCTGAGACAATACTATTACCCGGAGAACAAAGTGATGAATCCGATCAGAGCTTCATTTCCCACCTTCCACAGCTGCATTATAAATGAGGTCTGCTCATCAGTGCTTCCGGGAGTGACACAACACGTTGTGTCCATGACACCCTTCTGTCCACATTTTAGTTTCTTAGGTGATTTTTTATTTTTTATTTTTTATTTTTTTTTTTTTTTAATTTTTTTAATGTTTTATTTATTTTTGACAGAGAGAGAGAGACAGAGCATGAGCGGGGGAGGGCAGAGAGAGAGGGAGACACAGAATCCGAAGCAGGCTCCAGGCTCTGAGCTGTCAGCACAGAGCCCCACGCGGGGCTCGAACTCACGACCGCGAGATCATGACCTGAGCCGAAGTCGGACGCTCGACCGACTGAGCCACCCAGGCACCCCTCTTAGGTGATTTTTTAAAGTTGCTTTAAGGGCTTTTTAAATAGCTTTCCCCTAAAATTCTTATTTTTAGAGGTAATTCAGGAGTAAATGAGCAAATTAGCCTCTAAAAACATCCCTGAACTTTTAAAGACTTACTCTATATGTTGGATCAGCACTTCCTGTGTCAGCTACCACACATTCAATCTTAAATATCGTAATATTTCCCCAATAAAGTATTAATCGACAAGTGTTCTTTCCTTTTGTAGTTTTCTAGTAATTTTCATTGCACTGAACAAAAAGAGCGGGGCTGAGCTCGGTCCAACTGAATGGATGATCGGAGTGAGAAACTCTCGCATTCACTGAAATGGAATAACCGTGATGGAACAGACCTGTCTGTCGAGAAACTTCTTGCTGGGTGAGCTGGGTTCTGTACGTGGCACCCCTCACAGAATGCTGGGAGTCCACGGTTAGGGACCGGAGACAGGCTGAAACAGGTCCACAGGACCTGTGGCTCCGGAGAAACGCTGTGGTTCAGCTCTCGGGCAGGGGACCACTTCAGACTGAGCGATGAGGGAAACTGGTCCCCTGAAATTTTCTCCCAGCGGGGAAGGGGCTCCATCCTGGGCAGCTCCCTCCAGCCCTCCTGTCCCACCTGAGGGAGGACACCGCAGTCAGCAAGGTGCACGGCTTTCAGGAAAAGGGTTGGGAGGTGGGGGACGACAGGCCGGGGGCCACCGAGGGGTTGAGGTGTGATGAAGAGATTGTGGGGAGCGCCCCCAGCTCTGTCCCCAGTCACACCTGCCGGGCCGCGACAGCTGCAGCGGAAGGGCAGGCCTCAGGAAGCCCGGGGCAGGACAGGGGGCAGGGGAGGTGCCCCCGGGGTCTGAGGTCCCTGGCACCAGCCGCCCGGCTCCAGACGGGCTGACACAAAGGGCACACTGAAGCCGGTGTCCCCGGTTCCCGTCCCCAGGGCGGCACGCCCGGCTCCCACAAGCATTACAGGGTGAGCCAAAGGCAAGGACAAGCCGGCTGCCGGGACTAAGGCGGCATCAGGGCTGGACTCAGGGAAGCAGAGACCTTGGAGCCAGAGGACGGGGGTTGAAGACGGACCTCGGGCTCTGAGCACAAGCAGCAACGGAGCTGGCTTCCCACAGACTCACTGCGGCTCAGGGAAGCACCCGTGACCTTGAAGGCAGAGAGAGAGCAGCCTCCCAGGGGAAAGGCAGAGACAGAGAGTGAAGAAACACCGGAGCTCACACAGCAAGAGGCCAGGGGAAAGAGGCTGGTGGAAGGGGTCCCGGGGAATAGCACCTACTCTTCTCCAGTCCACCCAGGAGGCCCCTGGGAGCCTCTGTTTCCCCATCTGCCAGCAGGTGGGGCGGCCGGACGCTTCCCTGTGCTGGATGCCAAACCCTGACCACGCGCTTCTTCCCAGGACAGGAATAGTCTCTTGCAACACTGAAGTCATTTTCGGAAACAATTTTAAAAATCCTTTAAAAAAAAATTGACATGTCGATTCTAGTAAAGTTCATTTGTAACAATAAATGATCCAGAATGGCTGAGAAAATTCCAAAAATAAAAGAAACGATGGGAGATAATGATTCTCGATAATACTAAACTTCGCTACAAAGTTACAGCAGCCAAAGCAAAAACAGACCAATGGATCAGAATGGATGATTTAACTCAAACCGAAGTACATAAGAATATAATGTATGATGAAGGTAGCGTATCACCCCTGTGGCAAACAGATGGGATCGGACGAAGGGAATAACCATGAAAGCAAAAATAAAGAAATAAACATTAAAAGCAAAACATTGGTCTCCTTTCTTTGCTTTTCTTTTTCTTTTTTCTTTTTTCTTTATTTTTATTTTTTGAAAAATTTTTTTTTTAACGTTCATTTATTTTTTGACAGAGAGAGACAGAGCACGAATGGGGGAGGGGCAGAGAGAGAGGGAGACACAGAACTGGAAGCAAGCTCCAGGCTCTCAGCCATCTTCCCAGAGCCCGACGCGGGGCTCGAACTCACGGTCCGTGAGATCGTGACCTGAGCTGAAGTCAGATGCTCAACCGACTGAGCCACCCAGGCGCCCCGCTTTTCTTTTTAAAAAATGTTTACTTTTTTTGAGAGAGAGAGAGCGAGTGTGAGTGGGGGACGGGTAGAGAGAGAGGGAGACACAGAACCTGAAGCAGGCTCTGCATTGCCAGCGCAGAGCCCGACACGAGGCTTGAACTCAGGAACCGTGGGATCATGACCTGAGCCAAAACCAAGAATCAGATGCTGAACCAACCGAGCCAGCCAGGGGCCCCGATTCTCCATTTCGTTTCAAATAATAATTTGAAATACCATTTGAACCAAAGATGTCAGTGTAAAACTTAAAGTTACAAAACTACCTGGGAGCCCAACAGGAGGATATTTAATAATTTGTAGGAGACTAAAAGGAAATTTAAAAGGATTGTCAAGGATAATTGCAAAGGCAAACTTAGAGAAGAAGAGGCCGTCACATTTAACTACATTGATGCTAAAATGTTCCGAGCACCCCAACTTCTCAAAGCAAAAATTCGAAAGGCAGCAGACTTGTAAATGCTGCTGGAGACACGCGAACACACTTGAGCAGACGCGGGGCAAGGGGGTAGCAGCGGCCGCAGGGCAACAACGCGGCCCTGAGGTTTTGCACCAGGATAATCCTGCTCTCAGAAGGCGGGCCTGTGTCTCGCTTCCTAAGCTCATAGTGCTTCCTGTGCAGTTTCCTAAAGCAACAATCTTATAATCAAAGGACACTCTCTAGTACAATTTCTAGTCCTGGGATTTCAAGGCCGCCATAAGAAATTTAACAGGCGTCTCACTATCTGATCAATTATTAGAACATTATAATAATATTTAATAATACTTTAAACGAGATTAAACATAAGGAATATCCTTTCAGTTGATAGTAAGTGTGTATATTTTCCCTAACGAAGGCAAAACTAGATAAAAGGTCATTTAGTATATAACATTGACTTTGGGGAAAGACTTGAATACACTTCATGAGATAAAATTTAGGGAGTATTATGCATCAAAGCAGAGAAACCATTTCTTACTGATTCCAGGATCTGTGTAAGAGTTACTTCAGAGAGATTTCGACATCAAAGTTGATTCTTGAAATAATAATGTTGTACATGGTTTATTAAAGTGGTAATATATTCTAGTATATTCTAAAATGTCTTTTAAAGATGGAGCCAGAAGTTAGAAGTCAGACCGTGAAGGCTCCAAAGATGAAGGAATAAGACTGTTGATCAAACCAAATCATAAATCGTGCATTGATCGCGGACTCGGGCTTCCCACGAGGCCAGCGTGGGGTCCGAGGCTGGGGTGCAGTGATAGGACAGATGCTCAGAGCGGTTGACAGGGACTAGGTCGTGCTCGGGAAATATCCATGTGGATAAACTGAAGAAGGTGGACAGAGAGCGACGATGGACATTTCCAAGGAGGACGAGCACGGAGTAGACACCATGCCGTCGTCCAGAGTTGTTTGTGATGAGTTCAGGGACCCTGTTGGCAGAGCTGAGAAATGTCGGTGCTTTAGTAATTGGAAGTAGAAGGCAATGAGGCGAAAGGAAATCTAGACAACGTGCAATATCTCAAGGGGAAATGCTACACGTTTGTGAGCCTAGATGACGATTTTAAATAATTTTAACGGCTTATTTTCTTTTTGTAAAAGCCGTGCAACTAAGTCCCTTTTTTCATTGTAAAATTCCAAGTAATATTAAGTAGAAATCAGCTTTTCAAATAAATATGAGTACAGCCAGGGGTTATATTTTGTTCAGCACACACTCATCACTGTCTTTCATCCTGAGTTGCTACATTCTTGTACGTTCGAAATGAAGGCGTGGCCCCCTGGGAATCTTGTGTCCACGCTCCCTGTGCCAGAATTCTGGCGCTGAACACCCAGGGAGCAGGGAAGACGCCACGCTGGCCCGTGTGGACCTATACCCCAGCCGTGGGGAAATGCAGCTCATATTCGTGCAGAAACACATGAACAGGCAAGACAAGTGGACATTAGGATAATGGGATTGAAGCATTTTGAAATAAAATTTTTCTTATGAAAAAAACCCCTAGTTTTACAGATGTGAATAACGAGTATGCAGCAGTCCGCTCCAATGAAAACTGTTTAACACTTTTTCTTTTCGTTTTCGCCTTGGCTTCTTTGCCTCAGACGCCCTGACATTGACGCTGGGACTTCCCATGGCCCTGGGTGTGTCGGGTCTTCTGAGCTCAGTGCTGTCAGGGGGAAGGCAGCCAGTGTCACTGGCTCAAGAGGATGTTCTGAGGCTTGTAGGGAACATTTAGGGCTTCGCCTCAGCCCAACGTGGGTTGGGGCTGGAAAAATTTCTTCCACTATTTCCACCAAAAGTCCTCATGTATTTCAGTCATGGGCTTGTAGATTCCATCTTGCTCTTGGATACTCTTCCATGACCAACGATTAAGTTGTGATGATGAACTCGGGAAATGCTCCTCGTGGATACTCTCTCTGTGGGTGGACATGCTTGTTGCCTACGAAGGAAAATGGAAAATAGCCTCTCCTCTGCTAGGGGACCAGGCCCGGGCTCCTCACGACCACCAGAAGGCAAAGATCCGCTGAGGTCTGGTGTCCTCACTGTGTGAATCAGGCCTAATGCACCTCTAGACCCCGCCTCCCAGAGTGAAGGGGAGGCGCATTTGCTTACAAATGTGAGGTTTTAGAAGAGCTTGGAACTAACCGGCTTCCTGCAGACACACTGCAGTGTTACAGGAAATGTGGAGGAGAACTGACAGTACAGAATGTTCCTCAGCCTCCCAGCATAAACAAGATAACAAGAGAAGCTTTGCTGATAAAGATGATTATTTTGCTCCATTACAACGGGGAGTTACCTTGAGGGTACTACCAAATCCTTGGGCAAACACAGAGATTGCCTTGTGTTTTACACTCGGGGAGGTATTATTATGCTTGGGGGTTTCACTTACCGGGAAAGAAGCTTCATGACAGCCTCTGGATCCAGTGCTGCTGTGTTTTGGGACTATGTTGAAGGAATAATTTATTTGATATTATAAGATCTCGCTCAAACGTCACCTTTTCTCAGATCTGTCCATTTAGAAGCAGTTTTTTTTTTTTTTTGACTTAACGCTGATTTACCCAACAACGATTTACGTTTTGCTTCTAGAACTTTAAAAATTTCATAAAAGCATATGATCATTGTAAATTTTTATTTGTAGCTAACATTCCTCCAGGAACCCCCACTGTCCTAATGTTAATGTCTTCCTAGAGGAAAAGCAATCTCAGCTTGCCAATCCCTGGGCCTCAGGTATCTCAGGAGTCCTCGTTAGCACATGAACGTCCTTCTGGAGGCCTCCCTTGTGCCTTTCCCTCCCCCAACCCCACAGTATATCACCAGTCACTCCTCATAACCATAGTGCAACGTTTTCTGCCCACGGGTCCCGTCCCCATGCTTTAATACAATCATGCTTGCGCCAAAGACGTCTTCGAGAATTCTCTCTTGGCCGTCAGCTCCAAACCCCACCACCACACCCAAAACCTCATCATCAGGGAGCTCTGTTCCCCAGGACCAAGGCGTGTAGTGATGATGACCGATCTCCACGGTGGGGACATTTGCTCGAAACCGAGCCTCCGGAATGTCACCCCACGGACAGAGGCCTGCCCACGTCCCCCTCCCAGCACGTACGCGGGAACTTCTGACTGGAGACCCAACCTCCTGACGTGGTCCTTTCGTGTTTTCATTCGACGCTTACATGTATTTTTTGGTCTCGCACACATTTCTGTGTTCTCCACGTGTCTCTTGGCAATCTGCATTTGTCAGAAAACTCTCAACAGTTTGGTCCCAAGGGACCAACGTCACATCAGGGACATTGAAAAACTAGGAAGATCACCCCCCTCGAGTGGTCTCACTCCTTCTCGGTAGGAGCGGGAACATCAGGAGGGAATCCATTCGTGAAAAAATTACGATTTCCATTTTATTTATTTATTTATTTATTTATTTTTATTTTTTATTTTTTACTTTTTATTTTCTTTTCAAATCTTTCTAAAGTTCTAGTGGGTTAGCATGCAGTGTCGTATTGGCTTCAGGGGGAGAACCCAGTGATTCATTACTTTCATATGCCACCCAGCGCCCATCCCAACAAGCGCCCTCCTTAGTGCCCGTCCGCCATCCAGCCCATCCTCCCCCTCCCCTCCAGCAACCCTCAGTTTGTTTTCTGTGTCTAAGAGTCTGTTATCTTTAATGTTTATTTATTTTGAGAGAGCGAGCAGGCAAGGGGCTGAGAAGCAGAGAGAGAATCCCAAGCAAGCTCCATGCTGTCAGCACAGAGCCTGACTTGGGGCTCGATCTCAGGAACTGTGAGATCAGGACTTGAGCTGAAGTCAAGAGTCAGGCTCTTACCTGACCGAGCCCCCCAGGCGGCCCTGTAAAGGTCTGTTTTGTGGTTTGTTTTAGCCACAAGAAAACCTTGTGTGTAAAAGGCCAGGTCCCGGCTGTCCTCATTCCCCAGCTGACCCAGGGCTGCTGGCTTCCGAGCTGCTGGGCAGAGTCTGTCCCTAACTCCACGGCCTTAACCACAAGGAGGTATAAGGGGGGTTGCTCAGTCACTAGCCTGGCTGCACACCCCTGGCTCCTTCTCCATATCCAGGGCTCTTTCCACAGAGGCCTCATCTCTGCTCACCATTCTTCCTTCACCACGAATGCATCACAAACGAAACATTTGCTTGTTCTGTGAAGACACAACCCAACAACAAAGATGTGTGAAATGTAAAGTGTACAAGAAGCCAGAATGCCACTCATACGAAACACTGTGAATACTTTGTACAGATTCACGATTCCATCATCCCCATACGGGTACATACTTGAGATAATGACTAAACTAGAATAATACCGTCTGTTTTGTGACTTGCCCCTCCACTTGGAATGCTTTGGCTCTACGCTCATTTCATTTCATCTTGTCCTCTGTTAATGTACTTGTTAGAGGAGTGGTTGGCACACAGTAAGCATTAAATAAATGCCATGGAAGCAGTGAATACATGAATGAGTGACAGGAGCATTTTAATGGGTGTGCCCGGGGCAACGTCGTGTCTCCATCACATCTCCTTCCTGGTTCTCCGAGTCTCAGCCACAGCCTCCTGTGTGTGGACGTGGACGGTCCATGAGACTGAGTTCTGGAGGATGAACTGGGCCATGGTCAGTCTGGCCTGGAGACTGCTGGAACCTTCTGCCAGACCCCTGCACCTGTTCCTTCTTGACCCGCTGGCTGCAAGGAGTCCAGTGGAGAACTCGGCAGGGGCGGGGGGCGGGCTAGCACCCAGTGAGGTGCCCAAGGGGAGGCAACCCCCAAGGGGCTCCTCTTCTACCCCTTCCCACCAGCTCCACTGGACTGCATGTGGGCGGGGTGAGCCACTGAGATTTGGGAAATTATTTTTCTAGCAGAGAGCCTATCCCGACTCGTACAGAAACCATTCTACTTCTCCGAACGCTTGATTAGTTACACAGAAGTCCTGCCAACAAGGGTTAAAACAAATGATACCCTTACCCCATTGTCAATGCCGTATGTTATTCAACTTTTTAAAAAATGCCCATCATTGTAACACAAGTGATTTCCCTGCGATTTAATGTGGATCTAGTTAGGGACCTTATTCACTGTCACTCCATGTTCATTGTTCATTGCCTCCTCTGTGAATTGCCTGGAAGGAGAAAAAGAACGAGGAGGAGGAGGAGGGGAGGTGGAAGGGGAGGAGGGAGAGGAGGGGTAAAGGGAACAAGAAGAGGAAGGAGCGATGGAGAGAGAGAGAGAGAGAGAGAGAGAGAGGGAGGGAGGGACACCCCAGGATCTCCTGCTGTGGGGGTCTCCCCAGGCAGCTCAGCACAGGAGCAAAGAAGCCTTGGGTTTGACTCAACGCTCACCCACAGGAACACATCCTCATGGACCATTGATGGGAGGGAGGGAGGAGCCCACACCACACCCTAGTACCGTGAGACATGACCACAAAGGAGGCTGCTTTGTTTCACTAAGTTTGTAGAGGAATATCCCCCAGTGACAGATAACCAGCTCCTAGGCAATGTTTATACGTTTTCTCACAAATACGTGAAACATTTTGACAGTGTAAGAAGGCTTCAAGAAAAAAGGTGAAACTCCATAGAGACACTTTTTCTTGGCTAAGACAACTCTGCCCCCTGTTTGCCTGGGGCACGTCTGGTTTGCGTCTTTTGTACATTTGTAAATTTTTGGACTGCCTTTTCTCTCAAAAGTTTGGTCGGTGAGTTGTAAGCGCCTTCTGTTTCATGGAATCCTGGCTAAGTTGGAGGCTTCAAAACCCAGTGCCTCTCACTCTCTTAAGCTACCTGGAGAGACGTTGAGGACAGACCAAGATAAATAGATTGGTAGGAACCGCGTCCGCCAAATAGATATGTCTGTGCCCACCTCCTAGAACCGGTGAATGCGATCTTATCTGGAGATGGGTTTTCGGATGTAATCGAGTTAAGACGAGGCCCTCCTGGAGAAGGGCGGCCGTGACACAATGATCGGTGTCACTGGAAGTCTAGGACACGGAGGAGAAGGCCATGTGAACTTGTAGGCAGATTGGAGAGATGCCGAGGATTTCTGGAGACGCCAGAAGCGGGAGGAGACCGGGGGTTCTCCCCAAGAGCCTTCACAGGGAGCATGGCGATGATTTGGCACATCTGTCCCCCAGGCTGAGACAGAATAAGTTTTGGTTGTGTTAAGTCCCCCACCCCCCATTGATAGTAATTTGTTACAGCAGCCACAGGAAACTCATATAAGCAGCAAAGACGTTTTCCATTAAGGCCACAGATTGATGACGGAAGTCCAACCTGGACGAGAATTTCAGTTCTTTCAAACACGGTCTCCGTTAGCGACAGTGTTTCCAGGAGACAAAGGACACGGGTGAACCTTGTGCTTAAGTCTTCAGTGAATGGTGTGCTGTGGGGACATTCCTATGGCCACGTTTCTGTTGGGTCCGCCAGACTTTGAGCACTGGCCCCGCCTTTCTGTTCCCACAAATCCTATTATTTTCAGTGAGAGTTTGCAGAAAGTGCCTGTTCTCTCACTTGGGAAGGAGGCTGTCATGAATCCCTTCCTTCAGGGCAGAAAAATTGTTTTCAACCGCTTTTGTTTTCCTTACATTTTGAAGGCACTGGCCACCTGAGGCCCTCAGAAAATGTTCCGCATGCTTCCAACACCACATGGAGGTAAAAAGGAAAATGGATCGGGTGAGATTTTACAGTTTCTGGTGAGAATGGTTGTCCGATGGTAAAAACCAATATGCCTTCAAGCACCTTGCTCATCGTTTCCCCACTGAAAATGTTCTTCCGTTTTACCAAATAATTAGAAATGTTACTGACAAAGAAAGAAAAGAAGAAAGAGAGAGAGAGAGAGAGAGGAAGAGATGAAAGAAAGAAAGAAAGAAAGAAAGAAAGAAAGTCACTCTGAATATTTAATCTGAATGCTCTAGTATTCTGAATAATACTAGTATTCTAGTACTCTGAATAATCTAATCTACTTGTGGGATAGAATTTAACTTTCGAAAATGATGGGCACTCAGCTCTCTTAAACCCTGAAATGTGTCTGAAGGATATGAATAGACAAAAAGCAGAGAGAGTTGCCTGATTATTCATTTGTTCTGCTTCTTTCTGTTATTAACAAAAGTATTTTAATATATGTGATAATTATATTACAGTGTGGCAGTAGACAAAGGCACCCAAATTGGAGAGGATTCCCATTTTAATAGCCTCATCAATTTTTCTGACGAGGGTGGAGATTTTATTTTTATTTTATTTTATTTTATTTTATTTTATTTTATTTTATTTATTTTAATTATTTCCTATCACTTTATTTTATTTATTTATTTATTTATTTATTTATTTATTTATTTTTAATTTGTTCTGTTTCTACCATTGGAGAAATGCCCGTGGGTCAGACTTCCAAGTGGCCTATAAGGTTCTTGGAAGCTCACATATAAAAATGTTCCCAATCGCCTTCTCCCCAAACCATTTAGAACCATTTGGTTCTTCCTGGGTACGTTCTTCTTTACAAGAGGTAGTGGTTTTCAGTGACCTTCTCTAATAAGTTGGGTGGCTTCTCCTGTGGCTCCGTGTGGGTAGTTATGTTATTTAAGTGTTTTTCATCTCCAACCTCAGGGAGCTTGGAGAGTGTTTGCTCTGCTCCAACAAGCACCGTTTGACACAGAAGGCTCGGAGCTCCCGTGTGGCCAGGAATATCGGGGTCAGGTTTTAGGGGGACTCAGTCACAGCAGCTTCCCTTGTCTATGCTTCCCCTCACCGTGGTCCGGTGGTTGGAGTGGTGCCCACACTCAAGCGGGAGTTACTGGGGTCTCAGCGGATGGTACTGGTAGCTCCCCGTGGCTCATGGGGAACCCAGGAGCCCCCCGTCCTCTCTTTCCCTCACCCCCCCCCCCCCATTGAATGCATCAGCAATTTCTATCAACCTTTGTTGATGCATCAAAAGCATCGATGTGACGCCGTCTCCTCTCCTTCTCACCCTGGTTCAGGTCCCCATCATCGTGCGTCCAAGCCACCCCGTAACCGTGGTTACGGTGTTCATTTATTAACTTGTGGCGTAGTGAACAGTTTATTTGTTTCTTGCCTCTCATTCTCCCAGTTGGTTCCCAAGGTGCCTGCAGGGAATCCCCTCTCCAGTTGGTTGTCTCCGTGCCTCGTGGCATCTGCAACATGTAACGCAGTTTAATAAATATAAGTAAATAAATAATTGCTCAACCTACTCAGCCAGGGAGATTGCCTTCTGTAGGCGAGTTCAGATGTTTTCAGGAGCATATAATAACCAGGCTGGGAAATGTTACATCAATTAAATAGGATGAACAAGTACGTGATGTGCTTGTTCACATTATATTTATTTTGTTTGGGATATAGTTGCAACCATTGAAAATAGATTTGCAGCTTGTAGTCAGTGATGAAGGAGATACTTTCTGTCGCTGGGAGGCTTCTTGAGAAGAAAATCAATCCCAAGTAATCTGTGTTTTAATTGTATCAGTGTCAGTATTTTCTCCATCTTGCTACCGCTCTTAAATATGCCATTCTCCATGCTTGGGAGGTTATCTAAGCATTAGAAAAAATGAGTCAGATAAAGCTAAAGAGACAGTTAAGTTTACTGAACTTCACAGAGAAAGGTTTTATTTTAATATCTGTTTCTTACAAGGCATACATTTCACACTTATGAAAACAATGGATTCTATTGAGATGTTGAGATTTTTACCTTTAGCGTGTGTTGGAAAAGGACATTGGATGGTAGGACATTCTGGGGGGGGACATCACATGGCTGTTTCCATGGAGACTGACAGAGGTACATCACTGTCAATCTCCCAAGTTTATCTGAAGGTCATTTCTAGAAGCCCCAAGTGAATGGCTCCCAAACAAGTCCGGCTCCTCCCGAGCCGTGCCAATGGTGATCAATATCCATTGTGAGGCGACCTGACCTGACCAGAGAGGTGAGACCATCACTCGATACGCTTTCAGGATGACACACAAGCCAAATGGGGAGTCAGAATTTTATGGCTGAAAGTCCGCACTTTAAAAGGATTAATAATTAAACATTTATTGAATTTTGTGTCCAAAGGATTCACAAAAACTATAGAAGAATAGGCTGTTCTCTTGATATATCAGATTGAACATGGCAAGATTTTAAATGCATTTTCTATGTTGGATTATATTCATTTGAACTTGAAAGAAAGAACAGATTATAACTGCATAACTGTGGAACATAATATTGGTAACCCTTCTCTGTGTTTTAATTAGATC
This sequence comes from Panthera onca, assembly GCF_046562875.1. Classification (NCBI taxonomy): domain Eukaryota; kingdom Metazoa; phylum Chordata; class Mammalia; order Carnivora; family Felidae; genus Panthera; species Panthera onca. The sequence goes on from NC_138350.1 coordinate 91,447,533, forward strand.
TTTAGTATGTAGTCATACTTAATTCTCAAACTTTGTTTCTTTCACAATTCACCCTGTACACATGTATTATTATGTACCTGTACACCTGACAATATATTGAGACACCAATATTCATGGGATAAACTTGGGTTGTTTATATGTAATTATTTTTCTTATAGCTCTCTCTTTTTTTATTCCAAAGAACGCTAATGTCTGTTCCTTTTCCTTTCAAAAAGCCATATCTGGTAATAGTTCTGATTTTCCTTAGAAACGACCATTATTTACTTTGACAATATTAGAAGCCAATGAGATTTTTGGCTGAGATGGAGTGATAATGGAAAAATAAATTCTGGAATAAATATCAGAAGATTTATCTATGTTTTTCTGTCTTACATAAACGTATCAAGTACATCACTAAATCTAATCTGTATCACTTGTAAAATGAGAAAAGCAATCTCATGTGTTTTCTCAGGATAACTGGGGGTTTCGAATAAGAACCTCCGTGGCAGTGCCCTGGAGACCGCGATGAGGTACAAACACGTCTTTGTGACACACGGGGCTCTTCTCACCCCTCCCTAGACCGCCGGCACTGGTTGCACTCAAGGCGCCTGGCGATCGATGAAAACAGCACAAATTCTGTGCAACTTTGTAGTGCAGGAGCTTCTGGTTTAAGTTGACATTTGGGAAGCCGCCTCCGTGTAGCCGTGCAAGGTCTTATTTCGGGTGTATTTGTCTCTTTATATCTGCCTTTTCTCGCCCCACCCCATGTAGGCGGGCTTCGAGCTCCTTTGCCCCAGGTAAGAATGGAGCAGGCAGCCAACCAGAAGGACTTCCAGAAAGCCGACTTCGGCTCAGGTCATGATCTCACGGTTTGTGGGCTCGAGCTCTGTTTCGGGCTCTGTGCGGACAGCTCGGAGCCTGGCGCCTGTTCGGTTCCTGTGTCTGCCTCTCTCTCTGCCCCTCCCTCACTCATGCTCTGTCTCTCTCTGTCTCTCAAAAATAAATAAAAATTAAAACATTAAAAAAAACAAGTATTTCGTGGGCAGCTTCACTTCATACCCACTGTACAACCTTTCTCTCTCTATGAAGATGTGCACAGGAAGAGCAGAGCCGGTGACACCAACTTCCAGAGTCAGCCAAGACCCTCCCAGAGCTTCGTTCCCGTCGGAGCCAATGCACATCGTGTTCCGTTCCTATGTGCACAACCCGTACAACGTTGCCAGGGCTGGGAGTGTGAGGGATGTTACTCCCATGGCCAATTTAGATTGTGAGGCACCGTTGACCACGAAATGAGGAGGTTCTCCGTGTGGGCGTGGCCTGTTCACAGGAGCCACTTGGGAAGAGTTCTCTCTGTCTGGTTACAGAAAGGGAAGCCAGAAATGCACAGTGTGGGCAGGACCCAGGTGTCCGGCCCTGCGGATGGAGACACACGGGGCAGCAATGACTCGCTGACACCCGCCGGGAAACAGGGACACTCGTCCTACAGCCATGAGGAGGGACTTGTTGCAACAGCAGGGGTGAGTTGGGGAGGGAGCCGCAGCCACAGATGGCACTCCCAGCCGCCCCGAGAGCCCGGCGGGACACGCGCCCTACTGAGCTGGATGCCCGAGGGGCGGGTTGTGGTCACGCTGCTCAACGGGCTAGTTTGTCCACGACGAGAGAAAACAAATAGAATCTCACTGAAAACTGCATCTTCCAGAAACGAACAGGAGGAAGACAGGTGGGTGATGCCTGGATGTGATCTTTGCAAACCACGCTCTGCAGCAAGCAGCAAGAGCGTTGGGGTCGGGGGATTGGATTTTTCGCAAATACAGTCCATACTCCAAGGTGACGGAGACCAGAGAGGGGGAATCAGAGACCATCCCTTCTCCATCGAAAAGGGTGGCCATAAAGGACACTCAGGGATGTGGGTTTAACTGGTGAGCATCTCAAGTCAACAGACCAGCAGTGGTGGGACCAGAGGAGCTCAGCACCTTAACGGGAAGGCTGAGGTCAGGCAGCCGCACGTCTGGGTACCTAGCAAGCCCTGGGCGTGAGGAGAGCTCACGTGGTTCAGTTTTGAGCAAACTGAAAACAGGGGATAGTCAACCGATCTTCGGGCCAGAAAGAGAAGGCCACACCAGCCTGAAGATCAGAAGGAAACCTGGAGCCGGAGACGATTTGCTACCGGGCCAGAGGGTTTGCCAAAGCCCACCCGTCACACTGGACGCCGGCCTTTGAGAAACGGGAGGCAGAGGCAGAAGCTGAGAGGCCAGACCAGAGCCGTGGAGACCGAACACGAGGGCAAGGGGCCTGCCCTGAACGTGGGGCTTGTTCTCATCTGATTAACCTTAATTAAAATCTGTAACGTTAACAGGGCACAGTATTAATGCGAACACAGGTAGGTCAGTGGAACAAAGAAAGAATCAGAAAATAACTTTAAATTTCTAAATTGTTTTTAAATGTTTATTTTTGAGAAAGAGAGAGAGAGAGAGAGAGAGAGAGAGACAATGTGATCTAGGGAGGGGTAGAGAGAGAGAGACACAGAATCCGAAGCAGGTTCCAGGCTCTGAGCCATCAGCACAGAGCCGGACATGGAGCTTGAACTCACGAACTGTGAGATCATGACCTGAGCTGAAGTCGGACGCTTAGCCGACTGAGCCACCCCAGCGCCCCAGAAATTAACTTTAGAATTATAAGGAGTAGTGCATTTTAGACATGAAAAATAGATATTGTTTTTAAAGCATAAGCATAATGGACTATATTTGTGGATAACATTGGATTCTCACCGTCACATAAATACTATGACAAACACAGATCTGCAAAGAATGTGAGGCCATCTTCCAGCTTCAACAATTACAAACATTTTGGCAAACTTATTCTTCTGTCATCCTACTTGTTTCTTGTGTTTCTTCCAGCAAATCCATCATCACGTGAACCTAAATAATTCTCCAATATGCACCCACAACAGTGAAAAGTTGTAAAATTAAATTATCACACCATCATCATACCCAACAAAAGAATATAAGCAAATCTTTTACCTAATACTGAGATATTAAGTAGTCTTTTAAAAATGCTTTCCAGTAGCAATATAAAATATCCATGATTTCTTAAATGAAAACCACACAGTTCACCATCGCATCTCAGAATCACAATCTCTTTCAGATATGTACAGATTTGCACAGAGGAAAGAAATTAGGAGAAAACTAAGATGATAGTCGCGATTATTGATTCGTGACGGGATGTTTGATCGCGCAGTGTTCCGTTTTACATCTTTCTAATTTTTCTAAATATTCTGAAATAAGCGTATACTTATTTTGTCATCAGAAGATGTTATCCGTAAAAAAGATTTTTGAATAGAAATTTGAATACGTTGTCAACCATAGAACACTGCTCTCAAAACCGACCCCCAGCATTTTAAAATATTTACTGAAGCATCAACATGAGTGTCTCTATAACACCCTAAATTTGTGTAATCCCGAGTAGACGCCTTCGTTGTATTAGAAGTTATTTATTTTTAATTTCATGGGCGATTTGTCAACAAGGTTCTAAACTTGACGTCTATGTACGAAAGACATAAGAAGTTCACCTTCATTAAACTGTGTTCAGTCTTTGCTTAAGGGCACGCCTGCCGGGGCGACCGGCTACTGGCATTTAGGGGGTAAATGAGGAGGCAGCCAGGGGAGTTTCGCGTGTGCCCCAGGAGTGCGTACCCCAATTGCACAAGTGATCAGAGCTTTCCACAGAGCAGATTTATCAGACATAATATTAACAACATACCGGCCGGGGAGGCCATCTTCCTGCGCCAATGTAACACTGACTCATAAACTTTTCCTCGCTGGAGGACATTAAAACATTTCCCGGGGCCGCATGTCCAATCCTTCCAGAAGGCACTGTGGAGATGCGTCACTTAATGTGCCCTCAGGAGATGCCACTTGTCCCAGAAATAATGAGTCTGAGTGAGTGATTTCAGAGAGCTTCACGCACAAGCTTTGGATCAATTTAGATTTGTAGCTGATTTTGTTTGATTTGCGAACGTCTACACCTGACTTTGCTTCCAGTTTGGTAATTTTCCCATAACTGGCGAAAATTTGTATTTCGTTCTGAAAAAGTGCCACTTCAGTTCTGTTAACATTTATTCCTGTTCCATTTTGATTTGTGGAACAGAAAAAAATAAACTTTTAGCTCCTACTAAACACATAAGAGAGTATACTCACAGATTTTGTGCAGTTTATAAGTCAGCAATCTGCACAAAATGTGAATGATCTGGGATGCCTGTCACATATTTTATGTAGCATTTTTTAATATGATTACTTCTTAAACCCATAATTATATCTTAGGTCGCTTTTATCCAGATTACAAAGAAAGCTTTATAAAGATACTTTAAGTATACATTTTAGAATTTAATTTCCTTACGATGTGTGATATTAATTTAATCTACTTAATATTATTGTGTTCATAAGATCGTGCTCAGGGTTTCAGACAGACTTTGAACTATAATTTCCACTTTAGCAATAACCTTTGAACGTAATCTAAGTATCTCTGGGAAAGTGACCTCATGGTTCCACTTTGTTTGCTCAGACTCTGATTAACGGATGAAATGGCCCAATGTTGGGGGCGCCTGGGTGGCTCAGTCGGTTAAGCGTCTGACTTTGGCTCAGGTCATGATCTCACGGTTCATGGGTTTGAGCCCTGCATTGGGCTCTGTGCTGACAGCTCAGAGCCTGAAGCCTGTTTCAGATTCTGTGTCTCCCTCTCTCTCTGCCCCTCCCCTGCTCATGTTCTGTCTCTCTCTGTCTCAAAAAATAAATTAAAACATTACAAAAAAATTAAAAAACATAAATGGCTCAATGTTGCTTTTTAGAGAACTTGTTTTTACACAGCTCGCTCGATTTTGTAGAAGGCAAGTATTTTTGAACACCTCTCGTTAGGAGGAAGCCATTTAAACATATAAAATTTAGAAATAAGGCCAATAGGGAGAAAAGTCATCGACTTTTAGAAATCCTGGAATTGTCCCTGGGGAACAGAGAAGAGCTTGCTGATAAGTAGAGGAGAAATGGATGCAGAAGACAATGTGTGACTAGTAAAGCCAAAAAAAAAAAAAAATACAATGTGCATATTTATGTTTCTAGTCTTCCAAAAGACTGATAAAAAAATGAAAAAAAAAATCCTTTAAAAAAACAGGCCCAAATTCTGGTGTTTGAGAAATGGAGGTCTTATTAGCGGATCTTCGCGAAAGGAAGGAATGATCCTGGCAAAGTCGAGGGCTGTGTGAACGTCAAGAGGGTTATGAACAGCATGGAGTTTTAAGTGTCAGGTTTTCCTTCACTTTAGAGAAATCTGAACATTACCCAAAATGGCTTGGTTGCTAACGTGATGTATTATAGTAGTTTCATATTAATTTTCTTGCTCTATGTATGTCTCTCTCTCTCTCTCTCTATATATATATATATAGAGAGAGAGAGAGAGAGAGAGATGATAGATAGATAGATAGATAGATAGATATAGAGAGAAACATCTGACCAACATCACCATAAATAACCAGAACAGCCACACAGAGCATATACTGATTTGTCAGTCTTGTTGGCGTTGGGTGCATGGGGCTGTGGACGTGCGCTCGGCCACGCTCTCAAGGCCTGGGGACACTCCCCTGCGGTGGGTGTGGGTCGGCCACTATCCTGACCCACTGGTGCCTTCATCGGGATTCAGTTTCAAATTTCAGGACTTGCTCATTCTCATTTTGATTTAATCACAGTTTAAAAAATGTAAACCATTTGTATGGTTCTGAATATTAAAATACAGACTCTAAAGGTTTCTAATCTCCACGATTTGCTCTCTTTTCTTAGAGGGAAACATTTGTATGGTTTTGGTTTCTGTCCCTAATTTTTATCTTATTCAGAGGCAAACAAATGTGTAAATATTGGTAGAATAATTAAAATTCTCTCTCTCTCAGGTGTCCTGGGTGGCTCAGTCAGTTGAGCGTCCAACTCTTGGTGTTGGCTCAGGTCATGGTCTCAAAGTTTGTGAGTTGGAACTCGGCATGGGGCTCTGCACTCAGAGCACGGAGCCTACTTGGGATTCTCTCTCTCCCTCTCTCTCTCTGCCCCTCCCTGGCTTGCTCTCTCTTTCTTTCTCAACAAATAAACAAATAAACATAAAAATTTTTTTAAAAAATTAAAACAATTTCCATCTACTTATTTATCTAGGTGTGACTTTTTAAAAAAAAATACACACTGATTTGTTTTTGAGAGAGAGAGAGAAAGAGAGAGAGTGCACAAGCAGGGGAGGGGCAGACAGAGAGGGAGACACAGAATCCGAAGCAGGCTCCAGGCTCTGAGCTGTCAGCACAGAGCCTGACATGGGGCTCGAACTCCTTGCATGTACAGATGCAGCACGGATCTGGATGGGGAAAGAATACGGTTCTAGACATTGACAATCATACAGCCCTTGCTAATCAGTTAGCAGTGTGTCCCAGAGGTTATTCCCCACCAGTGACAAGGGATCTCCCCGTCCTGTACTTAACAGCTCCTCGAATGTCATGGTCCTGCTGATGGGGCTATTTTCAGCCTCATTACAATAAAACAAGCGGGAGTGAATAGCCTCTTGCACAAGTCAATTATGACTTTTTTTTTTTTTTTGCCTGTTCTTCGCTTAGCTTTCACCAGAGGACACTACAAAGAACCAACAGTGCCCATTTCTGCGTGGGTCAAGTGGAGATTGATAATGACAGGTTTTAGAGCAGCTCTCAAATTCCCCCTTTGAAGTTCTATTTTAAAATGCTCTTCCGAAATAAATGCTACAGAACTACAATCTGGTTTGATTTTGCCAGAAACTATTGATATAGATTTTTTTACTAACAGTTCTAATATGCATTCCGTTCTCCCCTTAAATGCTGCTTGAATACCTCCATCGTCCTAGGACCTTAAGAGACATCAGCGAGTAACGCAGGACAAGACCTTGGCCCGGGACGTGACCTCTGAGCCGACACTTAGCCAAACCAGCATCTGAGTGAGTGTGTTTTGCAGAAGGAAGTCATTAGGGGAGGAGAGGGCAGCCCATCTGAGAAAGGGCGAAGCAGGCATTCTGCTGGAGAAGGCGGGATGACGGGGACATGGGAGCAGAGGTTAGAGGGCAGAGGGCCGAGCCCCCCGGACCGCATTGAACACGAGTCCATCCTTTCTCTGAAAGGGAGAGCAGGGGAGGGTCGCGATTTGGCTCACGTTTTTCTGGTTTCTCTTTGGGAAGAAGAGGCGGGACTGCCAGGGTTGACGTGGGGACAACTATCCAGATGGGGTGCCCTAGCCCTGCAGACGTTCTGCTGCGGTGCCCACTAGCGGTGGGAATTGTGGGAAGTGGTGACATTCCAGATGTTGCTCGAAGGCAGAGCAACAAGGTTTCCTGCAGGAATGGGTAGGAAATGTGAGAAAAAGATCTCAAGGTTGTATGGGGATTGGACCCTGTGGTGTAGATCAGGGAAAATGATGTCCACGCCCACATCTCTAGGTTCAGCAAGGTCAAAACACTAGTTCCTAGTGAATTCAAGTAATTATTTTTTCAGTTTGTGACATTAAAAAAAAAAAAAGTTTATTTATTTTTGAGAGAGAGAGAGCATGCGGGGGGTAGGCAGAGTCAGAGAGAGAGACAGAGAGACTCCCAAGCCGTCTCTGTACCATCGGCACAGAGCCCAGCGTGAGGCTTGAACTCACAAACTCTGAGATCATGACCTGAGCCGAAGTAGGACGCTCAACCGACTGAGCCACCGAGCTGCCCCAGAGTTTTTCACATTTAAAGCGAATGACGGTACGGCCACCCCTATGTTTTAGACTGAGGGTATTATTCGATGTGATAAAATGGACATTATTATAGGCTCTTACAAGTTGGGAAAGAGTAATTTCTATTCTATCCTTATAACCTATTTATTTTCTGCAACAAACACATTGCTCCGTCTTGAAAATCTTAGGGGCACTTGGATAAATGCTCATAAACACGTCAGGTAAATAGGCTTTTTGGTTCATTGCATCAGCTTTGGTTCATAATGGAAAAGAGAAGGATGTGATCGATACACATTTTTTATTTGACTAAGACTCATTAGAAGCTATTTTAAGCTTATTAATCCTAAAATACATGAGGTAACGTGAAGTTTGATGTTGTCCAGGTATAACTGGGTTCTTGCACTTGGAACCTCCCGAATACATATATGGTAAACTCGACTTTTTACTTACGCCTGTTTCCTGCCCGTGACCCCCTCCTTGGCTCTGACACCATCTCTCACCCTCCTGCTAGAGTCAAGGTAGGAGGCAACAGAAATTGGAAATGAATTCTGGCACACAGGCCATGTGGAGAGGCGTTTATGTCACACCTATTATCGGTGTGGGGCGTAGGGATTCAGGACCGTGAACTTGAGTGCTGGAAAACAAAACACGTGCGTTCCAAACATATGGTAATTTTATCGCGCTGATACTAATCTCTCCCCGTCACACTGATCACTAAACCGGGAAAGAGATGAACACAGAGTTTCAGCTCGTACTCTGTTTTCAGAATATCAGCACCGTAGTTCCGCTACGTCTGGAACGGAGACTCCGAAAATTTCAAAAGCAATAGAAATTATGATTTTTTTCCTCATCAAAAGTTTAACTTCTTCCCTAAATGAAAAAAAAAAATTTTTTTTTGAGATGATTAGCTCCGAAATGGGCAACCAAGTCGACACGGGGAAGAACAATACTATGGGGAAAACGACAGTCAGACTCATTACTTTCCCAACGCAGAATCCCGCAAATCGCCCATTCATTTCCCCAAGCTACAGATTTGACTAAGCATAAGAATTTGAATATATTCTTGAGTCAATTCAAGGAACGCTAATGCGCATTCTTCCATTTCCCATAACGCGGACGCTGCTTCTCTGACAAGTGCAGATGAACTCCTTCAGACTCCGGCTCTGGCTCAGTTTGTGACCTTAGGCAAATCACATTTTTTTCTATTATAGATTTCTCATCTGTAAAATGATTATGCCATGTTCCCTCACATCTAGACACAAATGACTGTCTTAATAGCTCTCAGGCGCCATTACACTAAGCAGCATAAAATGCTAAAAAGAACCAGACAACCATTCCAAACAAAAATAAAACAAAAACTTAAAGTCTCCTCTGCAATTATGTCTGTCACTTTCTTCCCAATATCATCAAGCTGACAAAGTTGGTGGGAAAGTGGAATAAGGGAATGCGCCATTTTGTTCCTCTTCTGCATTTCAGACGTGGATGGATGACTCAGGACATGGCTCACCCGACGGCAGATGCCATGTTCATGGGCCACCCCAGACCCGCTCTGGACCCTCCGAGCTGGGGGCCATCTCTCATCACTCGTGGTGGCCACAAGCCAAGCTGTGTTTCTGTGAAGACACCTGTCTATTTGTGGAATGTGGATCTTTACGGAGGCAGCCAATATTTTCTCCTCCATTACTGCATATAATAACTAATAATGGGCAGCTACACCTGTTGGCTGCCATTTTCTTCTGACTCACTATGGTGCTAGGGAGGCAGAAGGACCTGATGAACGTAGACAAACAGAGAAAGAAGCGTGGGGAACGCAAAAGCAGTCAAGGGAAAAATCCCTCACGTGTGCCCAGCCTTATCCTCGGTGATCGCCCCCTTGCAGATTTCTGTGGCCTTGGATTCCTCTGAGTTCATCACTGACATAACCCCACGGCTTGATCCTGCCTTATCATGTTGCGGGAATGGGTCCTGCACCCGTAGACAGTCTCCTTGTCTGCGCTTCACTTCTGCCTCCTTTATCTGCCCCGTGGTGACGTTTTATACAGGAGCTGTTCCACTGCCGTGATAAGCTGAATTTCTCTTCCTATTGGCCTATTTCTTTTTTTCTAATAGTTTCTAACATAACGAAGTTCTAATGTAACATTCAATTTATTATGGATGTCAACCACCAATTTCTCTCTTTAGGATAACTGTTCTCAAAGTTGGGTTCCACTTCAACATTTGAGGAGCTCCCAAATGAGGTGCGTGGCCTGCAACAGACCCTCTGAGGCAGCATGTGGGGTGCAGCTCAGTGACCTGTGCCTGTAAAGCCCCTGGGTGATTCTAATGCCCATGAAGGTTAAGCCCATCTCCAGGTGTCCCTAAAGCCCTTGTCCAGGCTCTGGTCTCAGTCAGTTTCCAGTCTTCTGTTGTGATCCTGGTTCTGTATACACTTGTGAAAACCTCTGTCCCAGCAGGGACCAGGCACGTCAAGCCGCTATAGACCCTCCCCGGGTCCTGATCAAAAGTATCTTATCTGTATCACAACCTTACCTGTTGTGGAAAGCACTGGCTCAACCATGAGTCTAGTGTCCCAGACTCAATCAATTCCCTTCCCAGCCACCCACAAAGGGGGCAGTCCCCAGGAGGAGCTGCAGGTCTGTTCATATCCAATAAGGGCGTCCTTGAAGGCTTCTGTTGAAGGTACCTTCTGTGGTAGAGTATTTCTAAGTTCTTGAACATGTAAGAGCACATTTCCATCATGGACTTTTTTGATGTGAGAAGTATGCTCCATCAGAGGTAGCCAGCCTAGGATTCAGTTTCTGTTCTCGGGTCTCAGTAACCCAAAGCTTGATCCCATCTATACCATTTACTATCTTCTAGTAAGATATATCCACTTGTCAGATAGAGCGGTAGTGGTAACCACTTCGTAAGATTGTCGTAAACGATAAATGCTAATGAAGCACTTAGAACAAAGCCGACATATACATAACATTTACATTTATGTTATCTGGCATTTATATCACATTTATATTTATAACATTTATGTTACATGGCATTTATATCACATTTATATTTATGACATAAATATAAACAATTATATGTTATACGTCTCGCCATTAACTCGAGGACAAGAAAAATGCATTCCCCAAATGCTGGGTAGGGTTCTCTTCATAAATCTGGCACTTGTAACACTTGGAGTCTGACACAACTTCCTAACCAACGTTCCACAGTCTTGAATGTACTTGGGCTACGTGGCTATATATCTTTTCAGCTCTTGGCAGTTGAGTTGTGCCTGGGTCTCCCCAAACCACGGCCGATCGCTTTCCATCACCAGCAACCTTTTCTAGTTATTCCAGTGGCCACTGCAAATGTGTCCATTTTCTCTCTTAGGTGTCGTAAGATCAAAAGGCCATGTGGCACTGGGAGGGCTGCGCACATCACCCGCCGAGCGAAGACCAGTGCTTCCATGTTGGTCAAGATCCCCGACCCTCCCGTCAGGTCCTCTCTGTTGAGCAATGCCCTATGTCAGCTGTGTGGGAAGACCCAGGCAGAAGTGTACTTTTCTTCTGCATTTATTATTCAAGGCTGAGTAAAGATTTAAGGTTGAGCCTTGGCCTCATGGCCTCTAAACTTCAAGCCACACTGGCCACAAACACAAGAAATGAACTGAAAACTCTTTGCTTCCCGGCCATTTTCAATGAGTCGTGCACAGAGCAAGAGATTCCCTGTCTGCTCCTTTACACGGATTCCCATACTGGCCGATTTTCCTTACTGCCATTGTCCGTTGTTCCTGGGAGAACCTCCATTCTATGGTAAACAAACTAATTGCTTAAGAACAACGCCAGCAAAACAGCCAGAGAGATCAGTGCTTTTCAACTGGTGGGTCAAAACTATTAATGGGTCATAAAATTAGGTTGATTGACAGCAACCACACGAGTACAGACGAAGGAGAAGAAAATACAAAATATCAGAAAGCATCACACGGTATGTGTGCCTATGTTCTGAATTGTAATTTAAAAAGTATTTCTTGCTGTAGAGCAAAGTCAGAACTGAAAATCCGGTGTCATACGTCACCTTCTACGGGTATTTTGAAATAATATTCAAAACACACACTAAGAAGCACATGTCCGTACATAGGTAAGTGAGAGGACTTCCCTAGAAGCCACATGAAAAGCTGATTAGCAACTCCAGTGTCTTGACTGCGTTGCAAGGAGATGGGCACGTGGTGGAGAGCGAGCCCACCGGGAGGGCGGTTCCAGATGGGGCGACCCAGAGCTTCTGTTTTGTAGCCCCTGATGGAACCAAAGCTTGGGACGGGAGCCTGCCTGAGTGCAGAAATCAGGACCAGATCGAAAGTGGGAATCCTCGACGTCTGCCTGTGAGCTCTCGGTTTTTGTGTGGAATAGACAGAAAATATCTCCCCGTCGTCAGAGAAAAAGATTGTGTGAAACAGTTCATCTCGTGTTCACTACATACACACAAACATGCACACGTAATCTTAGAAGAAAGCCTTCTGGAAATAAATACAAATATAGTCACTAAGCTAAAACACTCAACAGATGGGTCGCATGACAGAAAGTGACTGGGGAGACAGCAAGTGACTTGCCGGATGTGGGCAAGGACACCAGCTGTGGTGCGGACTCGACATCTGTCACCACACCCCATGTGGAGCCCTGATGGTGCAGCGGCATGAGGGGGTGATTACGTTTAGATGAGGTCCTGAGGAGGGGCCCTCCAGCTGGGCTCAGTGTCCTCACCAGAGGGGAGAAACGCATGTGCACAAGCCCGGGAAAGGCGCATGGAGACGCATCTAGAAAGTGGCCATCTGCATGCCAGCTGGAGAGCCCTCACCAGGGCCACGGCCTTGATCTTGGGCTCCCAGCCTCAGAGCCATGAGAAACACCTTTCTGTTGTCCGAGCCCACCAATCTGTGGTATTTTGTTAGAGCAGCCGGGGCACGTCAGCATCACCTACAACAAAGTGTGTGACTATAAAACGTGATCGAGATTAAAATATTAGAGAGAGTTCAAGAGAAAAGTGGATACAAAGAAAAGATACAAAATCAACTTAGTGAGAATGTTCGAAGGAGATGATAGGCGGCATATGGGAGACAGTTCTTGAGAAATTTCTGGAATTGATGGGAGATGTGATATCAACGGCCCAGCAAGCGTGATGAAAACCAAAAGAAAGGAATGAAGATGAATTTACACTCAGGTAATGCACAGTGAGAAAATACCTGTAACTGGGAATGGAGGACGGTTAGGGCAATAAGCCTTTTTAACACGACAACTAAGGCCGTGAAGGCACAGAGAAACTGGGTTCCGGGGCTGGTGGAAAACAGCTGTCATTCCAGGTAAAGCTTTCGTCATAGTTAACACCGTATTCTTATTTTGAGGGTAACGCACAGACGTTGTCGGACGTGGTATGCGCACGGATGCTCCGTGAAGGACTCCTTGAGAAGGAAGGGAACCGAGCCCAGCAGCAGCTCTAGAGGCTGGGGTCACGCAGCACGCTGAGACCCCTTCCCTCCAACAGTAAGGAAGAGCAGACCCCAGCCACGGGCGGGGGTAACACAACACCGGATGCACAGAAGTGACTGAAACCACCGAGGTGGCCACACCAGCCACGAAACAGCCCTGGAAGCTTGTGATGTGAGCCTGAGCCGGCCAAGGCACAGCCGGTTTATCCTGGGGACGGGCGCAGGTGACAGCGTGGAGGCACGGAGCCCAGTCTGGGGGTGAAGGCGTGAGGGCCCTGTGGCCCGGACTGCAGGGGCCAGAGCGGTCTGGGGCTGGCACTGGCCTGCTGTCACCCCAGTCCACCTGCACAGCCTCCCCGGTGGCTCGGAACGCAGATGAGGTCACCACAGTGAGTGGCACACTGCTATCAGGGGACAGAGGAAACAGCAGGTGTCACACTTACCCTCAGAAACCTCAGGTACTCCCTTTTCAGACAGCACGTACAAAGAAAGTGGGTAAAATATCTAAAGCGATAAACGATGGACTCTGTAAAATGAGCAAGGGGCAAAAATATAAGAACTTAGCAAGAACATCATAAAAAATGAAATAAAAATCTTAAATGGTGAAATACATGTATACAGTGTTCAAGCTACGCTTAGTGACATCGGGAACCCAGTGGAAACACAGTGGACAGAATAGGAAATTGAGAAAGGGGCGAGAGTGGGATGTAAACAAGCCACCCCAAGTTTCAGAGCAGCACGAAGATGTAAGGTGCCAGGAAGACCAAGGGCGAGGCTCCTGGGAAGGAAGGCAGCAGGCTGGGGACACCTGCTCAGTGTTAGAAAAGAGAGCGGCACTGGCGGCCCTCCTGGGCCCTGTCTGGGAGGCCGTCGATGCCTTAAAGTGCAGAGAGTACAGTTTACATCAAATCAGGCCAAACGAACCCAAATCCCTCCGCGTGTTAGTGAAGCCCCGTGGCGCTCACGACAGACACCTAACTTTACAGCACCTGGAGACAAGTGGGGAACGCTCACAGAAGGGACACTGTTCCAGTGATGGCACACTTAGAGGTACAAAGACGGGAAGCTGGACGTTGAGTTCACACAAAATACTTTGAGCTCCACGAAAACTGAGTTCATAAAAATAAATCTTTTCTAAAGCGATTCGTAAAGAAATTGCCTGTAAAAGAAAGAAGCTCTTGGCAGTTAGATGGTCTGAGAAACGAGGAGGAATGACAAGCGAGGAAAATAGGGAATAGATCGGTAAAGATAAAGAACCGTTTTCTGTGTCAAACAATTCTATTTTTGAAAGGAGTGGGGCACCTGGGTGGCTCAGTCGGTTGAGTGTCTGGGTCTTGATTTCAGTGCAGGTCATGATCCCAGGGTCGTGGGATCGAGCCCCACGTTGCGCTCCGCACTGAGCCCGGAGCCCGCTTGGGATTCTCTCTCCCTCTAAAAAATAGAGCGCTCTCTTTCTCTTTCCCTCAGTAAATACATACATACATACATACATACATACATACATACATAAGAGAACTGAAATACTAACAACAATACCTGAGCTGGGAGGAGGTGATTATATTCTCATATTTTCAGGAAGAGAATGATGATTAGTTATAGGATGTCTTATATGTGGTGAGATTACACAGCGTGTCTTTCAAATAAAACAAGCAGCATGTACCTTTTCAACCTGAAAGATTAAAAAAAGCAAACGATGAGCATAAAAAGAAGCAGAAAGTGGGACAAAGGTAGAGTACAACAGGTAAGCGTAGCAGGAAGTTCACATTTATCAACAAAGACAATGAATCAGAATGGATTTCCAAAGCAATTTGTGCAATTTAATTACACCACACACACACACACACACTCACACACAGATGGAAACTACAGTTTTTAGTATTTAGATGATGCATATGTGAGGCATAAGGACACAGATGTGTGGAAATTAAGAAAAATAAGTAATATAGTAACGAATAGGAAGGAATGAATAGTAACAAAATAGTAACGAAATAGTATACGAAACAGTAATAGTAACGAATAGTAACGAATAGTAACGAAAATAAGTAATATAGTAACGAATAAGTAATACAGTAACCCGGATGCTAGCTGCCTCACAGCGTTCACGGCTGCCTGTCTTTGACAGAATTGAATCTAGGACCTCCTGTGGTGCAGTGGCTGACTCTTCCCCTATGGGAAAATACTTTTTCTCTCCTCCCACATAGAGGCCCTAGGGAGCACTACATAAATTTGCTCCCCTGATTGACGCGCTTTTCAATTGTCTACCCATTCGTTTTGCGCCAGCCTCAGAAATCCAGTACGGCCGAGCCTGCTCGGTCCGCTCAGGTTGGTCTGCTCACAGACGTGGTTCCCAGTGGGGACCTGTTTGCAGCACGGAGCGGGACCAGGCACTGCCCAGAGCTCTTCTGTCCTTGCGGGACACTTAGCGATCCAAACGCGGGACTCACTGTCAACGGCCATCCTAGTCGGTGTGGCAAAGACGTCACTACAACTTTGCGCCTGGTGTTTATTTGCCTGCAAGGTTTTCACCTTCTTTGGTCACAGTCCTCATGTATCTTCTTCCTGGAGGACAGACAACACTTACACTTCTAGGGTGTTTATGGCAGCTAATGGTCTCCATTTTTGTGGCCAGAAAATATATTTATTTCACGCTTGCTTCATCATTCCGTCTATTTGGGTTTAGAATCGTAGGCTGATAGTTACTCTGTCGAGTATTTTAACGACGCTATTACACGGGGATCTAACTTCCATATTTACTGTTGAGAAGCCAGCTGTCAGGCACAGGAAAACTGTCTTTTCTTTCAAGCTGCTACTAAGACCTTTATTTTGGGGATTGGGGTCTTCTGAAGTTTCATTAAGTCTTTGGTTGTGGATTTTTTTCTGCTTTATCCAGTGAGGTAGTATTTTGGATACATCAAAAATTAATATTTTTGTTAATTCTGGAATGCTCTCAACATTATTCTTGGAAATATAATCTCTCCCCCATTTCCATCTTCCCCATTAACACCTACGGTAGCTCTGACTAGATGTGTTGGGCACCCTCACTCTGCCCTCTGTGTCCTTGGACCTCAATCTTATTCTGTCTCCCCCTGCCTTTTATTTCTTTTGTGTTTTAGTCTTAGAAATGTGTTCAGATTCATCGTCAAGTTCACTACTTATCTGTTTAACCAACTATGGATTTTGTTTTAATTTCAATGTGACAAACATATATTAAAATATTATATGCATTCAAACAGATAAGGGCTCAGTTAGCCCATGGAAAGATGTTAAAGCTCTACATAGACAAAGAAAAATAAATTTAAGACAATTGCTTTATTTATATCTCTGATCAGATCGACAGGTTAAAAATAATAAGATTTTCTGTCTCTGGTCGTGTGGCAACTAGAGTTATGATAAACCCCTCCCAATAGAAAATATTCTTAATTGCTGGGGGAAAATATGAACCGATTTAAAAAAATTGATCTGATTTGATTTAAGCTGGTAACCAAGCTGGGGAAGACATATGTACCAGGGAAGGCACACAGATGAAGACAAATAAAACTAGAACTAAGGTTTATGAGTGCTGACGTTTTGGGGGTGGTGGGCACTCTTCCGGGAGGTTGAGAAGGAATTATGGGCTGCATGGACCCAGCACAGTCCAGGGGAAATGCAGCATCTGCCGTGAAGAATTGGAACTCCCTTCTGGTTCCATGATCTCGTCACTCCAAAGGGGCAAGGTCTTCAAGAACACAGCGGCACAGTCGTTACTAAATATTTTTACGGTGTGCGTTAACTGCTCCATTATAATAAATCTTACACTTTGTCAAGATTATTTGAATATTAAGACATCATGAAGGAGACAAATGATCACAGCAAGACTACCTAGATCTCTTGGAATACCCAGGACATATTATTTGAATGATTATTCCCCCAAATCGCACATGACACACAACTGCATCTCCATGTTGGCATAAACAGTAGATTTGGGAACGACTCTGGCCTGCATTGTTGCGTGCGGTCCACGTGCCTGGGCGATAGATAACATGACTTCAAGCAGACGCTAATGGGAAATATCGCAAAGTTAGAACCTCGGTGGGTTTTGATCATTTAATTTCATTCCCAACAATGGACATTGAACAAATAACAGTTAGGTGGTTTGACGAGCGCTGGTCTATAGTTTGTTCTAATTCCACTAGAAAAGTCAACTGTGGTATGAATGGCATTGAAGCTTTCTGGAGAAAGGCAACGTCACCTCCGGTTTGATCACGCCGGGGCCTTCACTCCAAAACCGTGTGTAACTACTGCCATCTGCTGGCTCGGGGCACTTGACAAATGTACTTGTAGGTTTTATTCAGCTTCCAGAAAAATCTATTCCCAGTCCCAAAGAGTGTGGCCTTTATTAATCTTCCTAAGAATATAAACATACAACGTATCAGAAAATAAACTAAGATCCACATGTATACTGACTATCGGTGCCATTTGTTGATGACAGAGAAGGCACTTGTACCTTCAGTAGACTCGAGATAACCTGGTGAAGCCTTGTTATCATCACACAGGGTGAAACGTATGGTCAAAAGTGACATTTGGTGTAATGCATTGACACGTCTTTAATATGAAGTATTGTACGTATTAGGTATTTAATATGTTTTAAACATCAGGGTTAAATACTGTAAAATATAAAATGACGCCTTACACACAGTCCACTGCTTCATTGTTAAGCAAAAAGGACCAAGAGGAAGTCAGGGAAAGTTAGGGTTCATTCCAAGGCTGGGGTAGGAGAGGGTGTGTTCAGGCCGGGAGGGCTTCCTGGGCACGGTGGCACTGCCCTCCCCCCCTCCCCCCGCCCCTGCCGAGGGCTCACATTCCCAGGACGGAGGACTAGGGACACGGGATTAACAACATGTCTCCAACGATGCAGAGGTGTGGATGCCGGGCTGGACGTGGGGGAGAGCAGCTGACTTTTGCTGGACGAAGTTGGATATGAGGAATACATCAGACGAGGCCATGCACAATGAGCAGAAGTATTTCAGGCACGGAGGCCAGGAGCAAGCCCGCCAGATGGGGCCCCGGCTGCCCGCACCATGGGGTCTGAAGGTGCGTACCGCGCTTGGGAAGCCAGGAGAGCCGGTGTCGGCAGGCTGCCCTTCCAGAGGCCGGTGCTGTGCCGGAGAGTCTTGGGAGTAACTGTGTGAGTCCTTCTCTCTGGGACTCACAGACTTTGAACACCGGGCAGGGAGGGGCGGTGACACAACGAGGCTGGACAGGCCACTCGGAGTGCCTCGCGCACAGGAGGCAAGTGAGCCACACGGCAGGTGCGTGGCCAGGCAGAGTCTATGGCAGGCTGGGAGCTGGGGCTGGTCTGGTCCCAGCAGGACGGGACCCGGAGCATCAGCCCAGACGGCCCCCCTTTGCTGACCGGAGCTAGCAACTGCCTCACCGCCTGGGTCCTGCCCGGGGCCTTCCGCTGGAGGCAGAATGACTGCCATCGCCCCCTGCGCGTTCCCTGCACCCCACCCCGAGTCACCGATGCCAGCCCCGGTCTGTGACAAGCCCCATGTCTTACTGCTGCTGCGGGCTGTGCTCCGTCCGGCACGGGTGAGCCAGTGACTGGGCAGAGGGTGAACACAGGTGAGTCGGTGCTGGTCTGGAGGCCGCGGCAGGTGCAAGCGGGGCTCAGAACCCTGTGCAAGACCAGCCCTTCGGTGGTGAGCAGAGCAAGCAAAACTTCTGAGTTAACCTCGGGGGACTCGTCAAATGCTTAGGAGGGACCGGAGGAAGGAAAAGAGTTTCAGAAAGTGTAGCGGCCAACGGTATGGATAGCGGATCATGGCGATAAAGGCAGACAGAGACAAGACGGGAAGTTGGAAGAACAAAAACCAACGCAAGAACCGTCTGTTTGGGCCGATGACACGGGAGCCCGCTGGCCACCGTCTCTCTGTCTACGCTCACCCTTCTCCACTGCGCCCGCCTTCACCTGATGATAATTCTCGGATGTTTATCACATCCTGACCTCTCCCCCGAGCTACAAAAGTGGGCGTATGGCGCGATCTAGATGGCTTGTCCACTCTCAAGACTCGATGAAACCTTGAATCCACAGTCCACGTCCGAGGCTGAATTAATCATCCATTATCTCGGTGGCAAGCGGCCGCCTGTTCAGTTGCTTTATCTGGATGGCTAGGAAGCATCCTGGGAACCAGCGCCTCCCTTACGCCCCGTCAGTCCCAACTGATTTTGTCCCCCAGCCGCCCGGGAATCGGTCCGCCTCCTCGGCTCTGTGGCCGCACAGCAGTACAAGTCGTGAAGGAGTCTCCCCAGGGCTCCGGGATAACCTCCTAACGGGCCCCTCTCCCCTCCTTCCTACCCGCCTCTATCAGTTCTGCGCCCTGCGCCGTGGCGATCGTTAGGAAGTGGGATCCAACGAGCTGTGCGTTCGCCAGCAACCGTCGCAGGACCACAAACAATGCAAACTTAAAACAAGGCTTCATATAGACAGCAAGTTGTCTCGAGACTGTTGGAAAACCCGGAAAGCAGCCGTCGGGGTCATGTCACCGCTACGGTGACCTAGATGTCTGGAAGCAGCACCGCCTCATAGCCCACAGTGGGGTCCCCGAGGGCGAGAGCTGTGGGGGTGCCGGGCCCACCACAGCCCCCCCAGCAGCGGGAGCCTGCGGGTCCGCTCACCGCCAGAGCTCGCCTCCCGGCCACGCCTGTGCATCGCCGAGGAGCCTGGCCACTGTGGGACGAGGGAATGTGTCTTCCAGCTTCCGCACTTTGAGGAGAGTACAGAGGGATACCTGCAAAGGCATCTGCTCCGCTCTAATATGATCTCCCGGAAGTGCCCTTCAACTTGGAGCTTGATGAAGGCAAGGGATTTGCTAAGAGGGATGGAATCCACACACCGCGCCGAAAACACGCAACGGGTCAGAAGACACCATAAAGCTCAAGTGATGGGTCCAAGGCTTCCGGGACAGGCTGGGGGCGAGTGTCGTGGGGTGGCTTTGGGAACAGTCTAGAGCTGCCTCCCTCACCCACACACCTGTGCAAGGAGGCCAGCTCCCATTTTAGGGCCCTGACTGCAGACTCGTGCTCCGTGCTGACGCATCTTCTCTCCACTGAATCCTCTCTGAGCATTACTTCTGTCTGATCTGTGGGCAGAGGGCAAGGTTCTGCTACCCTACAGCAATCTGCCTGGCCCTTGTGCCCTCTGTGCCCCCCAGCAGCCTTGTTGATAGGCGTACGTCCTCTTGTCAAGTCTGCGAGTTCACGCTGTAGTGACGGAAGGGACGTGCTGGAGGCCGGTTGCCAAGAAGTGTCTCTTCCTAACTGGACTCCAGAGAGAAAAGAGCTCTATTTTGGACAACCCACAGGTGCCCTAACGCTGGCAGAGAAACACCTTCTAAGAGCTCCCTGAGGCAAAGGTCAGGTCTCCTGAAATTCCCCGCGTGCCCGGTATCTGTGTACATCAGTAGACGTGGGGCACGGAGAACAGCCTAGGGCACAACCTCTGTCCTTCCGTGCAGCAAGGGAGAAAGGCATTTGCAGAAACAACTGGCCAAGATGGGAGGCCTCCCACAGGGGAGGGCGAACAGACCCTGCAGCCACAGTGAGTCACTGCTGGAGGGACCAGCGAGGCTCCAGAGAGCTTTGAGTCTAGACTCAGGGTCGCCTGGTCTTCAGGCAGCATATAGAGGCACAGCAGGGGCGGAAATATTTTTCACCCATTAGCTTATGAGAAGGTCTAGCCAGACTTGAAATTATTATGCGCTGAAGGAGTGGGTGAATTGATCGTTCTTGAAGTCAGATAATGAATAGGCAGATGTTATGCGTGTTGGAAGTTTTCCACAATAAGAGGTTACAAAGAAATACAAGGACAAACTTAAGAGACAAATTTGAGCAAAAAATTCAAATATTTGTTTGATAACTTTAAAAGGGTCAGCATATTTATTAGTCAGTGATTTCGGAGAGGTGATTTATGTGTGCCCAATGATATTAATATCCTTTGTCTTAAAAATACAACAAAAAAACTCAGCAACAGACAACTTACAACTTAAAGATTTCCCGGAAAACTGCAGATCATTGTCATATGTTTACCTGCTATGTAAACAGTATCTCTTATTCTAAATTACATCAGCTTTTATAATTTTTACCTACATTGGCATTTTTTTTTCCCTAAGCAAATGCATTGTTGATGAGGAAAGGGATGACCCAGAAGCTGGCTACTTCTAGAGAGGTCTCCCGAGCCCAGATTTTATATTGGTGGGAAACGGAAGCCTGATTTCTCTGCAGATTCAGGTTTGGCACCCTTGTTTCCACTAGAGGGCCCTGTGGATAAAAGAAAATTCTTAAAATCCTAGCTTTCGAAGCTACTTCAAACGTTTGCCATCTTACCAGTCATAATCTCTCGGTGATTTTAGCTTAATACTCAAAGATAACTTGTTTTTTATGAAACCAAGAAATAGTAAAGTCTGAACATCTCCAGATACTGTTTTCCCCCTGATTTCTTACCTCACTGTCAATAGTGGCTCTGAGACATGTTTACACGATCACGAGTCTTTAACCTTTTCTTTGGTTATCAGGAGTTATGATCAGCACTAATTATTCTTGAATTTGAAATTCTCTGATGAACAAATGCCTTACTGATACTCCAAAACTCAGCTCTTTCATAATTTAATACTATTCCAAGATTACTTTGAAAACATTAGGGACAACGTATGGCACACAGAATGTGAGTTCTTAGATGGGATCTGTACTCACACCGATTTCACTATTTACCTTTCATCTAATTTTAAACGGCAGAGGAAAAGGTGATGTGAACTTGATAGACATTTGTTTTTTACATAAGCATCCGTATATCGCTATATCTGTCAATGTGTTTGAGCAGGCTTTTTCATTTTTAGGCGTCAATGTTAACAAGTTCCGCAGAAGGGGCAGAAGGGGTCAGTACCCAGCGTTCCTACAATCTATTCTCTAAATCATCAAGTTTTCAATAAACAGGAGAGTGTAACCTAGACATGGGGGAGGGCTGAAGCATGTTGCCCGGGACAGAGACCTGACTCTAGATTTAAGAGACAAAAACTTCCAAACAGAGTTATAAATATGTTCTGATAACTGAAGAGATCCATGCTTAAAAAATTAAAAAGAATCGTATGAGGCTGCTGATAATCATCAAATGGAAACTATCAATATAAGGAGATATAAACTGTATTAAAAAAAAAAAAAACAGACCAAATGGAAATACTAGTTTTCAGAAGCACCATAACTGAGTTGAAAAATTCACTAAGGGGATGACACGTAGATTTAAGTTAAGAAAAAAAGAATCGGTAAACTTGAAGATGGGTCATTGGGGATAGAATCCAAAGACAAGAGAGGCAAATGGGGGCAGCCTTAGCATCAAGTAGGGCACAGTTAGCCCAGCAACACAGTGTAATGGCAACACCAGAAGGAGAGCTGGGAGGGACGGTTGCAGAGAAACTATGCAAAGAAATAATGGAGTGTGACCAGGAAGCCCGGCCACAGAGGCCACGTCCCACGCCAGCCAAGTCACCGATCAGGTACCTAGCACCATCTAACTTTGAGAAAACTGGAGGAGGAACCAAACACACGTCTCGGAAAGGAGAGATGTGATGACTGACGAAAAGCGTTAAATAGAGAGCCTCAGGCTTGGCCAAGCAGAGGAGAGGACGGTGAACTCAAAGACGGCTCATTGGAAACTATCCAGGCAGAGGAGCAAAAAGAAAAAAAGTGAAGAAAGTCTACGGATGCCACGAAAAGAAATAGCTTACACATTGTGAGAGTTCCAGGAGAAGAAGTGAGGGAGAAAGAGACAGAGGGCTTATTTAAAGAAATTAATTTAATTTAATTTAATTTTATTTTATTTAAAAAAATTAACGTTTATTCAATTTTGAGAGACAGAGAGAGACAGAGTGCGAGCAGGGGAGGGGCAGATAGAGAAGGAGACACAGAATCCAAAGCCAGATCCAGGCTCTGAGCTGTTAGCACAGAGCCCGATGAGGCGCTCGAACCCATGAACTGCGAGATCGTGACCTGAACTGAAGTTGGACCCTTAACCGACGGAGCCACTCGGGTGCCCCAAATAATTATGTTTTAGAAACTATAATACAGTTGTCCAAAATCAAAGAAAAAAAAGGATTTAAAAGCAACAAGAGAAAAATAATTTTCTCACAGATGAGGGAAACCCCATCGGCTATCTGCAGATTTCTCAGCAGAAACTTTGCAAGTGGGAGGGAATGGCATGACGTATTCAAAATGCTAAAACTAACTAACTAACTACCTACCTAATCAACTAACTAACAAACAAACAAACTGCCAACGAAGAATACTTTACCTGGTAAAGTTATACTTCAAAATGAAGGAGATAGAAAGTCTTTCTCAGACAAATGGAAGCTGAGGGAGTTCATCACGAGACCCACCTTACCGGAAATGTTGCAAGGGGTTCTTCCAGCTGAAATGGAAGGATGCTAATCAGTGACATGAAAACATGTTAAATATACAGTACACTGGTAGGGGCACCTGGGTGGCTCAGTTGGTGAAGCATCTGACTTTGGCTCAGGTCACGATCTCATGGTTTATGGGTTCAAGCCCTGTGTCTGACAGCTCAGAGTCTGGAGCCTGCTTCGGATTCTGTGTCTCTTGTCTCTCTGTCCCTCCACCACTCATGCTCTGTCTCCGTCTGTCTCTCTCTCTAAAAAATAAATAAATCTTAAACAATACGTCCGACTCACTGGTAAGGTAAGGGCATTGTCAAATTCACAATACTCTGATACTCTCCAATGGTGGTGTCTTAATCATTTATCTCTAGTGCAAAAGTTAAAGGACAAGAGTATTAAAAATAACTATCACTACAATAATTTTAATAGGTGTGTAATATAAAGAGATGTGAAATGTGTGATAAAAACATAAAAGGCAGGGGGCCTAAAAGGGTCACATTTTTGTATGCAGTCAAAGTTGTTACCAGCTTAAAATCTCTATACGATGCTTCATGAAAGCCTCATGACAACCACAACGGAAAGGTAAAGTAGGTGTAGTATTTATACTTATGCCAGAGCAAATAGACTTTAAGTAAAACAACAACAACAACAAAAAACTCTAACCAGAGACAAACAAGGTCATTATATAAAAAATGAAGGAGTCAATTCATAAGGAGGATATAACAATTAGATATGCACCCAATGCGAAGCACCTAAATCTAGTAAGCAAATAATAGCAAATCTAAAGTGAAAAATCAGACAATATAATGACAGGAGGCAATTTTAACACCTGATTTGCAACAAAGGGTGGGCCATCCAGACAAAAATATCAATAAGGAAATTTTGGACTTGAGCTATACTTTAGACCAAATGGAGCTAACTGGAAGATACAGAATATTTCGTCTAACTGTGGCAGGATTCAGATTCTTCTCATGTGCGCACGGAAAATATGCCAGGAGAGATGATATATTAGATCACACACAAGATTATCTTATTATTTAAGAAGATTTAAATAGAAATCATATCAAGTATCTTTTCTGAGCACAACAGTGCGAAACTAGAAGTTAGTAACGGGAGGAAAACCGTAAAATTCGCAAGTATATAGAAATTAAACAACACGCTCCTGAATAACCGATGGTTCGAAGGTGAAGTTGAAAGAGGAATCAAAAAAGGTCTTGAAATAAATGACAGTGGAAACAAA
The DNA here is from genome assembly GCF_046562875.1 of Panthera onca. NCBI lineage: Eukaryota > Metazoa > Chordata > Mammalia > Carnivora > Felidae > Panthera > Panthera onca. Next base: position 91,472,385 of record NC_138350.1, read on the forward strand.
CTGTAACAAAACTTATGGGATACAGCAACTATAGCTGTAAGAGGGAAGTTTATGGTCGTAAACACCTACGTTAAGAAAAAAACCGGAAGTAAATGGCCTAACTGTATACCGAAGGAACTCGAAAAAGAGGAACAAAGAAAGTATTAGAGAAGGAAGGAAAAAACAAACATCAAGGAAGAAATAAATGAAATAGAACCAGGGAAAACAGAAAATATTGGGTTTTTGAAAAAGTAAACAAACTTGACAAACCTCTAGCTTGACTTACCAAGAGAAAAAGAAAGAACTCAGGTGAACAAGGTCATAAATAAAAGAGAAGACATTACAGATGACACCACAGGGACACAAGGGTCATAGAAGACTATTATGACAAAGTACCTGCCAGCCAACTGGACAACCAGGAAGGAAGGGGCAAATTCCTGGATAATACCAATAAATGCATAAAACCAAGACTGAATCATGAAGAAATGGCAAAACTGACCGACCAATAACAAATAAGGAGACGGCATCATTATCAGAAACGTGTCAGAAAGACAAGTCCAAGAAGAGTTGGCTTCACAGGTGAATTCTACCAAACATTGAATGAAGAATGACACCCCTTCTCAAAATTTTTCCAAATAGTGAAGAAGAGGGAACCCCTCCAACCTCTTGTTATGAAGCCAGCCACCAATTTGAGCAGGGGGATGTCGGGGCGGGGGGGGGTGTGTGTTTAAAAACAGGTGCTTGGTGGAGTGAGGTAGGCAAATTAGGAATGAGAATTAGGGAGACAGGGTCATGAACCTCAGGGCCCTTTGTCTGAGGCTGTCTTTTAGGGAGAATGTTCCAGTGTCCAGTAGGAGAGAAAGATAATACAATAAATAAAAATTTTAAAATGCTAAGCAGGTGCCTCTGTTATTGGTACTGAAAGACTCATAAATATCCTAATGTCAGTATCCAAATCCTGAAATTGGGTCCCTCCAGTTCCTGACATTGCTGCTAATTGACAATCTCCGCTTCTAGAATTTACTGGATGCTTAACTATATGGATCGTGGGACTGGATATATCGGTAGAAAAATTTGGAATGTATTTTTAGTTTTGTGCCCCTCTGTATACCTTCTCTTTTTTTTAATTTGAAGATAACACACTGAAGGCTACTGGGTCTGGCATCAGGTGAATGCATGGTCGTTTATTCTAACCGTGGCTCGTCTGTGTGCCCTGGGATGATCCAAGCTTCTCCGAGTCTCTGTGATCTTGTCTGTAAAATGCTACAAATGCTCATGTCTTATTTGTGGATCAGATGAAACGATGTTTATGAAATCCGCCTCTTTAAACTCTGTGTACAAAATAAATGTCTTTTTGTTGCCTTGTTGATCTCTTTGGACAACTCTCCCTTACTTTCCATTCATTTGTGTTGTATGTATTCTAACATTTCAATATTTATAACTTTCCTTTCTCGTTTTCCTCCTTTCTCTCTTTCCTCTCTCTCTCTACCTCTCTCTGTCTCTCTGTCTCTCTGTCTCTCTTTGTCTCATAAGTTGTCTTCTCTTTCAGAGCCTTTAGATATGGAGCCAACTTGATGTTTCCTCCAGACTTTTTACCATCTACCTTTAGGAAAGTATAACGCTCACATATTTGAGTTGCACGTGACATCCATTGCATAACTCGTAGTTGAGGGACATCATCAGTTTCTTCCCAGCCTCTCATGACTGTCGTATAACCAAACGCTTCTTAGTTGTTATTTGTCCAAGAGTAACAATAGTCTTCTACGTTATCATTTTCTGAGAATTAGTGGTTATCTGAACTGCTCTATTCAATCTGCTTTTCAATACTGTTTGGGTAAAATTCTCCCATTCCCCTACTCCTTCTGATTTCAGTTAAAATGTGTCTATAGCCATCAGACGTGTGAAGGTTCCCTAGGTGCCGGGAACCTTGAGAGGAGCACCTGCTAATATTTCATTTGTCCTTCAAGTAAGAAAAAGGCCCTGTCCTTCCCATATGTTTCGCAGGAGGAGGCTGGGGCTCCAAGAATCTTGGCAAGGTGGTCACAGACAGACCAGGGACGGGAATCGGGTCATCGAATTCCAGTCCCACTCTTTCCCTCTTAGGAGGTGATCACACAGGAGATGGAAAGTTAACAACAAAACGTAATATTTCTGAAGGGATGAAGTGGCCAAAAGTAACTATGAAGCTTTATTTTCACTGAGGCTAATTTGCAAACCTTGAGAGCATATGGAACACAAAGATGATGATACAAGTATTCTAACTCACTGGACATTATTGACCTTTAAGTAAAATGGCATATATCAGCTGGTGACCAGGTACTTAACATTGTCATTTCTTCCTTCCTTACAGTATTATAGATCATTGGATCGTATGTAATTACCCATGAAATTGTCGGTGTTGTTTCATGACAGGTACTCAATAAAACCCCTGTGGTTGCCTAGAAAATGATTAACCTCTTCGTGGAACCACTTCGATGTAATATTTAATATATGTGACATAATATATGCATATATAACGTTAGTGCAGGGCATTTAAGAATATTCTATTTGTAGGTCAAAGTGTGTCCAGTATGACCTCATTGACTAACGTCATTAGTTTAAAATTTCAGGCTGAAATCAAGCAGTTATCCAAAATTATACGGCTTTTATCTACCATACAACATGGATATTCATACCACCCCTCCATAAATGTTTGGTCCAGATCTTTCTTCCATTTAATGAAGTTTGACAATTTGTGACAGGGTAGAAAGGAAATTCATTATATTTAGTAATAGAAAACCTATTTCTCATTTTTCACGAACCAAGCAGCTACAATGAAATTGCCTAAACCACTATATCACAATTCTCCACCTTTGTGGTTCTTAAGGTCACCCTCAAAGGTCTTCAATTTCCTTATGTTCACAGCTTGGCATCTGGTAATTTTCAGTATCAGAAAATATAAGGGGGCTATATATTCTTTGCTAAGAAGAAATATTTCTGATTTGAAAAGAAATAAATCTGTCAAGAGGAAAATATTAAAAATAAAAAGCACGACTGTAATAATCACATTGGTGTCACAGCCAATTTTGCTTATCCAACTCGGTGAAGGAAACCTCCCTGCCCCCCAAAGGAACTGTCAATGGAAGGGAAATGGATTTTTTTATTTCAATAACCACTGTGGTTTAAGGGTAATTTATGTATACGGAAGCACAACAGCCACAAGAATCAAATTTCCTTAAAATATTATTTTGTATTCTCTCTGCTTCAGAGCTTAGTGAAATTGATAGATCAAAGTCGAAAAATGACTAAATCTGCTTCTCCAGGTGATAATTCCACACACCCTGGGTGCTGCTCAGATCACTGGCGAAGGGGTAAGGTTTTGCATCTGGCGTAGGAATTATATTTACAAAGTCGCGCTTCCTCAAATTAAATAATCCATATAATTTGAATATTATAAATAGAAAAAAAAAACTTAACTCCATTTGACCTAACTCATGAGGGGTAGCAAATTTTTCACTGCACATATCCCACCTCTGGTCATAAACAAACTCTTTGGTTCTGTCACTATTATTTTCGTCGATAATAAATAACACGACACATCATTTAGGCTGCTTTGTAAATGAACGTCTCCCCAGAGAAGATAAAAAGGACGTCCAAACATTCAAAAAAGCAATTTAAATTCTTATTTCTTTCTAGAGTGGTCTGTGGCCATACGTAAAACCATCTGTACGTAGAATTAAGAAAACGAAGGAAAAAGAATATATACAACAACCAACTCAGAGGCTTCATATTTACTCAGTTCCATACAGGAAATATCCATCACTCTCCCGGTGGTAATTCTCCCCCATCGCGTCCTCTAACTCAGGATGCGTTTGCCACATTTGCGGTTGTGAGAGTGGCCTCAATCTGCAAGCGCCCCTCATGCTCGTCTGCCTTCCCAACCCACCTTTTGCTGATTAGTGCATTGTTTCCGAGGTGTTCGATTTGGCCTCACTGCTCTACAATCACAGGGTCCTCTCTCTGCACATGTAATACTTTTCCGTGACAAATACCATTATCCAAAGTTATCGAAGACTGGTACCTACTTAAATGTAAAACATCCCCCACAAGTATTCAGAATTTTCCCACCTTTTGAGAAAAATCAACTTACGGGAAGGAAAAGAACAGGCTTTTTTTCTAATTTACAGATGCCAGGCCCCAGTTAGATGGCATGCAATTTTAATTAGAAAGGAAACAACGAATAAAGAACAACTTTCATTAACTGTGATGAGAAGAGATTAAAAGAATCGATATTCCTTCAAACTTCATTTATGACTAGATCAGTTACATTGAGTTCACCTCGATATTTCTTTAAAGTTTATTTATTTATTTTGGGGCGGGGAGGGAAGAGAGAGAGGGAGAGAGAGAGAATCCCAATCAGGCTCTGTGCCGTCAGCTCGGAGCCCAGAGTGGGTCTCGACTGCACGAACCATGAGATCATGACCTGAGCCAAAATCAAGAGTTGGATGCTTAACTGACTGAGCCCCCCAGGTGCCCCTGAGGTCACATATTTGGTTATGTTTTAGGTTTAGGGGGAGGATTCGTGAGTTATTAATATATATAAACCAACCATCTGTTCACATTAAATATCTATTTAAACCATGGTCTACCCTTCACTAGCCTCAGGAGATCAGAACATGAACTTAACGCCCATGGTTCTCTGATGTTGATTTGATATCCAATCTCATTTCTCAGTATTGACTTCTATCAAAATGGAGAATGGGCAGTTCTCCTCAGATAGGCTGTAGTTCAAATACACGCCCATCTGGAGGCGCTAGTGACCGCCGGCCACTCTGCTCAGGGTTAAGGATACAATGAGAAAGACGCCACCGCCTCTGTCCTCGAGGTGGCCCTGATTCTCAAAATCAGTAAAGGAGCAGAGAGCTGTTGATATAAAACGAAAGCTTCAGTTCTCCGGTGAGGAGTACACGATACTTACATACTTTTTGACAACTTATATAGTTTTCTCAGGTCCTCTTAAGCCACGCAGAGAAAGTGGTATGTTTTCACCCCCAAGTTAAAAGAAATAAAAAATAACTCTTACAAGGAAATGTAGGGTATGGGGAAATGGTAGAACTGGATGAAATTCTTAGCCCGGAAATGCAGACAGTCAGTACGGTGTCATGAGCACAGTAGGCAAATAATGGTCACTGGGTCAAAAACCGAGTTTCTTATAGGAAGAACCATTACCAATGCAATATAAAACCTGACGTTTTCCCTACCTTCCTTTCCTTCTCTTTCCTCTGTCACATGAAATGGCTCAAGGGTGAATAGTAGGAAAAAGGAAGAGCAGAAGTGGCAATGCAAAATTCAGATGATTTACTTTTGGATCTTATGGTTTCATTTGTAGAATTAACATCACACTGGGGGCACCTGGGGGGCTCAGTCGGTTGAGCGTCCAACTTTGGCTCAGGTCATGATCTCATAGTTCGTGAGTTTGAGCCCCGCATCGGGCTCTGTGTTGACAGCTCGGAGCCTGGAGCCTACTTCGGATTCTGTGTCTCCCTCTCTCTCTGTCCCTGTTCACCCCCGTCAAAAATAAATGAACATTAAACAAAATTTTTTAAAGAATTAACCTCACTCACATCATCTGAATCTCAAATTATTTAAACACTTATTATTTTCTCAGTTGCATCAAGTAAGGTAACCATTGAAAAGGTATGCTAAAGAAAATTAAAAGCCTTGTCTTGTACAAATTTAAGTTGTCATGTGCTGTTATTATTAATAGTGTGTTTTCTTATTTATACACGATATAAAGGCACAGACTTACAGTCCGATTATATCAGTTTATGTCCAACCTGCTGCTTACTGGCTGCAGGTGATGCTACATTTAAAATTGTGATGAAAATGGTACTAATTCCAGTAGTGTGTGTGTGTGTGTGTGTGCGTGTGTGTGCGTGTACACATATTACACGTATTTCATATATATTTCCTATACAAGTCCAGCCGAACCATGGTAATTCATCTGATCTAAAGAAATGCATGTTCAAATTTCTCTCAGAACTTAATTTTAACATAAACTAACCAATGTTGAGCATTTTCCATATGCCAGGCACTCTTCCAAGGGCTTTCCATGGGTTAACTCAACCAGTTCTTCCCAAACCATGAAGTCGCTCGTGCAACTATCCCTATTTGCGAGATGAGGACTGGGGATGTGGGGACAAGCAGAGTCGAATCGCTTTCTAGGGTCATAAAACCTGGGCTTTCTTTTCCAGGTTGGCTATCTTTAAACTGTTGAAAAACCCTACATGTGCACACACACACACACACACACACACACACTCCCATCCCCAAAGGATCCAAGATCATATTCAGAATGTATTTGCTTGCTTGTAATTGTTGCATTTGGGGGGCGTTAAGGGTCTCCTTCCCTTTGTTCCCTGGGCAACGCTGGACTAGACCCTCTGAAGGAAAGTCCTAGGGTGGTCTTCAGCACGAGGTTGTGTGTGACCCAGAGTAAGGGGTTCTGGGGGTGCCTGGTGCTGAGTGAGCAAAGTGGAATCCCCCACAGGAACTGGCCTGCAGGGGTGTGGGGTGCCCCCAGCTGAGCAGTAGACTCCTGTACTCAGATCTGCAGATCCATGGCAAGCACAGGTTAAAATAGCACATTTAAGGCAATCCCAAATCTCTGCTTATACTTGAGTCCTTGCCCCTTAAATTCACTGGTGTATCCATCCATCAGGTGGTTGACAAAATGCCCTCCAATTCCCATATCAAGGACTAATCGCCTTCTCCAGACATCAGGGACTCAATTGACTTCTCCCTCTTTTCATTCTGGCTCTTGAGGCCATTTGTTCAAAGTAAAGTCAGGGGGCGCCGGGGTGGCTCAGTCAGTACATGATCTCATGCTTCATGTGTTCGAGCCCCGCATCGGGCTCTCCCCTTCCCTCTGCCCCTCCCCCTGCTCTGTCTCTCAAAATAAATAAATAAACATTTTTGTAAAAAATGAAGTCAGAACCTTAAACTTTCCGTGGCTGAGAACACTCTAGGTTTACCTATCTGTGGACATTTTTCCCATTCTTTTTCATCAGTGGGCGTGAAATTTCCTGTGGACGCTGCCTGCCCTTCAACCAGCAGGTGCTTCCTTCCACCCATGTTCCGTGGCCAGCGCCACCGTCATGCCCATCACTGCGCTTCGTGTTTTCACTCTCACCCTCTGACAGTCTAAAGTAACAGTCTACCTTTATGAAGTCTCGGTGAATATCACCATCTTCCAGCAACTTTTCTGCCTATTTAGCTATCTCACGTTTGCCTAAAAACATCAAACAAAGAGCCCATGAGTCTTCGTTGCTCCCCCACACCGACAACACCTCATAGAGTTCTGCTGTGTCAGTCCGCACACACCAATCCGCCATTGCTGGACAAATTTGTGAGTGCGACGACTCCAGAATTTCTGTATAAGTTGGCCTTCGAGACCAGCAATACTGTTCAACTAGGTGAGCGGAAGGCTTGTTTTGAATCTGTGTTCCTGTAACACTTTACATAACAACAGAGCCCGCCAATACAAGGGGTTCCTCCAACAATTGTCCTAGTGATAAGCAAAGTTGCCTGGTGAAGAAAGTGTCTCTAAATGCACTTTCTATAAAGGATCTGGGGAAAAGACGTTGGGCTCGTATGTGAGCAATGAGACACATCACAAGAACCGAGAGGGAAGAGTTGAGGATTTGGCATCAGATGGTGGGGGGGCTCCGTGGCAGCTCGGCATCTAATGACTCTGAGACACTGGGGGTGCACCTGTTCTTTGGGTCCAGCTGGTTTCCTGTAAGATGACACCCTGCACGGCGTCGCTATGAGAAATGCTTGCACACTGCCTGGTGTTTGGGGTGTAGATAATAAATGTCACCCGCCCCACGTTGAGTCTTCCAGCATCCACAGTGGACCTTCTGTGATAGACCTGCTCGGAGCTGCCCTATTTGGAGAGTGGCTTCGATCACAAAAACTATTCAGAGGCCTTTGCAACCCACTAAGCAGAGGACTGATGGATAGGTGAGCACTCTATTCACGTGGCTAAAAGATGATTCCAAAATACAGGGGGAGGGAGATCCTTGCTTCTCTCCACACATCCCCACCCATTCCAGCCATGAACCCACTACTCAGAAGTGATGTGTCTTATAGCTGCACGCCCAAGCCCTACAGGCAGACCCCTAGCACTCAAGTTCAGCTGCACAGCTTTTGGGTTGTATGACCTTCGGGGAATTACCTGTGTAGCCGGTGCCTCAACTTCCTCACCGGAAAGGCGGTGGTGACCATAATGGTAGTTTCGTAGGGCTGTTATGAAGGCTGATGAGGTGTTGTAATAATGCCGTAAATGTTGTCTCGTTATTATTACCACGATCACAAGCGTACTTTATCTGTACTTCTCGAAGCTCACCTGCACATTCTTAAATCATACTATTTATAAGTTTACTTCAGTTTTTCATGGATTCATTCCATTAATTCCATTCTTTCTCATAAGCTCCTTGAGCTCTTCCCTCCCTCCATGCACAGGTTCTTACGCACATGCTGTTGAAAAAGGTTGAATTGAACACAATCAATGCTATGCGTTGGGAGTTCATTGTTTTGAGACGATGTATCAAGTTACAGCTTTTTGAAGAATGAAGACAAAAGGAATAAGTTAAATTATAACAATTGCATGGTAAGGCTGGATTTTTAAATATTGTCAAACGTTATACATCTACTTAGCTGTGCTACAGATTTGGAATAAAATGTATGTTTTGCTATGTTAAATCAAGATTATGAAAACTGTTTTTATGAATTGTTAAAACTCTGAGGTTAGCGGGTTTTGGGAGCTTCAAAAAGTTATTTTGAATATTTTCTTAGGGGAAAAAAAATAAGTAACACAAATGAGCCACAACGTATACCACGCGTAGAGTGTGTCGTGAGTGGGGGTTCCGATGGTGGCCGAGGCTGGATGAACCAGCTTCCTGTGACAGACCCCTTCCCCTGCCGCCCTGCCACCCCGGTCCAGGTGCTGTGAGGGCCCATGGGCCCACTCCCCCTTCCGGGAAGGCCGCCACCCAGCTCTTGTGGCCAACGAGATGTACAAGGAAATGACAAGCTGGGTCTGGGGAGACTTTTACTCTTTTGGTTCAAAAAGAATCCCGATCAGGCAAACCATTTTGCCTTGAGAGAAAAAAGTAGGAGAGTCAAGTCCTCAGGGTGTAAAAATTCGGCCTCCTGCTTGTCTCTGCTTCAGACACTAAAGAGGATGTCCATTTGGGTCAAATTTTATTCAGTAGGAATTGTTGGTAACAAAGAAAAATTAAACATATTATTACATGACCAAACATGAACGAACCATGTTTATGGTAAGTCGCCTGAGACCCTGCGTCCTTCCACATAGGATTCGTAGCACAGTGCAGGTCAGTAGAAATCCACATTGGGACCATTCTCATGCTTTGAATCATTTGGAGAGTTTTCTAACTTCTTTTCATTCGTTATCATATATCTTGGTAACTAAATGAACAAAGTCCTTCTATCGTATTTGTTAAAGTACCCGTCGACATGGGAAGCAAGAAAAGACTTCATTCCGTATTTGCCACATCGTCTCTGAGACTCGCAGGACAAGACAGAGAACAGAGTTAAAACGCACACGTGGCCACCACCAACTGGATTGCAGTCACTTTGGACCCCAGTTAATTATCCATTCTCATTGTTTTTGGTTAGTGTTTTTTGCAAAAGCCGCGAAAAGCACACATCGACCGCGTAGACGCCCAGAGCGGGGCGAGCGGCGGTGAGCAGTGATGCTGAGCTCCTGGTTACATCAGAGGTGAGCACGGGGCTTCCAGACGTCGGCAGGAGTGAGCCGCGTTCGTGGGTTCAGGCTGTGGGACCGCATCCCACGCGGGGAGCCGGCCGTGTCAAAATGCAGCCTTGCAAAGAGTGAAGTCATGAGAACATGGTGACAGGTTGATGTCAAGAATGGCCCTTGAAAAATTGTATCATGTGCATAAGCTGCTCAGCTTTCATAAGAGAAAGACTTTCCAGAAGCCACTTTAATGTATTTTCCCCGTGTCCCACAACATGTCCCTAAAGGGAATTTGGTGACATGTGACTCCTTCTGTTTATTGTTTCGCATAGTTTCCTCTCTCCCTCTGGACACACACACATACACACACACACACACACTGTCGTGCCGTCTGCAAGACACATGGCACACCGTGATCAGTGAGATAACAAAGCACGATGCTCAGTGCCCTGGGCAGACCTGATCTCCCTGCAGCTCTGGGCACAGAGCCCCGGCCCCGATTCCTTTTCACCCTCCGTGTCGAGGAGCCCCGTGCCAGCAGCATGCAGAGAAACAGTCAGTGGGACCGTGGATCCCGGTACACGAATGAAAGAAAGGTGCTTTGGGACGCCTGGGGGGCTCAGTCGGTTAAGCCTCTGACTTCGGCTCAGGTCATGATCTCGCCGTTCGTGAGTTCGAGCCCCGCGTTGGGCTCTGTGCTGACAGCTCGGAGCCCGGAGCTGCTTCGGATTCTGTGTCTCCCTGTCTCTCTGCCCTTCCCCTGATCACGCTCTGTGTCTCTCTCTTCAAAATAAATAAACACTAAAAATTTTTTGAAAAGGTGGTTTATAGAGAATGTGAAAATAGTAATGAAGCCGCCTGTACATTGGTCGACCCGCTTTGACCATCACCAGGTCAAGCAATCCTGCGTGCTGTCTGTGACACACTTCCCGTGCCTCTTGCCACGAGTACGCAGAACATCATACACTTGTCCGAAAAAGGAGGGAAAATACCAGAGGATACGTCTTTTGTGTTTCCACAATCTAGCCTCCCCTCCCTCATGGGAGTAACATCAGAGAAGTCATTCATTTAACTAAATTACCAGCTTATCTACTTGTTCAACACGAATTATTATTCGTCTGGGACGATAGATAAGTGGCTTCATCCGAAGTTGACTGTGTGCAATAAATACCACATTAATATTAATAGCTTTATCATAATGAACTATTCATAGAATGTGTGTAGAGCTGAGAAACACTCATTTTTAAGTGAACTTTGACCAGGGGTGGGGAATTCTTTGGGAGCAAGTCTGGTTCTAAGGGGAATCACCCTGGGAAGAAATAAGAAAGGAAATGATGTCCAAGATGGTAACTCCTCATCGCCCTTAATGAGCAATGCCAACAAATCATTTGTTCAGATAATTCCAGAATTACCTCCTTGAGTGAGGAAAGAGCTGGCTGTGATCAGTCACAATGTTCTTCGTAACTACTTTTGTGACTGTTTACATCTTCTACATTTTTCTGCACGCAGAAAACTAATTTACTGCATTTCCTAGAATTTAATTTAATGCAGTACTTTCAGGGCGGAGATGCAAATTAAAGTCCATCTTTTTAAAAATTTTTTTAATGTTTATTTATTTTTGAGACAGGGAGAGACAGAGCATGAACGGGGGAGGGGCAGAGAGAGAGGGAGACACAGAATCCGAAACAGGCTCTGGGCTCTGAGCTGTCAGCCCAGAGCCCGACGCAGGGCTGGAAGTCACAGACCGCGAGATCATGACCTGAGCCGAAGTCGGACGCTTAACCGACTGAGCCACCCAGGCGCCCCCAAATTAAAATCCATTTTATGAGTAGATGCCCACGGCCACTGGATCATCTTTGAAGGGAGTCAGGAGTGACCTGTGCCCAGCCGATTTTACAAGGGAGACACCAAAAGTGGCCGTGTGCAATTTCGGACAGGTCTGCATGCTAGTAGATCAGTGAGCTTGATAGCAGGTACTTTACGATCCAAGTCCAGGCGTCTCAGGAAGGCAGACAGACAGCATGAAATGAACCCAGAGGGCCTACTGTGAACCTTCTAGATGAGACACACCTCCACCCAAGTTGGGTCGATTGTTACGTGCAGAAACGAGGGTCCTAATGTTGCTAAATTACCCGAATGTTCTCAAAGAATGCAGAAATCCAAAGTTCACTACGTAATCTTTCTCTTTCCTTTTTTTTAAAGGTTTTTTCCTAGCTCTATTGAGGTGTAATCGACATACAACTTTGCATCATTTAAGGTCAGAGTGATTTTATACACATGTATATTGCAAAAGGATTATGGCAATAAGGTTAGTAACTTCCCTTTCCTCGGAAGTTCCAATTTGTTTAGGTGCCTGCTGAGACTTGTCACATCTACTCTCTTAGCAACTTTCAAATGTGAATGCAATATTACTGACTACAGTCACAGCGCCCAGAACTTACTCATCTTATAACTGGGAGTTTGCACCTTTTAACCCCCTCCCCCTAATTTCCCCACCACCCACTCTGGCCTCTGTTCCTTTGCATTCAATTGTTTTAGATCCACATTCGAATGAGATATCATAGAGCCATTGGCTTTCTCTGACTGACTTATCTCACTTAGCTTCATGCCCTCAAGTTTTATACACATTGTCGCAAATAGCAGGATTTCCTCCTTTTTTCATGGCTGAGTAGTATTTTATTGTGTACGAACACCACGTTTTCTTTATCCCTTCGTCAAGGACACTTAGGTTGTCCCCATGTCTTGGCTATTGTGAATGATGCTACAATAAACGTCGGAGGGCCCACGTCTCCTTGAGATACTGATCTTATTTCCTTGGGATAAAAACCGAAAAGTGAAATTGGGGGATCAAAAACAGAAATAAAAGGAGGAGAATGAACATCACAGAAGCATAGGACTGTGTAGAACTCCCTGGTAATGGTGACTATACTGTCCAGGCAGATTCCCTAATATCATAGTGGTGTTGTGTAGTCAATTCACTTGCAGCTCCAGATTAAAAGTTAAAAAACAGATACAATAAAAAGAACCATCACTGTGTAATCTTCATACCGAAACATCGGTGGTTAATTTTTTAAAATATACGAAGAACTGAGCAGGCCAGACAAAACATATTTGTGAGTTGACAATTTTTAAACCCCTTTCCTTAGCTCTTTTACAACATAAATCTGAGCTCCTTTTTTTAAAGAAACAAATTTTTTTAACGTTTATTTATTATTGAGAGACAGAGACAGAGCATGAGAGGGGCAGAGAGAGAGGGAGGCGCAGAATCCAAAGCAGGCTCCAGGCTCCAGCTGTCAGCACAGAGCCCGACACGGGGCTCGAACTCATGAACCGCGAGATCGTGACCTGAGCCCAAGTCAGGTGCTTAGCCAACCGAGCCACCCAGGCAGGCGCCCCAGATCTGAGCTCCTTAACACAACCTCAGTCCACGGTTAGTTTCCGTTCACACAGCGGTATCACTGGCCGTCTTGCTGGGTCCCTCTGAACACGGAGTCCACAGAAGTCGTCAGAGGGAACATTGCTGTGCACTGTCTCGCCCCATCCTTGGTCTTCCTCTGGACGCACCCCTTTCTCAGCACATACGCTTCCTCCCACGTACGAAGTAGCCTCCTCCCTATCTCGATTCTGACTGTCAGCACGGTGCCTGCAGGTGGTGAGGTGTCCGTGTAGACGCACGGCCGGGACAAGGCTCAGGGCTGTGACAAGATGCTTCTCTAAGTGGAGGACAAAGAAATCCGAGGCCCCTCCTTGTCATTCTGTCTGTCACCACACAAGCCCCTCCCCCGCCCCAACGTCCACACAGATGTGAGGTCCCAGATGCTGCCTCCAAGTAGGGGCATGACTGAGTTCAGATTATAAGCCCATTCCGCAGGGTCTGCCGGCCTGAATTTGTGTATGTAACAAAAGCTGTGTCTATACAAGGGATCGAGTCAATCACTGTACCTCAATGACTAATTAAATGAGAAAAAAATGCAGTCACATTGATTGATTGGATTCCCCAGGCCTGTGTCTGAATTGACTGAACTCATTTAAAATGCCTCACTGAGGGCTCTGTGTAGACACAACTCATATCTGGTTTTGGTTTTTAAACCCTTGGAAAGGGGGAGCTTCCCAATCCGTTCTAGGCAAGGGAGCCCGAACGTGCAATAGATGTGCTTCTCTATATGCTGCCCTGTTGTTAGCTCATTAGTAAAAACGGAGCATAACGGAGAGAAGGCAAGTTGTCTCCGTGTTTCTGGTTCAGCAAGAAAGAGCTCTACAGTGCCTGGCAAAACGGTGCTTAACCTTTATTCGGAGCATAAATCAAGAGGCTCATTTTTCAGACTATTCTTATAGAATTCAATTAAAGGTCAGATTTGTAATGGAGATCCTAATTATTAATGTGTTGCCATTTTAATTATTAATAAGCTGAAATATTTGCATAATGGATAAAGAAATAGCCCAAGAACAACTTTGGTAGCATCGGAAGAGCCCTCACAAAATTTTACCCATACCCCTTTCGTGGTTCATGGAATTCACGTTTAAAACACACGTGTTCAACGTATTACAAAACAATTGCTATGACCATCACACAGGATGAGCCAAATTAGACTTATTATGGTTCTGAAACATTGAAGAGGTAATTTGTTTAGAAATTTACTGAAGAAAAATAGCGTAGATACGTTTTTATTATTTTATATAATCCCAACTTACTAATTTCTCGAGGATAGTTTGAAGATTTATTTCAGCCAGAACCAGTCATTATACCTCATCCTGCAAAGGTACCGAGTGTGAGCACCTTAACAGGGCTTGAAACATGTCACATACATGAGGTTTTTAACGATACGCTATTGGGATTAGCTTTACTGAATACAATTCATCAGAACCTGGAAGTACCTATTTCTGGAATCAACAATAGATGTCCCGGCAAAATTAGGCAGCAAACGGATGATTGATATTGTAATGTTACCTGTAGGTCAATTCAAACTTCATCTCAAAGGGAAGGTACTTCCCAGCTGCTTTTTTTTAAAGGATAGTGTTGTGATAAGGTACAAATCTCCTTTTAAATGTAAAGTGTCTTTTGAAAAACTCATTATCGATATGATTTGATTCATCTAATTATAACTAAACAGTGCGACCTCAAATATTGAGAATAATTTTGTGTTATTTCTACAAACATGTAAAAAATATTGGTGGTAAGAATCAATCAATGCCCCCTTTTACAGGAGAAAAGAGAGCAAGAATCTTTCAGCTTCAGAGAAATAATTTATGTGGATGTTTGAGGGCAGGATTAGTGATACTGACTAAAATGAACTTTTCAATAGCTAATGTGATATTTATTAGGGTTCAGTTTAACCAATGTTAGTAATTATAAGAGACACAAAATTCACTATTAATTAGTTCCTCATCAATTATTTAGAATAGGTCTGTAAAGGATGGCCAGTATCCAGCCTGTTATCTGTGTTTGGTGTGGATTTCTTTCCTAGTTTTCTTCCCTTCAATTTCTTTGCACTTGTAAAAATTTCACCTTCCTTGTTTATCACAACTACTGGCTTAGAGGTTTTGTTCTCGGGAGGACTGATATCAGACTATGGGTTCTTTATTTGGAGAAATATGCTTCAAAATTTACGTACACGAGACTCTGTATTGAAAGAGAAAGGATTTTTTTTTTTTTTTAATTCTAAAATCTCCTAGTTTAAAATATCTTTCTTCTGATGAAATCAGAGTATGTGATTTCTGGAGAAAGAACCTCCAGCAAAGCTTCACCTTTTCAAAATACAACTTTAGTAGGAAATGACAGCATAGTCAGCTCTTTTAACTTCATCCTGAAGAACGTAGAGATTTTTCTTTCTGGTGAATAATCTTAACTAGATAAAAACTAGGAGGGTATGTGCATCGAGAGGACATCTATTTGATTGGATGGTGCTTATATAGTCTTTTGGGTATCTTTCCAGTTTTATCGACATGTAACATTGTATCATTTTGTATAAAACATAATGATTTGATAGATCTAGATCTTACAAAATGATCTTCACCAAAATAAGTTTAATTAGAATCCATCAACAACTCTCATAGTTACAATTATTTTTTTTCTTGAGATGAGAACTTTTAAGATCCATTGTTTGAACAACTTTCAAATAGGAACTAATACAGTATTATTAACTATAGTCACCGTGCTGAACATTCCTTATTAGATTTTATATATATATATATATATATATATATATATATATATATATATCTCAGCATGATGTATTATTTTAAGAAATAGATCCAGATAAGTCTAAGTAAGCTCTTTCAATAAATAAGTGAATAATTAAATGAAGAATTGCAATCAATAAAAAATCTAATAAGGAAAGATCGTGTTTTATTTTCCCAGAATTTTCTACTCATTAGTCACATCTTACTCCCTTTTGTTGTTGTATTCTCCCCTTGAAACTTGAAACAGCAGCGAATTTTGTTGTTGCCATTTGCCGTATATTGGCTGCCGAGGGGCTTGTTACGAATAGGGCCATGTGCAAAGTAGCTGCTGACTAACTATTTGAGTGAATAATTGTATGAAGATGTTAGTAGATGATACAAATTTTAAACTACGTAAGCACAGTTGTTGGCGGGAATGCACACTGGTGCAGCCACTACGGAAACAGGATGAAGGGTCCTCAAGAAATTCAAAATGCAAATACCACGCGATCCAGTAATTTGACTCCTGAGTATTTATCCAAAGGAAACAAAATCCTTGTCTCAAAGAGATATCTTCATTCCCATGATCACTGCAACATTATTTATAATAGCCAAAACACAGAAACAACCTGTGTGCATAGATGCGTAATGAGATAAAGAAAATGTGTCTCCGTCGGTTAAGCGTCCAACTCTGGATTTTGGCTCGGGTCGTGATTTCATGGTTCAAGAGATCGAGCCCCGCATTGGGCTCTGTGCTGACAGTGTGGAGCCTGCTTGGGATTCTCTCTCTCCCTCTCTCTGTCCTTCCCCTACTCTCTCTCTCTCTCTCTCAAAATAAATAAAAATTAAAAAAAGAAAATGTGGTATATATATCTATGTATATATATATATGTATATATGTATATATATGTGTATATATATATATACATACATATATTTTATGGCTCTGTGTGTGTATACAGAGAGAGAGAGAGAGAGAGAGAGAGAGAGAAGGGAACACAAACATAAATGAAATCAATTGGCATGTCCATAATGATTCTTCCCACTTCTGACTATTGCCTACCAGGAACATTTACAGACTCATGAACATCCTTGTTTTCTATGTAACTGCCCCATGCACGGTGCTTGTGCAGTATTTCTTAAAATTGTGCACACCAACATCTCTGAGCCTCACTTCAGGGGTCACCGATGCTTGTATATTCCTCAGTTGTTAACATATAAAGGGATTCTGGGGCACCTGGGTGGCTCAGTTGGTTGAGCGTCTGATTCTTTTTTTTTTTTTTTAATTTTTTTAACGTTTATTTTTGAGACAGAGAGACAGAGCATGAACGGGGGAGGGTCAGAGAGAGGGAGACACAGAATCGGAAGCAGGCTCCAGGCTCTGAGCCGTCAGCCCAGAGCCCGACGCGGGGCTCGAACTCACGGACTGCGAGATCGTGACCTGAGCTGAAGTCGGACGCTCAACCAACTGAGCCACCCAGGTGCCCCGAGCATCTGATTCTTGATTTTAGCTCAGGTCATGATCCTAGGTCATGGGATAGAGACCCACATCAGGTTCCGTGCTCAGTGCAGAGAGTGGAGCCTGCTTGGGATTTTTCTCTCTCCCTCTCTGTCTCTCCCCTGCTCATGTGCGCTCTCTCTCTCTAAAATGAAAAAAAAAAGAGAGATTTTATTTCAAAGAGCCAATATCAAATAACTGGAACCATAATCAAGGGATCCAACTATGTTAAAGCAATAGTGTTCACGGAATCGGTTGATCTTTGGTCCTGAGGTAAGGCGAGACACCCCACATAGACAAATATGCAATAACAAGGAGTCTGAGTTCTGTGTTGAGGTCCTTTGACACATCTCACTTTCTCCATCTACTTTTTCTTATTCACAACGACAAAAATGCAGAACAAAGAGCTTGTGGAAAGCCTGTCTTTCATGATTCCAAGCACACCATTAGTGCTGGAGGACCGCGCCCGCTCCGGAGATCGGGTTCTGTGGTTAGCACAACCACAGACCACAGGTGTCCTTACACGTCAAGGTCTGTGGAGAGGTCAAGGTCAGGAAGAGAAGGTAAGAAATGCTTCTCCGGAGAGAAAGGTTACTGAACAGTTGTTAAACTCAACGCTGGTGCCTGGTTGGTTTAATAGCTGCTGTAAAACTCTACAAATTCCAGCTAGACTTTGGTGGCAGTGAGGAAACATGAGAAACGCCTAGAAGGTTTAGGGTCTCAGATGGCAATGCTGTCTTACCAACTGTGTGATGCAGTTTAAAGATGTTTACTTGGATTTCAGAAAGTCTCTTCAAGGAACGAAGAAATGAAAAAAGGGCCATCCGTGTCAATCGAAATGCTCGTTTGTTCTGTGAGAGCCCCAGTGCCCGTGTCTCCGTCCCGAAGGTCTCCTCTGTACACTGAAGGGACCTGGGCTCTGATTTGTCTTATGATCGAGGAAACACTTCTGTAATGTATCCTCACACTACAAATTATGTTATCAGGTTAACGACTGTGCCTTATGTCCCAGGAAACACAAACATGGATGGGCGACACTGTTGGCGTGTGGGTCTGTGGGTCGGTGGGTAGGCGGGCTCGCGCTGCCCACACGGGTGCCATCCATGCAGGAAGCACCCGGAGCTCTGTGTCTTCATCGCGATGCACCTTCTTATGGGTTCCATCCGCTCTTATCAAGGTTTGTTGGTTGCAAGGCTCACAGGCCTCCTCCACCTGGCTGGCATTGGGAAACCAAGTGGCGCTGGGGTAGGTAGATGCTGTGCGGCATCACGTCCTCAAGGAGCAGGTGCAGGGCCCCGGCCTGGCAGACAGGCAGCTGCTCCCTCCCTTTTCCAACCTTTCTTCCCTCTCCCTTTCTGTGCTCATTTTCCTTTCCCTCTTTCCTTCTGCTTCCTTTTTTATTTTATTTTATTTATTTTTTATTTTTTTATTTTTTTAAATTTTTTTTTCAACTTTTTATTTATTTTTGGGACAGAGAGAGACATGGCATGAACGGGGGAGGGGCAGAGAGAGAGGGAGACACAGAATCGGAAACAGGCTCCAGGCTCCGAGCCATCAGCCCAGAGCCTGACGCGGGGCTCGAACTCACGGACCGCGAGATCGTGACCTGGCTGAAGTCGGACGCTTAACCGACTGCGCCACCCAGGCGCCCCTCTGCTTCCTTTTTAAAAAAAATGCTTATTTATTTATTTTGACAGAGAGAGACACAGAGCAAGCAGGGGAGGGGCAGAGAATGTGGGAAAGAGAATCCCAAGCAGGCTCCGCTCCGTCAGAGCAGAGCCCGACGTGGGGCTCGATCTCACGAACCGCAAGCACGACCTGAGCCGAAACCAAGAGTTGGACCCTTAACCGACTGAGCCACCCAGGCACTCCTTGCTTTTTTTTTTCAGGAAAAACATGACTTTTCCTTAATCTCCAGTTTGATTCCTGTAGCCTTCCTCTATGTCACCTTAGAAGAGTTGAAAACAAAAACAAAAACAAAAACAAAAACAAAAACCAACATCGTGGGACACACAAGGAAGTATGACTATATAGAATTCTAGAATTCAGAGAAGCTTTGAGATCATCCAGATAACATCTCTCTTACTTTACAGCTGAAGATAAGACAGCCAGAGAGTTTAAGAGAATAACCCAAGGTCTCCTCGATAACCGCTGTGTGACCAAGAGTGACACCAGGACATTTGTCACTGTGTCCTGGTGAGGAGGAGTATTTGTTTGAAGGTTGATAAAAATGGTGAATGAAATTAATTGGCCTTAATAATAAAACATGTAAAGGAAAACAGAACTGAATTAGGAAGTTCTAAATTGCAGGATAGTTTCAAAAATAGCTCTGGTCAAATATAAACCAAGCTGTGCTAACCACGTAATTTGGTGGCTGTTCCATATGAATAAACACAAAAGGGATAGCAAATTTATAAATTTTATTTTCTCTGCTTCTGAACTATTTCAAAGTATCTGAAAACAAAATTCCTATGTTTTGAGATGTCATTACATAGACGGTTTAAGGAGTCAACAGGCATTATATGAGCATCAGCCTTCCTTAGCTAAAGGAAGCTTTGGAATGAGTAGATTCCTAATGAATAATGTTCCATTTGGATAAGGAATGAATCTAACATTCAGTTCTGTCTCATTCAGCTCTTCAGCAGGATGTGACAACTGGAAGCTTGGGTGTGCTCTCCTCTGTGTGCGGCTGTGTCGCCCAAATGCAAATTCACTCTTGAAATATTCCAATGGAAAGTTCAATCCCACGACTGCCTTGGAGAAGTGACCAAGCCGTTTCACGTCTGGCTTCTCACTTGCAAAGCTTTGCATGGCCCCGCTGAGAATATAAATGGCAAGTTGTGCTTCCCACCTGGAGCTCCTCGCAAGATAAGTATTAATTCAAGGTATTTTGTTCAGCGTGAAGCATCATGCCCGTTGATGACGCTCTAGAGAATAATTTTCTAAAGCAAAGAAGAAGGCACATCCTTGCATACTCCATGAAGATCAGGTTAATGAATACAATTCAACAGAGGTAACACTAGGGCCGAGGAAACATTGGAATATTCTAGAAAACCATTTTATAGAAAAAAGAGTCAACGTCATTGGCACAGACACTGATGCACAGAAGAAATTATAATGTTGTCACACTTTTATAAGCACTGGGTTACCACATCTGTGCATGAGTAGCTCAGGACGCTCGAAGAATGTGCTTTGTGGAGACATTTTCATCTCAACACGGCCAATAGAACACCTTGAAATATAGTAAATTGGGACACAGAAAAAAAATAAATGTAAGATGTTAGAGAAAAAAGCATATTTCATGTGACATATTGAGTAAACTCATTTCCACTCCAGACTAACCCTCACTTACTTAACTGATAAAACTCAAACTGGATCTTTAAAATAAATACTGAGTTTTAAAAGCAGCAAATCATATGACTTTATCTTGAAAAACACATAGAAATTATGATCAATTACAAATCTTTCAGTACCAGCAATGAAAGAGAATGAAGTCTTCAGATAATTTTCCTTTCTTTATCTTTTTTAAGAATTGGTACAGTTTCCTAAGGGGGGGGGGGCATTATTTGTAAAGACCACAAAAATAAATAAGTCAATAAAATGTTAAATAAATTAGAAGTTATTTTTATTAAAAATGAATTAAAAATTAACGTGTCCTAAAATGTGCCTTTCTTTATGTGAGGAGATGTACTTATAATTCCACCATTTCATGAAGGAAAGTACATCATGTGAAGTGGTCAAAACTTATTTAAAAAATATTTATACAACTCATTAACTAGGAAATATAAGGCAAAAATCAAAGGCATTATAAAGTCCTTCTTGATGTGAGATAGAAATTAGGATACGTGTGAGACCATCTTTAAAAGGGAAAACGATGTTTTAAGACATTTTGGGGCATCGATTTATTTGAATATCACTTAGCATCGAATGAGGGAAATTATCACATAGAAACACCTTGTGAGAAGCCTAAGAAGCAAAAATAGATACCTTTTTTAAATTCCTAAATATAAAACCAATTTTTGTAATGTAATTTGAACCGAAAGAAAATAAATACGTTATTTGGATTAAGACCTCTCTTTGTGACATTGCATTTTTCTGGGAAAGAAAACAGGCTCCTGATTCTTACTAAAATACAATAAAATAAAACCAAAGAGAAAAGGACCCCTCAAAAAAAGGCAAAGACTTTCGCTGCTGGCCTGCCGGATGATGGAAAATATACGACCACACAACTTCTGAGAGTAGCCATCACCTGTCACATAGGACGTTGCGAGCTGACCTACGGAGTGAAAAGTCCTAAAGCATGTATTTTGGTGTAAGTTACGGCTATTAAATTACTAGGTTTAGGAGGAAGTCACCCACGTGTCCTGAGGGAACAGAAATTGAAGGAAGTGGCTCTGCATTTCCAAGAATAGAAACTGTTTCTCAAGAATGGAAAGATAGCAACATGGTACCCAGTCATAAGGAAAGACCTCCATAATTACAGATCACTGAGCCAGGAAACTGACAGAGTATAATTAAGGACAGAATAATCTAACTCTTGTATAAAGTACAAATTAATAGGGCCATGTCCCCAAAACGCAGCTAAGATTGAAAACCCCAGAGAAGGTCAATGGCGGCAGTTATAGGAATCGCCGGGGAGAAGTTTCATCTGACTTGAAAACAAATAGCCTGCGGGGGGCCAGTGAGGTGATTAAAATGTGCACTTGGCGAATCGGAGACTGTCCAGTGACTCTCAGATGATGAACAAAACAAACTCAAAGATACCACACTCTACATATTAGCGTTATCTAACAATATACATTAAAAGCATAGAGATGTGTATCCTCCTCCCATATTTAGAATTACATAGAACCCACGGAAATAATGCCCCATACAATCAGATCTTTGTCATTAGAAAGATACTATCAATTATTATTATTTTTTTAAGTCAAAATTTCAATATAACAGATTTAGGGCACGAATTGGAGCTTGAGAAACGAAATCGCTCATAGGGTACCTGTTTGACCGCTCACATGTCAGCAGCATGTCCTGAATCTGGAGCACAGATCTTGACACAGATATAATGTGATTGATGAGCCTAAGAATACATCGGATCCCATTAAACTAATCAGACAAGAAGCTGTTCAGATCACATTAAAGCACCTCTTTTTCTCTAACTTATCCAATGTGCTACTTCAAACAGTTTTTATTTAGCTAGTAGAAGAACACTTTTTTTTCTCACAATTAGGGAGTGTGTTATTTAAAATAGAGTTTTTGAGGGGTGCCTGGGTGGTTCAGTCGGTCGAGCGTCCGACTTCGGCTCAGGTCATGGTCTCGCGGTCCGTGGGTTCGAGCCCCGCGTTGGGTTCTGTGCTGACAGCTCGGGGCCTGGGGCCTGTTTCAGATTCTGTGTCTCCCTCTCTCTCGGCCCCTTCCCCGCTCATGCTCTGTTTCTCTCTCTCTGTCAAAAATAAATAAACATTAAAAAAAAATTAAAATAGAGTTTTTGATTTGGACCGATTTTATATCGGATTTTTGTGACATAGACATTTTTCCCCATCAACAAGTTGAAAGAACATAAATAAAACAGAATCGCATTATCCTCAAAGTAGCTAAAGGGGCCCATCATAGATGGCTTCCATTTTAAGCTATAAAAATGCAATGATTTTCAATGAGAAAAATTGAAGGAAAATAGTTTGCTGGAGCATTCTGTTGCCTAGAAAAAAGATTTTCCCCTTTTATGAAAAATGTCATTGGTACGTAGTTGAGTCTTGACTTTCTTAAAATCACTTGAGAAGTGATCGGTGAAACTATAGTAAGATCTACATATTTTCCAGTTCATTGAACTAAAACACCCAAACCTTAAACATGTAAGCTTAAGATATCATGGACGTTTTGGGGTGTGTCTTATCGTGTTTTCTGCATTGTATGGTTATTGTATCTTCTTTATTGCTTTCATCAAAGTTATTTAAAGTAATGTGCGAGAATGCTCCATGTTAGACAAAGTAGGCTTAACCGAATTCAGAAAACGCTAGAGAATAGAGTCACAGTATCCTTAAACGGACATACATTTTGAAGCTGACCTTTAATGTTGTTTGGGGGGACAAAAAAAGTCAATTATAGGGACCTAAACCAACTGAAATAATGATAAAACTTACACTTAGTTGAAATTGTCATTAAAAGACATGAGAATTTGGAAAACAGAAACAAGGAAGATTCTTTCTAGTATTCACCTTCGTTAACTGAATAAAGACGCTGATTATGCCCGTATGAACTTGTGGTCTACAGGTTACATAACTCCGTTAACACAGAGTATCTAACAGGAATCTGGACCATTGTGAGTTCATGGAGTCCTTTCTCTGAAATCTGCAAGGCTCTCGGTGAGACTTCCTCAAAATTCCAACAAAGTTGGAAACAGCCCCGCGTTGACCCACTCAGCCTGAGTGCTGGAAAAGAAGGATCACGTTCCCTCCAATCAACTGTGGAAACACCTGCACAATGGGAAACAAAAGGGACCAAAATTCAGGGCGGGGACTGGTCTGACTGACACTGGAAGGGGAGTTCGGTGGTTTAAAATGACACATTTTTTTAAAGACTTCAAAGTAATTTAGTGCCCATGAAGACAACAGGAGAACGTCTTTGGTTAATAGTGTGAGGGCTTCCAGTTGGAATATGAATAAGACATTGACGGTCACTGGAGTGGTTTATTGAAGGATATTCTAGAATCTCCTTCCTTGGAGTTTTCAAACAATGATACAATGCTGAGCTGCTGAGGGTTTGGCTCTGACCCTGTCAAAGCAAAGAGCTGGAATAAAAATGGCTTTCGCTGCTGTGCTGTGATGCAAATGGTTTTTCTGTTTTTGTTTGTTTGTTTGTTTTATTTTCGTTCTTTAAAAGTCGGCTCCACGCCCAACACGGGGCTTGAACCCATAACCCTGAGATTATGAGTCACGAGTCACATACTCTACCAGCTGAGCCAGCCAGGTGCCCGGATGTAAATGTTGTAAGCACATGAAGGTTCCTGAGTTAACCCCACGGCAGAAAGTCGGGTGCTGCTTCTCTTCTCATCCACTGAAGGAGACTCTGAGATCATGCAGAATACAGATCCTAGTGGCACTGGTTATGTTCATTGCCATATATATTTTACGTGCATATGACACGGACGGATGATAGATACGATACAGTTACATAACCTGTATTCCATCGCACGATGTAACGACGATCTGGAAACTTGTGCCGTGGGTTCTAATTTGGGAATCTGAACTGACGGTTCTCACTGTGTGATGAGTCGCGTAAACCTTGGTGTCATCTTACAAGCTATTAAATGTGTGAACAGGGACTCACTGCTGTCTCACGGGGTCTTTCTAAAATAAAACTAGCAACTCCGACTCCCGTAAAGCTTTGAAGTCACAATTAACTAATAAGGCAATGATATCATAATGATGGTGTAAACACACAAGTACTGCTCAAAAGTCGACCGAAAAAAATAAGCAGCATAAATTTATAAAAAGGGTGAACACCGAAAAGGCATCATACAGTGGAGGTAATGAACGTGGAAAACAATGAGGCTGTGCACAATGGTGTCATTCCGTGAGTGGCTCTGGAATTTTAGCAAGTGCTGTTCAAGTGAACAAGGAAATTAGCATAAACAAAACACAGAAGTAGGAACAGCTAAGAAAAGATGAACTGGCCCCAAATTACCAAATTGACCATAAATGAAGTATGTAGGCAGAAGGATGCGTCCTGAGAGAGAAACATTTTAACACTGATGTTTAACTGTCAAACTGACTTTAAATTGCACACAATCAAGAAGCTGCTTTGTGTGGGGAGCTAATTTTGCCTTTTGCTTCTGATGCAAGAAGCGACCACACATCTGGAAGGGGAAATGCTATCGATATCGACGTGGAGGCGCACGGCCGCCTTGTTGTACCTGCTCATCACGTGCCAGTGCGGGCAGAATTCCAGGGATCCATACCTTTCGGGAAGAAAAGCGATTAAGGACATAGAAACTCTGATAAATTTGCTACCTTGACGCGGACACTGGCATCTTGTAGGTGAAGAGCGATCATTTGTTTCTCCGCAACAAAAATTATTCCATCAGAGCCACTCGATAGTTAAGAATAAGAACGTCCCAGGACTGAATTTACACACTCTCCACCAACGTTTGCAACTCGGGCTCTGACTTTGCCGGGAAGACCTCACGCCGGGAGAAGAGAACAGAGGGAAAGAAACAAATGGCAAGATCGTAGATGTCGGTCAAATTACTCATCACCTCAGATGTGAACTCCTTGCCAGAACGCTCCAGACTACGATCATGAGCTTGTACTACAGAGCCTGGCTCCCTGCACCCACAAGAAACACACCCTAAGTATAAAGATGGAAACAAGCTGATGGGGCGCCTGGGGGGGCATAGTTGTTTGTGTCCGACTCTTGATTTCAGCTCAGGTCATGATCTCAGGGTTTGTGGGATCGAGCCCCGCCCTGGGCTCAGTGCTGACAGCACAGAGCTTGCTTGGAATTCTCTCGCTCCCTCCCTCTCTCTCAAAGTAAATAAATAAATAAACATAAAACATAAAGACAAAGGCAGTTGAAAGAAAAATGAGGAGAAAGACAGGTCTTGCAAACACAAAAGAAAGCAGGGTAGTGCTTTTAATATCAGAGGAGACCAGGGGCCAAGGAACATTCTCAGGGATACAGAAAGCACATACTAGCAATAGCATCAGTTCTCCAAGACCTAAAATAAACATCCATCCAAGTCTGGGTGAAGAAGTACGTCCTCATCGGTGTCCCCAGTGCCTTCATCTCCCAGATGGGGCCCTGGCCAGTCCTTGGGCCTGGACCACCATTTCCTGGCTCTCCTTTATAATCTCCTCACATGTCCGTGTTTACTGAACCGTGTATAATGTGCTTTTCACCTGTTTCTTAACTTGACATGAGCAGAATTATACTGTATTATTTGGTGCCTTTCTTAGTTTGCAAATACTGTTTTTCAGGCTCATCTATGTTGTTATGGATAGATCTAGATTCCAGTTTATTTACGCCTATGTTTCTAGAGTATGAAATTGTTATCGCACAAATTACATATCTATTCTCTGATATGTCTGCATTTAAACTTTTGAATTGTTTTGATCCTTGGCTCTTACAAACAATTCTGTCATTAAAGTTAAACCCTATCTATCTATCTATCTATCTATCTATCTATCTATCATCTATCTATCTATCTATCTATCTATTGTCTACCTATGGAAATATCCACATACAAACACACAACTATACATAAATACATAAATATATATCCTAATGCACATATACAGCTATATCTAGGATATATATCTAGTCTGCCCATTTGTCGGGTCCTTAATGTGTGTTTTTACTGTGCTTCCTACCATGGCAAGGCGTTGGTCTAATCTCAAGGTACGTAAAAACCAACAGGAACACAAACACTGCCCTTGAAGGATTACGAGCTGGTGAGAGAGGTGCCTGATTTCCAAAGTGCCACCAGAGAAGCCCGGGTGCTGGGGCAGCCAGGGAGGAGTGCACAGGCCACATGGAGGACTCCCCGGGTGAGGCTGACCTGAGTGGACTTGGGAACTGCATGTAGACACCACAAGTCCTGGTAGGAGCAAGGGCAGCAAGTTGATGGCCCGGAAGATGAATGAGGGAGCAGCGGTGGATGTCACATAGCTCAACAAGACTAGGGTTGGATGTGGATGGGTGAACAGACGCACAGCACAAGAGCTGGTGGAGGAAAGAATGTGGAATTCTGAATCAAATCCTGAAAACAGGAAAAGAAGGTCTAGAATTTATTGAGAACTCACCACGATTCCTTGGCTTCGCCAGGCTCTCTGTTTGCAGCATGTAATTTAATCATCATGGGAACTTATTCCGACTCCATAGCCTATGGTTGGTGCTGGTCAATGTCGTTTCACACGTCTCAGACCTCAGGCCGCCCCCTCCCCCCCCCCCCCCCCCCAGAGCCCTCATCTTGGCAACGTCTCTAACCAGGCCGCCACACAAGGCAGTGAGCCATCAAGTCTAATTTGCCCTCAGGGGTGAAAGGTTCTCAGACTCCGTAACGTGAGGTGCAGTGAGAGCCAGTGCCATTTCATGCGTTCATTTCCAAACTGTGCCCACTGACAACGGAAGAGTCCAGATCCCGATCGTCCACAGGAGCGGCTCCCTCCATGGGCCATGCCTGGATTAGCACCTTCAGAGCTGAATCAAGAGTTGAGTCCTGGATGGGGCACCTGGGTGGCTCAGTCAGTTAAGCGTCCGACTTCGGCTCAGGTCATGATCTCCCAGTTCATGAGTTCTAGCCCTGTATCGGGCTCTGTGTTGATGGCTCAGAGCCTGGAGCCTGTTTCGGATTCTGTGTCTCCCTCTGTCTCTGCCCCTCCCCCGCTCACACTCTGTCTCTGTCTCAAGAATAAATAAACATTAAAAAAAAAATTTAAAAAAAGTTGAGTCCTGGAGCCCCATCTTCTTTAGCAGAGTTTCAAAAGATCGCATGGATTAACTTGTCCGTTTAATTAGTGCTTACCGAGACAGATTCTGTGCAAGAGGTCCCTCAAATTCCCCATGTGCGAGTCTGGGCACACAAGTCCCTTTAAATATGGATCTTTTGTTTCTTCTCCTTCTCTGAGCCCAGATCTTCTGGGCCTTGTCTCCTTTGCTCTCCTCTTAGCAATAAAGTGGCCAGAACCCCAGTGGCCTGAGAGGTTCTCGGCTCTCTTCCTTAAGCAATTGTCTTTGTCTAATCTTCCGTAGGAATTACCGCCAAGAAAGTGTTTCCAAGGAAGAGTTGGAATCATCAGACTGGGGAATGGGTTTGCAATGTGCCATATTCCCGGTGTATATCTCTTTCAACATTTTTAATGAACAATTTTGATTGACTTTTTTGGAGGTCACCTTGGATTGCCTTTTAATATTTTCCCCAGTAAATATTAAATACAATATTTAATATGTTGTATTAAATATAGTTTATGTAGCATACGAGAATGATTCTTTTGCGGAGAAAATGATCTTAATACAATCGGGGTACCATGCTTGAGGACTCGCAGCTGAAAGGCAGTATTTTCTATATGGTTTCCATAGCACCTAGTCCGTGTAAGAAAAGAAGATGAACCCAACCTCTACATCTAGAGAGAGATGAGAGAGCTCAGAGCGAAGGCCAGCGGAGGGCAAAACTTCCAGCCCAGACCCCTGCGTGCAGAGGCCTGGAGCTGCACTTCAGGGACCTACCACCAGAGGGCACTAGACCCAAGATAAGAGGAGGGAGGATTCAAACCTGGAAGCGTTTAAATACTTTGGAGAATTTACAGTGATCTTCGCCAAGGAGCAGGTACGCATAGTTTCGAAGCCCGAAATTACCATAATTCCCTATTTTTTTAAACAAGTTTGAATAGGGGCTACTAAATACCAGCTTCAATTTTTTTTTTTTTTTTTTTTGATAAAGGTGCATGTAGAGGAAAAAAGTTACATTTGCATTTTTTGGTATAAAATTATTTTTGTATGTACTGATTTCTGTAAAGAGTTAAGAAAAACCCCACAAATTGATATTTTCCCAGGAACGGTATATGCATGTGTTTGATGGAGGCTTATAAATGCTGTTTCCCCACTCGGAGCCACCTAAATACAGAGGCAGAAGGAAGCGAAGGGAGGCGCAGGGCTAAATAAAGAAGCCCAGGTGTGCCTGGCAATCAGGCACGGAAAGCTCCTGGAGAGGCCTGTCCCCTCTGTCCCTGCTCCTGCACTGGGCCGCGACCACTGCCAGCAGGGACAGGAGGGTATTAGGAAAGCTGCAGAATGCTCACTTCGTTTTCCCAGGGCTCTGGCGGAGTTACTCGTTCATAGTTATCACTGGTGTTTCTGCAATCGTCAGACTCCGCGGAAAAAGCCCGATGTGCCCTGGCCGCGCGCGTCCAGCTATGGAGACCTGACCCAGTCACAGGCCCCAGGGAGGGGGTCAGCCCGCCGCTGCTGCTGGTGCGCACGCGTGTGTGGTCCAGGTGCACCGGGGCGCTGGCCCAGGTCTTCCAGAAGGCTGGCGGCAGGTGGATGGGCCAAGGGGTCAGGCGTGCGGGGTCGGGGGCGGGGCGCACGTGGAAACCATGAGCCACCTGCAGGCCCCACGAGGTAGGGAAGGTCCCCGGGGTGTTCTGGAGTTCCTGTTTGTTTTTGACTCTGGGTCCTGGTGACTCAGCGTAGAAGCTTTGGAACACGGAGGCCAGCCGGAAGAAGAAAATAAAAATCAGGTGTGACTTCAGCACAGGTAACTCTCTTAAAATGTGTTCTGTCTTCCGCACCTCTTCCGGATCTTTACTGTTGAAGCTGATTTTTATGTTGTGTATGTATGTATTTTTATTCAATTTTGAGAGAGACAGAGCACGAGCAGGGGAGGGGCAGAGAGAGGAGACACGGAATCCGAAGCAGGCTCCGGGCTCTGAGCTGTCAGCACAGGGCCTGACGCGGGGCTCGAACCCATGAACCGTGAGACCGTGACCTGAGCTGAAGTCAGAGGCTTAACTGACTAAGCCGCCCAGGCGTCCCTGTTTCTTATTTCTTAAGTTTAACAATACAGAGCTTGGTTTCCATGGTGGGCAGACACCCATCAAACGGCTCCCCTGTCCCCTCTCCAAACAAATACTGTGACGAATGGTAGACGTCCAGGGAGGAGGAACTGTCTCAAGCCAGGAGCCTGACAAGGGTGGGCTTTGCTGACTGTAACCCCGTCATCTCTCTCAAGGGTACGGAACTTCCTAATGCCCATGCCTTCCAGACAGGAGGTCATATCACAGGGGTTTTAGACCGGTTAAGACATAGCGGATGTAAACTGTTCGTAAAAGGGAGAGCGTTCTCACTGAATTCAGATGCTCCGTTTCTTCCTCTGGAGAACACAGGGTAAAATTCAGACCTACCCTAACGTAACAAAAACAAATGTCTTTCTGATAAGTTAAATCTGCGTTACAAGTGAAAGTCTACAGCGGGACATTTCTTGATGCGGTTGGGGCTAAAACTTGCCAATATGGCACAATAATGGAGAGACATAGTCTGCATTATTCATTCCTCGTTTTAATGGGCTCCTCTGGGACATTTTATCTGCAATATGTAACAGTTCGCGTGGATCCCATTAAAGAATTTCAAACAAGGTCACCCCACGGAAACGCTGTAAACCTCACGGACTTTGGCTGGGGGGTGGCAAGATGCTTGCCTCATTCCGCGGGAACTGGACCGTAAAGGCACAGGCGAGGGAACTTAAAAAACCCACACGAGTGAAAGACACCAGCAGAAATTTCTGAGTAAGTGCTGCACAAAGAAGAGAGGGCCACGGCCCTGGGAACGATCGCATGGAAGTTTTGGTGGCCTGTCCCGGGGCACACGGGGCCTCCGGATTCGTGTCCACCCGGAAGGCTGGAAGGTGGCATCATTTGGCAGTAGGATCCCTGCGGATGTAGCTGAGATTAGGGTGGGCCCGATTCCAATGGCTGGTGTCCTCACCAGAGAAGACACACAGACACATGGCAGGGGAGACGGACGCAGGTCCCGGGGCAGGCTGGATTCTCCCTCGGAGCCCCCAGGAGGAACCAGCCCTTTGGACACCTTGATGGCAGACGTCTGGCCTCCTGAACTGTGGGAGAGTAGATTTCCGCTGGGCCGGCCACGGGGCCTGTGCCATTTGTCAGGCAGCCGCAGGCCTCTCGTGGGGACACCGCTGCCGGGCTGGGGGCCGTGGGCCCGAGCCTGTGGGTACGCGTGCTTCTCGTCGGCCTGTGAGCCCAGTGAACTGGCGAAGATGAACTTGGTGTTTTCCACATAGAACATGTTTCCACCGTCTGCAGTTGGATGTTGTCTGAAAGGGATGTTTTCTAGCAATCTCTCCAATGGTTCTTAAAAACACTCAACTAACTGCGCCACGAGAATCTTTGCAGAAGTCCGTGTGGACACACGCGTGGACAGCAGAGCGTGACGATGTGCTCTGGAGGAGGAAAGGCAGCCGAGGGATCAGAAGGAAGAGAACTGCGGATTTTAGCATCTCTTTGTGGTCAAATGCTCTCTGCCCCTCCCCCACTCGCACTCTGTCTCTCTCTCTCTCTCTCAGAGATAAACAAACATTAAAAAAATTTTTTAAAAGACAAGGGGTGCCTGGGTGGCTCAGTCGGTTGAGCGTCCGACTTCGGCTCAGGTCACGATCTCACAGTTCATGGGTTCGAGCCCTGCGTCGGGCTCTGTGCTGACTGCTTGCTCAGAGCCTGGAGCCTGCTTCGGATTCTGTGTCTCCTTTTGTCTCTGCCCCTCCCCCGCTCACGCTTTGTCTCACTCTGTTTTTCAAAAATAAATACATGTAAAAAAAATATTTAAAAAAAAAAGACAGTGATGTTAATTGTGGTTACTGGAGACTTTTCTTACCTGTGGTTAGAGAACCACACACAAGACTTCTGCAACACAACAGTGCTTGTGTCTTACCATTAGGAAGGAGGAATGAAATACCTATGTAGCTAGGAACGAGCTGTGTTTGAAAACTCACGCAGTATTAGCCCTGAAGGTAAGTAGTCAGTCAAATCCCTTCCTTCCCCGGGAGAGAATCGGGAGGCGGTGAGTTCTTCGATCCTTCCAAAAGGTGGAACTGTGCCCCACGACCCACAGAAACAGGTAGACCCTCCATAAAATCAGTGACCGAGGCTGCGTTCATGGAACTCTGTGTTTGAGGGGGGGAAATGGATCTTTTGCGTAAGAGACACAAATACAAGAATCGGTCAGCAGCACAGCAGCTAAAGGATGCCACAGGGTCAGGTCCCCAGCCTCCTGCAACATCTACAGAGCGGGACAGGGGGTTGCTGAGCACGGGGGAGATTTTTCAGGAAACGTTGAAGGGAACGGTTTAGTCATGGGTTATGTATGGATTTTGAATGGTTTGGACTTTTTCTGTTGGCAAGGAGAGCCTGTGTTCAGGACATTAGGGACAGTGGGAGACACGTTTTTTTCCTAGAGTGAGCGGTCAGAACCTCTGTTCAGGGTTTTCCAATTCCGCAGGTAACCTGACTTCTCCTCGCCACTAATCTGCACTCCATTTTATGGATGCTGTCTCGTTTCTTTCCTCGCTTTGCTGAAGCCGCGAACACCCCTTGAGATGATCACCTGTCCCCAGCGGGAAAGACGCTCTTCAGTCCTGTGCCCTTGGCAGGGCTGGCCCGGGTCTTCTGCCTTCTTGGGCAAGCCTCGCACTCCGCAGAGATGGCAGTGGTGATGGGGACCCACCATGCTGGCTTCACCGAATGCTCCCACTCTTTCCACGTCCTAATCAAAATTCCTCAAGCACAAAGCTAGTAATATTGCCATAGAATCCTAGAAACGTTTGTAACAACGTGAACAAGAGCGGATTGAATGGATTTGGGTTTTTGTTTTGGTTTTTTGCTTGTTTGGTTTGTTTTTGTTTTTTGTTTTTTTTGGCTAGAATCACAATTCTTTAATGTTTATTTTTCAGAGAGAGAGAGAGAGGCAGAGCGCGAGCAGGGGAGGTGTGGAGAGAGGGGGAGACACAGACTCCGAAGCAGGCTCCAGGTCCTGAGCCGTCCGCACAGAGCCCGACGCGGGGCTCGAACTCACGGACCGTGAGATCGTGACCTGAGCCAAAGTCGGACGCTCAACTGACTGAGCCCCCCAGGCGCCCCGGTTAGAACCACAGTCCTTTGCTCAGGGAGGCCGGTAAGCACCCTCAGCCACGTTCTGCTCCACGGTGAAGAAGCACAGCCCAGCCAGGCTCCTGGTGGCACTGGGGCACCCAGTCCACAGAAGTGTGCATGTGCCATGGAGCTGGCAGCTGGCACAGGTGCGTGGACCGTGTCCGCGCCGTACGAGGGAGGCGCTCGTGTGCTAGGGCGCTAAGGAAGCGTCTTGGCAGCAGGTGCAGCCCCGTGAAAACTCTCTACAGACTGGTCTCTGCACCTGCTGCGTGAGGCCCAGCTAGCAGGGAAACCTCAGCACGCTCTAGTCCCCAGGGTACGTGCTCATTCACCACGGCGTCTCCCACGGCGCACATTTGTACATCCATGCACGTTGGTTTATTTTTACCTCCGCTCGTGAGGCCGTAGACCTGTGTTCCTTCAGTAACGGCTCCAAGGACACGCAAGGCTGTGGCCCAAAGGAGTCAGGTTCCGAACCGAGGAGGATAATAGCACCGACTTTCTTGCTTTACAGAGAAGAGAAGTGAGGTCCAGGGAGGGAAGGGGTTTTCCAGGGCCAGGTGACTGATCCCAAAGCGGGGCCAAAGCTCGGGTCAGGTCATAAGACCTCGCAGGAAAGAGGACGCGCATGAATGATGAGTGATTACATTTCCACCTTGACTTTCCCATCATAAACACAAAGTTAGGGCATTCTCCAGGACTTGTGAATGGGACCACCAGAAGCCATGAAGTAAAATAAACAAATAAATGTAAAATTAAATGGGAAAGCTGCTATGGCGAAGAAATGCGGTTCGGTGACTGGAATGCAAAACTTCAGTGTTCTCCAAAGTATATCTAACAATTCTTATAATTAATCTTTATCCCCAAAATGCGATTTTCTCCATCAAGCTCAGAAAAAGCATTCAGCTCTTTTTTTCTTTTTTTCTCTTACATTTCGGAGCGACCTCTCTCATCCTGTCTGACCTTCTTGGCGGTATCATGGGAGGGTCACTCATATTTCCAGGGAGGCCGATGGAGAGGGCTTTGCACATGTGTCTGTGGACTCTGTCCATCCGGGAGGAAAGACGTCATCTCGAACCTCGTAACAGTAGCTGTGACACGATTAAGGACTTCTATTGAGGCTGCTACCCTCAAAGGGTTATTAAAACGTACATTCTCCCAAACCACAAAGAGAAGGAGGCCAGCGGGCCCCTGCTGGTGCCCCCACCATGTCCATGTGGATCTCCATCCGAAGTGCCCCCCAACCTCCACATGAGGCCCGTTCCGGACTCCGTGCTGCCCAGCCCCCGCCACCCGTGGGCCCCCCTGGGAAGAGTCTCATGGGGTGTCAGGGCTTCAGAGCTCCTTGGCTTATCTGGTACTCTGTCTGGCCAAGAGCATCGCTTTAATGCATTTGTTCTGCACTAATAATATGGACCAGCAGGCAAGAGGTGATTAGCTGTATTTGTTTAGCATTGGCAATTATTTTAAATTGGATGTTGGGCATTTTTTTTTAATTAGACTTGCTTACTGTGAACCAAAGGGAAGATATACTGTATGATGTTGACTATGTTAAACACACAACAAATAACAATACAGGCGATGATACAATCAGCGCGTCATAGCCCCAGAGATTCTTGTCTGAACTAGGGCAGGGAGTGACGGCCTCGCGTCTGAAACGGGAACGTGAGACCGTTTACTTCCCAGCCTGTTGGACGTGGCCTGTGACATCGGGAAACCTTATATATGTTTGCAAATGGAGACGATCCAGAGAGCTCGTCCACCATGTAACTCAATTCACGTTGCCCATTATGGGAATGAGATGTGAAAAATAATTTCCTCTATCTCGGGGCATCCCGGCACTAAGTGGATTGCTGGCTCCAGCCCGCGGAAGATAATAAGGTGATGTGACCCGCGCAGCCGCGTTCGTCAGGAATGCCTGTGCAGCTTCGCTCCCGGCTCACAAGGAGCAGCCCGCTGTGGATTCCAGGGAAACCAGCATTCTGCGGGAGTGGAACAAAGTATAATGAGTCCTCGTTACAATATTGTGTTTTAAGTGGGAGCTTTTAGCTCTTCGAAATTATGCCCACTAATTAGAGGCATGTGATCCTCTGTTACCTCCCAGCTATAAATTATAATATCTATTCATAGTTACGGGAATTTCACCTTCTGTGATACAGCTCTTATGCAAACAGTAATAGTCGGTATGTCATTGGAGCATATCGGCGATTAATTCTCAAAATGATCGATGGGAAGAATGTCCTTTCCCCCCATATCTGGTTTATTTATGTGCTCCCATTAATTATGCCTAATTTTCTGTTGGCACTTTTCTTCCTAATGTAATTCAATTTAAGCATATCTTTCTAGAGACTTATTAATAGGTAGGGTCATTTATATTGTGTAGCACAAATATTTTATAATCCACTAATCTTGACAAAAAGGCAATGCCTTCCTAATAAAAAATGCATGAGGAGTAATGGTTCCCTATTAATAACTTATTAGGTCAGATCACACAGTTTGAAGTGTCTATTACACCTTAATTTTATCGGATTTCTTCCTCTGGAATTTGCCACACTTTCTTTACCTTTCGATTTCGATTGCTCTCAGCATCGTCCTGCCTCTGCGGCCCCCCGACAGTCCTCTGTGGCTTTGCAGCTGGAAAGGCAGGTGAAGGTCTGTCAGACATGTGCCCGAGAGGGTTCCTCATAGAACAAAGAGGCCCTGGTTGTCTTCAAGCAACCTCTCTTCCTTGTAATAGATGTTCATAATCAGTGGATCCCTAACGGGTTTTGGCTCACACACGCTTTCAAAAATCTCATGACGGCAACAGAACCGGACCTCGGAAACACAGTCTCACACAGACCATTCCAATATGGAGGAGTTTTGGAAGTCCCGAAATCAATCCATGAATTTCTTAGGAATCGGAGAAACACTAGGCCCCTTGGTTAAAATTCGTCATATGTTCATCATACAGAGATGCTTTGACTCATAACCAACATAACTCGGATAAATAGGACTTTCTAGAACCTGTGTGTCATTGCTGTGGTTGGATGCAGCCACATTTGATTTGCCCTTTTATATTCCTCGACCTAGATATAAAAACATTTCCATTGACTTGCAAAGGCCTTGTTTCCTAAGGTCCTGTGTAGATGACTGGCCACAGCCCTGCCCTCAGGTTACCAACCAGGGAGAAAGATGACAGGTTTTCTTACACAAAACAATGACACTTAACTAGACTTCTGTCTCCTCATCTGTAAAGTGAGGGCGTGAACAAACTTGTTTAAAAGACCTCTTCCAACTCTGACTTTTCATGGCAGTGGATCCCATCAAATTATATGAATGCTTAAAAGGTAGAAAACTATACTACTGATAAGAGCAGTCCAGCGGGTGGACATAGGTAGAAATAATTGATGTGAGAGGTCATCTCAGAGGAGGCCAGAGTCCTGTCCCGGGCCGCCGTGCTTCTGATGGTCTACGTGATTTTAAAATTCAAGTATGCAAAATTATTGTCTGGTTAACATGCGGTCTAAGTGGTTTTGCTCAAAATGAGATTTTCATTGATAGGCATGTCCTTTAAGAGCTAACTGTTCTGGGGACACCTGGGTGGCTCAGTTGTTTGAGTGTCTGACTTCGGCTCATGTCGCGATGTCTCTGTTCGTGGGTTCGAGCCCCGCGTCGGGCTCTGAGCTGACAGCTCGGAGCCTGGAGCCTGCTTCGGATTCTGTGTCTCCCTCTCTCTCTGCCCCTCCCCTGCTTGTGTTCTATCTCTTTCTCTAAAAAATAAACTCTAAAAAAAGAAAGAAAGAAAGAGCTAACTGCTCTTGAAGATGTACTTGGATGTGGTTAGTAGCGACTTCAACGGTCTTTCAGGCTTCCATGTTAATGAAAGATTAAGAAAAACACCCAAATCAGGTTAAAATGAAGATATCACATTTGTGCGCATAATTATTAGCTCCTTCTGGAGCACTGTCGATGGGAAGGAATGCATGTATGAAACTTCCTTATGAAAATGAATTCAACTTACACCGTCACAAAATTAGGTCTGAGTTTAATGACAATCATTAACCAAACTTTACCGTAAGAGGAAATCCCCTATGTTTTAGAGACCTTACTTTCGCTTCTTTTTATATTTTTCTAACATGTTTATTATTTTTATTTTTATTATAAATATCATCATCTACCTACAGATCTGATGGCGTTCTGAAGAGTCATTCGAATGAAAGAAATGTGGATAATGTTGTATTAGATAACAGTACTGTTTTATTCATTATATACCCGTTAAGCTGGGTGTGAGTGAGTGCATGGGTGAGTGTGCATATGAGTGTGTGTGTGTGTATTTTTTTCCCCAAATGCTTCTTAAGTTCATCATTTGGGCAAAAGCACCCAGTGAACCTGTGCTCAACATGCAAGCACTGTGCCTGGTCCAGGTGGCATGGATGTGAAGAGAAATACGGTAACTCGGCTCTTAGACCAGAGATGAGGCAGGGAACTCGGCTCAGAAGCTGGTACTGCGTGCTGAGTCCTTGCAGGTAGGAACGCGGTTCCGGAGCTGGTACTACGTGCTGAGTCCTTGCAGGTAGGAACGCGGTTCAGGAGCTGGTACTACGTGCGGAGTCCTTGAAGATAGTACCCATCCATCTGTCCATAACACCACGAGGTTAGAAACTCTCTTGCTGTGGATTTGGAAAGGGAACTGTATGGGGTCAGATAATCTGCTCAACCTCACACAGATAATAAATAACGAAGCCAGAGTTCAAAGCAAGATCTGCCCTAATTGAATAATCCTACTCCTTTTAAAAAAACAGGATAATTAAATAGCCGCAGAGACAATAATACACAAGTGGTTGTTTAGACAGACCCTCTAGTGGATTTTCGGGAGAGACTGCCATCGGCCAAGTGCGTTGCTAGTGTGCATTGGACCACACTTCACACCAAAGTCTAGTCCCAGAGAAGCATCCATGCAGGTAGAAGACTTTTTCCCTCCTTTGGTGAATGTGCTTTGCATTTGATTTTAAGACTATAGCAAAGGTTTCACCAATACAATGGCAACTGTAGTATCCGTTTGATAATGTTTTTGTTGAATTTGATTATGTTTTTGTTGAAGCGTGGTTGACAGGATGATATTCCGTTAGTTTCAGGTGGACAACGTAGCGATTCAGGACTTCTACACAGTGCTCATCACCGAAGCGGACTCACCGTCTGTGACCACACAATGTTATTACCGTACTATCGTCTGTATTCCCTAGACTGTACTTTCCCCCCTGTGACTTACTTATTCTGTCACTGGAAGTGATACTCCCCTATTTTGTCCACCCCTCTATTCCCTCCCTTTGGCAACCACCCGATTACTCTCTGTGTTTAAGACCTAGTGTCTGTTTGTTTATTTTTCGTTTGTTTTATTTTGTAGATCCCACACGCAAAGGAAATCCTACGGTATTTGTCTTTCTCTGTTGGAATTATTTCACTTAGCATAACACCTTCCAGGGACGTCCACGTCACAGATGGCAAGATTTCATTCTTTCTATTGTGATGAGTGATACTCCACTATACACGTCTACTGTGTCTTTATCCACTTATGTATCGATGGGACTTGGTTGAGCAAAAGAAGATCGCGCTGCATTAGGTCCATTCTGGGGCAAGTGAATGGCTTTGTTCGGAAATAATGAGAGATAAGGGTGTGATGCTTGCAGGGGACGATGAGCACTGAGCTGAGACACATAAAATTTTCCTGTAGGAACCTGGTTTTACAGGGTTTTTTTTCAACCAGGTCATTACATGGTCGTACCATGACATAAAGGGGGTAAATCCCTGGTAATTCTCACAACGAACTTGCTGCCAAACAGGGCACAAGGGCCGTGGGAAAGGAAGGAGTCGTAGCTGATGAGACTTGGCCCCTATGTGGCTGATGGGAAGTTGAAGCTTGTCCTGAAATTAAGTGATTTGGAAGAAGTGTTGGTGTTCAGGATAAGAATAAGAGTCCAGACTTGATGCATGGAGTCTGTGCGCCTCAGTGGTAGGGACTTGACCTCAGCGGAGGCTCCACGGGGACGTAGGGCCTCCGGGGTGGGAATGCCAAATCAGGATTTGGCATTCACGAGTGCTGAGGTGACGGTTTTAACCTTCAGGATGGGACACTTCTCTCCCACAAAGACAGGGAAGCTTTGGGCACCGCTGAGGCCTGGAGAATTGAAGAGGGTTGAGGGGAAGGAGGGGAGTGGGCTGCGGGCCCCAGGTCCACGTGGAGGTGCCCGCAGGAGGGTGCACGGCCCGACCCAGCAGGCCTAGAAAGAAGCCAAGAGGTGTAGGAATTGAGAAAGACCGTTAATTTGCTCACTCTGCGATCTGGCGACCTCTGGGAGGAAACTTTAAGAGAAAGATGGAGTGGGGCATCTGGGTGGCTCAGTTGGTTGAGCGTCAGACTTCAGCTCAGGTCATGATCTCGTGGTTCGTGGGTTCAAGACCCGCGTTGGGCTCTGTGCTGACAGTCTGGAGCCTGAAGCCTGCTTTGAATTCTGTGTCTCCCTCTCTATGCCCCTCCCCTGTCTCTCTCTCTCTCTCTCTCTCTCTCAGTTTCTCAAAAATAAATAACAATCATTAAAATAAAAATAAAATAAGAGAAAGACAGAGAGCCAGACTGCATGGAGTTAGGGACCCTCAGGGGGCGTGTGAATGGGAAAATGGGGTTGGCCCTGTGTCTGAGACACCTGTTGGCCAAGGGAAAGAGCCAGAGTAGCCAGTAGCAGCAAGGATCAATAGCTCCGTCAATAAGGGTAGGAAAATGGGTTCTCTGTACTTTTCCCGAGTCTGGAAGATGGAGCTTTGAAGCCAAACTTAAAGCTGAAGGGGACAGAACTGGAGAATCAGTTACTCAATGTCGTACAGGTAGTGTAGGAGCAAGAGTGTGCAGAGAGAGTGCCGATGGATGTGTTAGCCGTTGACAGACAGACAGGCAGACAGACATTCTTCTACCAAGTCCAATAGAAGGATTAAATGCCCTGGCTGGTGCCTAGTGACTTTTCCACAGAGGGAGGATGACTGCAGTGCCCAGTGTGGTTACCTGTCCGCCGGGTAGCGTGCAGCCAGCCAGAAACCCTCTGCGGAGAGCGGGAGGGAGAAGGTGCCTTAAGCACTGGTGTTCACCACAGACCTAGTGCGTGCCGAGCGGAGAGGGGGCTCCGTGTTGGAAAATTCATCGTGCCTCCTGCAGTTAGGGAGCCCTTGTCTCCGCGGAGTCGAGGACCCCTGTGCACAGCGCGATTGTCAGCAGGGTCCCAGTGAGGTGCCGTCCAATGGGGACCAAGAGCTGAGATACTAAATGCCGGCCGATTGCTAGGGCATTGATTTAGTAAACAGGACAAAAGTCAAGTGGGCCCAGGAGTCTAGGACGTTATCTGGGATATTATTTAAGTAGTTGATTACAACATCCGATTGGCAAAGAATCTATTACTTTTAGTGAGTGCTTTAGAGTTTATAAAGCACTTATATGCCCTTTATCTCAGAAAGTCAAATGTAACTATAAAGAGGCTAATAGGCTGAGTGAAGTCAGCTGGATTTGGTAATTTGAGATCACGGTGCAAACAGAGTAGATTCATAAGAAGAGCCAATTAAGGGGCTGTGCTCAGAGACAGGAAGCCTTGAGTTGAGCTTGTGGGTGGACTGATGAGTTCAACTCCGAACCCGCAGGCTCACGGGCCAAGAGCCGGGTTTTAGGGGTTGTGGAAGTTACGGACGGGCAGCCGAGAAAGGGTTCACCTGCCCAATCGGAGGCATGCGCGCTGGGGCGACACCAGAACCCCTGGCGGGATTCACACTGACCGTCATCAGATTCCAAGTGTGGGTGTGCACGAGGGTGGAGCTCAGGCAGAAAAGTATGAGCTCCCCGAGCAGACGGGGGAAGCTGGCGCACAGGCTGGGTTGCGGGTCCGTCACGAAGTGTTCCAGGTGCCGGGGGCTCGCTGCAACTCCCCAGGTGGCCCCGTGGTCCGGGACCAGCACAGGCAATGAACGGGGCAGGTCCTGGGACGGCGGGGGACATTACAGGACAGGAAGGGGTGGTGAAACTAGTCGGCAGAATTTACACAAACACCGACTCATTTGTACAACTCTGTTACAGGCTGAAATGGCCCCAGATGCATGATTCTGTCCTCTTTTGTTCTGCTCCGGTCCACGTGGGTAGTCTGAAGAGAGACGTGTTAAAGTTTACCTCTTCAGATTGTTGAAATAATCATCACATTGAAAGAGCAGAAAAGAAAAGGTGAGAAAAGACCCTGAAAAGCAGAGAGGTGCCCTTGTACAGTGAAGAGGAAAGAGCACGGGCCGACAGAACGCTTGTAGGATGGCCTTCCGACTGAGTAACTGTCATTGGGACTTTCCAAATCCTCGAATATTTTCATTCAAACTAGTAATCGTGAAGGAGCCCATGATTCCCGATCACATCATTCCCTGAATGTGTTTACCATGGAAGGTAAACTCCTTCTTCTCATTAAGAAACTCATTCTGGGTTTTTTAAAGAAAATATATTTTAGGGGTGCCTGGGTGGCTCGGTCGGTTGGGTGTTTGGCTTCCGCTCAGGTCACGATCTCACGGTTCATGAGTTCGAGCCCCGCGTCAGGCTCTGTGCTGACAGCTCAGAGCCTTGAGCCTGCTTGGGATTCTGTGTCTCCCTCTCTCTCTGCCCCTCCCCTTCCTCATGCTGTGTCTGTCTCAAAAATAAATAAAACATTACAAAAATTTTTAAAAATACATTTTAAATTAAATTTTGAAAACAGGGGCTTAAAATACGTAAAGTCACTTCCTCAAATGTTAAAGCTGGGATTCTTTAATTTTCCTAATAATTTTTACATGATTAGTAATTTTAGCAGATTAATCTACGCCTCTACAAATTTACTGCTGATTTCCACTACAGGGATTTCAGAGTCGGATGCGTGCACCCCGTACAACGAAATATAAAACTATAGGCCAGATCTGTCACTGCCAGAGGAAGCTCTCCGGGAAGCCGCTTCCCCAGAGCAGAGCACCCTGTGCAGAAATTCTCTGCGATAATCTGCGCTTCGTTATGAAAAACCAGGCTTGTTGTTCGGGCAAGTGAACTACATCAACAAAACATGGTTCATCCCACGACTCCCTGACCCTCTCCACTCCGTCTTGACGCCTTCCCAGCGATAGGAACCCGGCAGGCATCAGAATGTCATTCCGGAAAGCGTTGCCTCTCCCTCCCTATTGTAAGAAACAGAAAATGTAAACACCAATCTGGAGATGATGCGACAAAACGGCCCTCCTACGACACGGTAGGTAGAACAGAAATCCCTTTTGTGGCTCCGGCGACGCTAGCAGCTGAGGTTGGTGCACTGGCTTTCTGTTAAGTAGGGGCTGGCGTCTAAAAATAGATACTGGCATTTATTGGAAGCCTAGGCCTGCTGAAGTTTTGCAGATTTAGAAAGTTCACTAATCACCATCAATTGAAACCTCTGCCTCGCCGTTGCATGAAGTGGTCACCATCGCGCACACGAGAGCAGGACTTTCAGAAATATTTATTGCAGCCAAATGGCAGAAATGGGGAAACTCAAACGGATAGAGATAAAACAGCGTTGCAATTTGTAAATACAAAGAGAACAGGCATTCTCGCACACTTGCTGGGCCGCGTGTTAAGCAACGATGGACAGAGGGGCATCGCAGAAACATTTCTGATCCCCGATACGCTTGTCACAAATTTGATGAGAGTTTCTTTTAGTCTTTGCTTTCAAAATCCAAGAAACCTTACTTAACTCAAAATGCCCTACCACTATGGCCATAGATATGCAAATGTACACGTCCATGCTTATAAACACACGGGTCTGATTGTGTAAGTAACTGCACACTTACCGCTATTACTTTGTGCGGTCTGGGTGTTTTACCCAAATGAGAATTCGAAAGATCAAAACCAGCCAAGGGCTCTTTCTGAATCTGAGAATTACTGTCGTTATGTCGGTGGTCTCTTTCGGCCCCGTTGCCTGCTTTTGGCCACCGTTCCGTGAGCGGCCAAAGCACGGGCTGCTCCCCGGGGTCCGTGCCTTCACCCCGTTACCACGGAGGCTCAGTCCCGGGCGCCGGCGGCCGCCCCGTGAGGAAGAGCCCCAGGCCAGTGCCGTCAGAGGACGCGGCCCACAGGGCATGGCACTGTCTCCCGGGCGGAAGCTCAGGGGTCACCATTTCTTTAACCTTCAAGCACCGGGGAAGTGGCTTAAAATTGCTCTAAAGGGGGAAAGGCAAATGGAAGAACGCATTCAACAATGATAACAATGCTGTCATTAAAGATTGATGCAGACTCAATTAGAGCCCGTTCCCAATCTGGAGCTACTCAAGCCAGCTCTGCCTCCCGTGATCTAGAGCTCCGCAGTAAAGATAAAAGGTCATTACCATCTATTGACTTCAATCATGACAAGTGCATTCACCTGATGGGGGCGTGTGTTACAGACAAAAAACTAAATGAAAATAACATTAAGGGCTGGCTCAAATTCACCTGAAAAAGGAAATTTAAAATGAAGGACAGAACAAACCGCAGACTGGGAATCATTTGATTTGGAGTCCTTTTTTTTTTTTTTTTTTTTTTTTGCACAAAAATTCTTACTCTGTTGCTCAGCACGATTGATCCTCAACCTTCGAGGAAGACTATGCTGGCTTATTAACCCAGACTATACTTCAGTAAAACAACGCTGCTATCTCACATCTAAGAATGAACTTACAGGCGTGCTATCTACCAAAAACAATTCAGTAATTCTTATCTCGGCCTAAACAGCACACATGCAATTATGAAAATACATGGCAAACATTTTCATTTTGTAAATTTTGTAAATTTTTTTTTTTTCAACGTTTTTTTTATTTATTTTGGGACAGAGAGAGACAGAGCATGAACGGGGAAGGGTCAGAGAGAGAGGGAGACACAGAATCGGAAACAGGCTCCAGGCTCCGAGCCATCAGCCCAGAGCCTGACGCGGGGCTCGAACTCACGGACCGCGAGATCGTGACCTGGCTGAAGTCGGACGCTTAACCGACTGCGCCACCCAGGCGCCCCTTCATTTTGTAAATTTTAAGAATAATGTTGGAGCTCGTGGAAATAGAAGGTCAAACTAGGGCCTCCCATATTGCGACCGATTTTAATGTCTTACGTGCTGTATTTTTGACTGGAAATTTGAACCTACTTATGCTGCAAAAGTTAGGCCACACGTATGAAGATGTGTTTCACACGCACACGTGTATATTTCTACACACCTCTGCACGGCCACTAAAAGTCATCTGACGTTTTCTGTCCCAACACCGTTTGCATTCGTTTTATTTCCTAAAAGTCTCCCGAAGCTCAGTTGTCAATAATCGA
This sequence comes from Panthera onca, assembly GCF_046562875.1. Taxonomy (NCBI): domain Eukaryota; kingdom Metazoa; phylum Chordata; class Mammalia; order Carnivora; family Felidae; genus Panthera; species Panthera onca. The sequence continues at coordinate 91,516,775 of NC_138350.1, forward strand.
TATATTTTTGAACTTTGTCCCCAAATGAATAAAATGCATCGTGTTTAAAGAATGAAGGAATAAGTTTCTTGACTATGAGAAGTTGATGGCAGCTCCATGCCGAAATAAACTATAAAGAAAAGCAGCCTCGGTGTTAAAATTTGCTTCATTACTATTTTCTTTAAAGGATGTTTAGGTTACCTTTTCTTACAGTAACATCAATTATTGTCCGTCCTTGTTAACTATTACTTGAAAGCCTTCACTTTCCTGAGCATAAACAGAACAATGGCAGCCTTGCGCCCTGCTGAGGCACGAGTCCCGAACAATGTGACCATCTCTGCGACACAAAAGGCGTCAGCACCTCTGAAAGAATTCACACACCTGTGCTTGACCGTTTCCCAAGCCCAGAGCGCTTTTTAAGGAACTTGGCAGTGGGAGACCAAGAGAACCTCCATCATGATTTTCTGCATTGCGAACAATAATTAATTTCTGCCCTACTTAAGGACACCGTTGCTGTTGTTATCTTGACTCACAGCTCCCGCCCCGAGTTCCTGCCTGAAGCCGTGGAAGGTGAGCTCAGGCACTGAATTTCCCCGGGATCTGTGTCACTGCCGTCTTCATAGCAACGGGCGAGTTCCCCCTTGTCGCTTCCTGTGTTCTCGCTCAAGAAAAGATGAACATCATAGGTGCACACACAATAATACCTTAACCCTCAGATGATGCCTTTCTCGTCGGCTAACACATACGAGGGAATGTGTCTTCATTAGCCTGACTGTCTTCTCTGCTGAAGACGAAGCGTGTGCACACACTGCCAGGTGCGCGGGTGCACATCAGCGTCTTTGGATCTTAAATATCCCTTTTCTATAGGAAATCGGTCTTTCTGCAAACACATGCTCAGCGGGCTGTGTGCAGCGACGCGGCCATGTGGTGGCAGCATTGCACCAACTTGGGGCTGGAGCCTTCGCCTTGCACCTGAGACGGCAGCGGGCGGTCTGGGGCCCTGAGAAAGCAGCCTGGGTACACACAGGACGATTCCGGAAAAACCATGCACAGCTAAACCCACGGCATTTTTTTGTAACACAAACTTAATGGGCGGAGTGTGATTTAATTTGGGTCTTATTTCTAATTCCTAAAATCAATACTCGGCTTGTGAGTCACACTGTTAACCAAAAAACCACGATCTTCCTCGTACCCGTCTTTCTAGCCATAGGTTATTTTTTATATTTCAAGTACCTCTCAGGTTTTTACATGGAATAAAGACACAGCAGCCTTCCAATCTTTAGCTCTTTGTTATTCCCGCGAGGAAGGTGATATAAACCAGCACGGAGCTTCAATAATATATATTATGTGGGAATTAGTCCTATAGGGAAGAATGAAAAACTATGTTCATAAAAATTTCAAGGTGCACATCCTCCAAGTAAAAGTGAGGTTTTTAGGCCTCAGCTGCATTTTGGTTAAATAAGCTCTATAATTAATGAAATAAGCTGAAAAAATATATATACATCTAAGAGTTCTTCTCCAGTGTATGATACTTTTTTTTTTTTTTTTACACACAATAGGGTGTAAGGTAACTATTACTAAAATAGTCGCCTAAATACAATCTTGTAGGATATTCTGGCTGCCCACATTTATTGTCAAAAACAATATTGTCACTGACTGCGTCAGTAACAATTGCCCATTATAAATAATTAAGTTCTAGTGGAAAGCGTTTTTTAGCAGAGCAGCCTGATGCATCAGATGAGGGGGCTGACACCAGCTCGTACGTGGCCAGGTGTGTGTGAGGGCAGACCCCCCCCCCCAGCCTACCACCCCCCCCCCCAGAACACACCTGGAAACTGCCAGACAGGCTCCAGCCTCTCCTTCCTATTATTTATCACCTTTTCCAGTTTCTCTATAAAAAGAGAATGGAGAAAGAGAAAAATTTTCAAAGCAGAATGCTTTAAACAAAGCCTTGTCTGAAACAAGCCTGAGGACGGTAAAAGGCGGCATGAAAGGCAGTGAGGTGGGTCCGGATCCCCAGCCCTTGGATCTCTAGAAAACCTGGCACATTCACTGTCTCAAGGATCTCGTCTAAAACAGCATTTACTCACGGAGTCACTATTTCCTCCAAAGAAGCAGATTGTCTACCATATTTTTAGCAGTTAATATAATTGCAGTCAAAATGGAATACAAGGTTTGCCTCCTTGGAAGTCTACCAATAACCTGCGTTTCGATGGGATATTTCAATGTTTTGAGCATTCAAATGATATAAAGTATAAACATGTGAAGAAAAAAATGGAAGCATCGGAGTCAACTTCTGTTACAAAAAAAAAAAAACACATTTTCACAAATTCTAAATCCTTGATCCACTTACTGGGGTCTAATTAAAAAAAAAAAAAAAAACCCAAGTTAGCAAAATCACTGTGGTGGTAACTCGAAGAGCATTCCTATGGACGGAGCTGTGTGAAAATGCAAGCCCCGTCCACACAGAGAAGGTGTTGGTGAACCTTGCAGGAGAATCAGAGCAAATGCAGAGACAAGTGCAGTTTTGTTACTGTTGCTTTAACCCGCAGGCTGGCGTGCGGTCAGGGGGAGGTGGGTGTGGAGGAACCCACGCTCCGTCCGGGGCGCTTGGCCCACTGCCCACGTGACAGTGACAGTGTGGCGGGTGTCAGCCCGCTCCGGCCCCGCTCAGCTGTCTGCTGGCTGTTCCCTCCAGCGGGGTTTATCCCCGCACTCACGTTCCAACGCAGCGTGAACTAATTCAGCACCTTGGAGAGACAACAGAAGGCTTTGACGTTTTCTAAATGTCACATAAACTTTGCCTGTCCTTTTGGCTCTGGGGGCTGTCACTGGGCCATGGGGGTCTCCGATTCATCTGGATTGTTTGAATTTCTCCAGAGCCCTATGAAGTACATCCTTCCCGAGTGGTCTAAAGGACAACGGTTTTGGTTCTGAGCTATCACGCTGACCACATTCTCATTCTTTCTGGCTACGTGACCACTCCTATACCTGGGAGATTTGCAAATGCGTATTTTCTAGCCCAAGTGTGCAGAATAAGTAAATAAGTGAAATGCAAATAAAAATTGGTCATGTTTACATAATGAGAATTATATGTGATATATACACATATGTATGTTGTACGTTACATACACACATATCCCTAGATATGTAAAAACCATTGTAATATACATATACATGACTACAAAGAATATATTCCACATTTGTTCATATACATGTGGCCATACCAATCCTACGCATATATGTACACTTGTACGTACACAATATATAACACATTATATATAAAGTAAAACATATAATAAAATGTTATAATATTACAGTTCTATGAAGGAAGAAAAATATGGCAACCTGATTTGAAATATTTGGGAGGGGGGCCCCTGGATGGGTCAGTCAGTTAAGCGACCGACTTCGGCTCAGGTTACGATCTCACAGTTTGTGGGTTCGAGCCCCAGGTCGGGCTCTGTGCCGACAGCTCGGAGCCTGGAGCCTGCTCCGGATTCTGTGTCTCCCTCTCTCTCTGCCCCTGCCCGCTCATGCTCTGTCTCTCTGTGTCTCTCAAAAATAAATAAATATTTTTAAAAATGTGAAATATTTGGAGAAGGGGTATGAGGACTCACAGATCCGTTCTTTTACTCAAGTCTGTATGAAGTGTCTACCCTTTTCTTGTCCTTGAGGTGGAAGCTGGGGGTAAAATAAAAAATAAGTGATCCCTGAACTCATGTAGCCAGAAGTGTAGAGAAACAAATGATTATTACCACATAATTCCGCAAAAAATGCTTAAATTGTTTTTGTAGTAAATATAATAATAACTCTGACACAGGTTAAGAGTCCTTCATATTATACTGGCAATAAGGGCGATTGAATTTCTTTATTAAATAATGTGGATTAATTTTTCAAGAACACACACCTGGATAAACTCACTGGGGGAAACAAAGCAGTGTTTGTAATAAAATGAACAAATGCAATTTTATTTTGTCTGCATATATGATTCAGCATCTGCATAAAATCCTAAAATCTCAGCCAATGATTGTAATGTCCCAAATTAAAGAATATTGGGCAGAGTTTCACAAGTGGTGTCACGTTTGGGATTTTCTGTTTTGTAGGAACAGTGGTTAATACTGTATTGTTAAACTCACTTATCTATGAAATCCTTTAAAAACAAGCGTATTTTATTAAATCTGCAATGTTCTTTTTCTTTCCCTTGCTAAAGTCTGCTTCTGTGTTTTCTTTTTCATTTCTTCCCTTTCTACCTGCTGCGTCGTCAGCCAGAGTAATGATCCTATGTGGAGATAGGACATTCGGGGGCTTAATCTTATGTAGCATGAAAATCATGTTCACCTGAATTCTAAATTACTGTTATCTTCCCTGACACACCAAATCCCCTTTTGAGAACTATTTTTGGGTAGTATGTTGTTCCTACTGTCCAGATCCTAATTGCATGACCATCAGGAGAGTGATATACAGTATATTTAAAGATCACATGTTGCTGTAAATCTAGGGCACAGTGACGTGGTTTATAAGGCAAATTACAACTCTATTGGAGCCCTTTAAAGCGATTAAGATTGTTCTATTTGTTGCCTTTTTTTGGCCACTGTAGGCAATAATAAAAAAATAAGGGTGGATAAAAAATAAGTAATGATGGAATAAAAAGAATTCTAAGATTAAGAGCCACAGGCATCTTCTTTTCATTTTGGTGAATTTACACGGGAAATCAAAAGACCCTTTACTGGGGTTTTACCCACAACTCACACTGTTGACACCTTGCGTTCTGTAAAGAACAAGAGGCAAAGCGGAGGTACCTACTGTACTTGGCGTCTGAGTTTCCTAGAAGGTCCAGGCACCTGTCGTGAGCTCTTTCCCCGCCGGGCGTGCACCTGCCGCTCCCACCCATCACCCTTGTCGAGGACAGAACCCTGACTCGGTTTTCAAATCTTAGGTCTCAAAGGCAAATCCCACAGCCCCTGAAAGCCCCCTGGTGTGCGTGTTTGCTCTCCTGGGAGTTACTCTCTCTTCCACGGAATCTTTCAGCGGACCGGTCATGATCTTTGCAAATTCAGTACCTGGAACTAAAGATTGGCCACAGGTGGGCCCCTAACTTTGCAGATTATCTCTAAAATGTTCACTATCCCTCTGATCCACCTTTGTCACAGTGTTCTCAGCTGGCCTGGAAACTGCTCCGAGAACCTCCCGTGTGCCAGATCCTACGATGCATGTCATCCTGAGTCACGACGGATATTAACTGCTATTCCTGCATTGCCGACGACTTCTCGATTAGATCTTGGCATTTCTGAGCTATGCATATTTTAAAATTTGCTATGGATCGATCATTAGAGTATGCGATACAGGAGATTTTACTTCATGTGGTTACCTGTCTGAAAAATAACCCATTTTATGGATTTTCTATCTTGAGACCAATACATGCATTTTGCTTAAAAAAAAGTTCCTTCATTCAGAAAAATTTGAAATGGTTACATGTATTTTTTTGTCAATAAGTATTTTTAAATACTTTTTTAAATACTTTAAGTATTTTTAAGTACTTAAGCCATTAAATGGCTTATGAAATCAGACAATAACACTTCAAATATTAACCTTTAATGGTAACGAATATTCCAACTTGGGGGGAGGCAATGAGAAGTGTAAGGTAATAGGTGAGTTAATGTTGTTTTGGTTCTATTCCATTTGACAAAAAGGGTCACAGAGAAGGTGATTTCAATGAACTGATATGGTAATAGGAATATTCATTCATCAAGAAAATATGTCCATCTAAAAATAAGCCATGGACACACTGTAAATTTGCGACACTAAAACCCCAGTAATTCATCGGTAACATGTTCTAAGAAATTTCTTGATTTCTGTTAATTTTCCATTTCAACTCAAAACGAAAAATTCAATGATAATTGACCAGTTCGGTAAACAATGGACAGGGGGACTTCAGAACGTTGATCGATACTAACAGTCCTCTGCATCAGATTTCCTGGAGCCCCTGTAGAATAACTAATACAATTACATATTGATGGAATGTCACTGCTTTTTATGACGGGCAAGGAGCCCCGGTGCGGACGCTGTTCCTGAGTGGTGCTTATGTTCCAAGCTAAGAGTTTTAGGAATACAATACCATTGTTAGCTTCGACTAGACAGGGCTCTCAGAATTTCTTATTCCATTGATTGAAATAACATCATGAGGTGAGATTATTATGGCTTAACTCTTGACATTTAAACTCTGTTCCCACTTTTCAGGGAGAGGCGATCCAGACACCGGCTGGCAATGTGGTTGGAACCGGGGTGCCTGTCTTGGAGGGCCCGAGCATCTTAGAATCGAAGGTGAGCGGTGTGTGCGGACGCTTCTCTGACACCCATCCCTCATACAGCGGTCCCAAGGTGCCCACTGTACACAGCCCTGCTTTTTCGGTAACACAGTGTAGGCCTGAGATCATCAGAGCCCCTACCTAACAACCTCAGGGGTCAACCAGGTTTCCCATGTAGGCCAGAGTTTCTCATCGCAAATATTCCACCAGTAATTCAGAACGTTGAGCTTCGAGGAAGGCGTGTGTCGAAAAACTGTGCGGCTGGATTGGGTTTAGCGTTGCCTCTTTTAAAGTCTGCATCCTGCAGCGGGGTCACCCAGCAGTCTGGTCTCTGGGAAGGAGGGAGCTAAAATAGTCCCCGCGTGGCCAGTCTCTGTTGCCTATGTAAATAGACCTGAACCTATGGCTTCCACCTCCTTGTGAAGAATTACCCTTCATCGCCCCCCATGTAAAAATTGAGTCCCTAGGAGACACATCTCATGTTCACTACAGCGCATTAAGGAGCTTAGAAATGAGCAGGGTTCTGAAAAATATAAATCGGAGATGAAAATAAATATGCATTTTTGCGCTTAAAGACGGAGAACCCAACATACCTCCAGGAGTGAGTAGTTTACGTCTAGGGTGGGCACGCGCCTGGCATCGGTCTCAGGATCCCTGGGACGAGGCTCGCACCTCACGAGGCCTGCCTGACATCTTTGTGCATCACGCTCAGCACGTCCGCATGCAAGAGAAAGCCGTGTTGCTTTTAAGGAAGCTTATCAGCAGGTGGCCAGCTGCACGGCCATTTTCCAAACCTGGGGTCGCCAAAGGTCACATCTCAACAAGAACAAATCCCATCACGGTGTGAATGTTAATCCAAGGCTTTATGGGGCACAATTCACGCTTGCTGTATTTCTCTGAGGCGTGGCGTCCACACTTTTATCTCACCTAAGAAGCAAGTACGGATCAACACTCCCTAGGAAAGAGTGCGTCAGTCCGAATCCAACCAGGAGACGGAGCCTGGACAGTCATTTGTGGGAAAGTTTAACATAAAGAACGACTACGTCGAAGTGACCAGGAGGAAGCTAGGAAACAGGAAAGAGGGTTCCAGGGGACGCAGGAAGTGCAAATCTGGGGAGGAGCCCCTGCCCCAGTGCAGAGACCCAGCAGCACCCGGACGGTGGAAGGAGGTGCAGCGCAACTCACGGGGAGGCTCGGGGTCGCTGGGTGCCCTGCTGGCAGGACTTGCCGAAGACTCACCCTCCGCCACTGATGGAAATCTGCCGTCCACAGCTTGCCGGAAGTTTCTGTCCCAAGTCCTGGGCAGAGGATCGTTCAGGGGCGACACTTCTCGCTTCAAGGGCACCCGCCAGGTGCCAGGACCCGGAGGGCTGAGGGGTGCGGCTGATTGCACATGCTGCCCAGGGCACAGGGGCCCGCGGACAGAATGCACCGGAAGCAGGAAAGGAAACTCTCGTGCCTGCACTGTCTTTCCAGTGGCCTCTACTGACAAAGCCAAACACCGTGCCAACAGCAAAGGGAGACTATCCAAAGGCCCCACTCATTTACACAGAGGAGCCGGTGACAGTGGATTCAGAGCAGAGACGCAAAACACGGGTAACAGTAAATAGAAAATCACTTCCCACTTTTTGCCTCCAAGTCTCCATCATGTAACCGATACCTTTAGATAATGAACATTTAGTGAGCACCTACTAAGTGCCATGCGTGCACCAAGCTGGGCATGGAGGGCAGGTCTGCGGGCGGGGGCCCGAGCCCTCTCGGCTTGCAATCTGTGCAGGGCAGAGATCTGGAACACGCAAGCCCAGTCATCACTGCTGATGGGCAGATGGTGATTTGTCCCACCACCGAGAGAGGAGAGTCAGCATAGAGGCAGCGGAGTCTATGATGGCGCCATGTTTGAGCGGGGACAGGAAGCCAGTGGGACATAACTGAGCACGGAATAGAAGGAAAAGATCCTGCAGATCACGGGGGTGGCTGCCCAGAGGCAGGGAACCGGCTGCTGGATCCCAAGGACCACGGCCAGCGGGGAGGGTGGTCGAGGCAGACATCGCGGAAGCTCTCAGGCCCCCGCAGAGGAGCAGCACTGTCACAGCAGATGGCATCTACAGCATGTTGCTCCTTGGCCAACCGCAAGGAAACTTAGCTTCTGTGCTGAACAACTGGAAAGAAGGCGCGACTGAAATACCGCACTTAATATCATTTGTGGTCCTGCAGCTGCTGTCTGTGTTCAGTGCCTTTATGTTCATTTGACATTTGCCTGCAACGTGCTGAGTACGGCCACACTTTCTCTAGCGACAAGAGCACACAGGGTCAGTTCTTAGCATCCCGAATCGCTGTGTGTGGGGTGAAAGGCTGAGTTCTACATGGTGGCAGTTTTGAAGGGCGTACAGAGCACAGGGTGCCTGGGGGCTCAGACGTTAAGCGTTCGACTCTCGATTTTGGCTCAGGTCATGCTGTCACAGTTTCATGACTTCAAGCCCCACATTGGGCTCTGCGCTGACAGCATGGGGCCTGCTTGTGATTCTCCCTCTTTCTCTGCCCCTCCCCAGCTTGCGCTTTCCTTGTCTCTCTCAAGACAAACAAACTTAAAAAAATAATAAAAAAATAATAAAGGCTTACAGAATATATAAAAAAAATGTGGACATCATTCAGTCCCATTTAGTAGGTTTCGGTAACTTCTATTTTTTCATTGCAAGAATGTTCAGCCTCTAGCTGTTGACTTTTCTTGGGGAAACTGACATTGTAAACACGTGTGTGTGCTCGTTCTTTACCAGGATAAAGCTCTGAGTCAGCGATCCCTCACCGAACTTTCTGCAGCAGTGGGAATGTTGTGCACCTGCACTGCCCAAAACTACCATTATCCCTTTCTACCTTCCAAAATAAACACTACGTGTGTAAGTTTTGTCTTGTCTATTAATGCTTCATAGGCTCCCCAGAAAATAGTCGTTGTGCTGTGTTGCACGTAACAAGCACATGATCACCGTTCATGGAATTGAACTTGCAACCGTCTTGTTAATTCTCCATATTTACTTGAATCTGGGAATATAGAATTTTGTGTTTGTTTTCTTAGAAAGTAGCCATTCCCTTAGTTTTGCAATCATTCACTCAAAAACTTTGCTTATGGGGTGCCTGTCTTGTTTCTAGAACTAGGCTATGCCTTAAATTTCTATATAAAGGAAATCTTCATAAACATATTTTTGATTTTGAAGGGTAGATGTAGATGGAAATATATATGTATGTATATACATATATATAATGAGTTAATAAGATTCTTTATTAATTTTGACTACAAAAGTGATGCTGATCTATGAAAAAACCAATGGATAGATAATTCACTCTTACTGGACAGTGATGAGAATAATACGGCTTCTCTCTCAGCAGGGTGGAAATGTGTAGTTGAGTCTGTTACAATCTTTAGGATTACTGTCGATCTCCGATTGGCTCTCGGCCTCCCTACCCTTAGAAGTCTTTGACCTTGCACATGGGCATCAGTCATTTGTGTATTTGAGCTTGAGGTCTAAGTTCCAATGCTTCTGCAATATTTGTTCTTGTCCCACATTCGACTTTGTAGAATAACGTGGACAAGTTTTCTTGTTCTTGTGATCAGCTTCTTAAACACAGTTACTCCCTCTGAATGAACCTTTGAGGTTCCATCTAACTGTCCCCACTACTTTGATGACTGCCTTGTGATCCGCATTGGGAAACATAACCCCGTGCTATCCATTTTGGTTTTCTCTGCTGGAACTGGATTTTCTCTACCGGATTTAGGGCCCTGGGTCTGGTCTTCTTAAACAAAAAGTGAGAATACCACTGGTTATTCTAAGTTCTATCCAGAATTAAAATGGCACACGCGCATTTATTTCCCTTGTGGATAGAGTTGTTGGGTCTACTGCATCGGTGCGTACAACGATGTGGCTCCCTTTGCACAGCAGTGAACCCTGCAGTCCCAGGGCCACCTTCCACTGTCACTCTGCGAGGTTCTCGCAGAGGCTGGATCTACCTGCAAAGGCCTCCTCCTTTAGCAGAGAAAATGAGCATTTTCTTTCTTCCACGCAGAGGTGCGATAAAAAGTGTGATGATCTAAACTCTTCATCAGGCCATACAATATTGGACTAAACATAGGGGTGATCCTGACAGAGATGCTAACTTTTCTGTCAAATAATATTATAGGATACAAGATCCTAGCTAAATTTGTTTTTCACTTCACCAAAATTTGTTTCCATTTGAGGTTCTTATTGTTGGTAACTTCGTTAAATAATTGTTTTGAACCATTTTTTTCCTCTTCCCTGTGTCTTGTGATTGCCTAGCATTGTAACCATCTCAAATTATATAAAAACGCTCTGTCATTATTTAGATTTAATCCAGGGTGGAATTCAAGACAATTCATATACATGATGTCCAGGTGTCTATCTCTGTGTCTGTGTGCCTATTTCTATGGTTGCACATTTTTCTGCCTCCACATACCTGTATCTGTGTATCTGTAACTCTAGATGTATTCTGGTTTTAGTAGTGAGGTTAAAGTTGACACAAGGCACTTGATAAATTTTGTGGACTCTGTTTCTAAATCCAGATGTGTGCAGACGAATTTATTATGTCGCTATTTTGTAAGTTCCAATACCATTTCAGAAGGTATTTTGATACAATTATTTTACACTAAGCGGTAGCATTAAATCTTTATTTTTGACTTAGGGTTTTTGTTCGTCTGCTGGTTTCCAATTTAAAGTTTAGTCAGCTCAGGTGTGTATCCCTCTTTCTCGAGTAGCCACGATCTGATCCCCAAAACGAAGTGAAGAAAATGTCAACGTTTGTGACTCGTGGCTCCCGCTTCAGGAAGAGCTAAATATTTCTACCTCCAAGGAAACAGCCTTGAGTAGTTTGTGATCAGTATAGCAACGGGAAGGGAAGGAAATAAACTGGCTTTGAAGGAACACTTCCCAAGTGGAGGGTGTGCTGGATGTCAGGGTGCATGAGCTGCCCCACCCTCACACCAGCGCACGACTCGTGGTGGGCGCTTATTCCCCGCGGCATATGTGAATTTTTTATCCACACTGGGGCATGCTACGTGCCAGCATGGCATTCCACCACTATTTCGAGTGTTTGTTCTTCAAGCTGCATTTTAATTCATTGCAGTTAGCTTACTAACGACTTCATGAATGATAGAAGTGTTCTTTTCAAAGAAATCACGATCTGTTAGAGGAGTGAGCAGACTAGGAGATTAAACATGGGAAACCCAAGAGTATAAAATATTCAGTGAGAGTTCCAGGAATGGCCACTCTTCCAGCTTGAGCCTACAGATGGAAGTGACCATTATGCCATATCCAAAGGAAAGCTCTGAGTTGCTCACTTGAAAGAGGGAGCTGGTGGGGAAAGTAAGAGAGGCAGAAAGGTAACTTCTTCCCATTTTACAAATTATAGACACAGAAGTGAAGAAAGGTGTGGCACGTCAGGAAATCATAACAGGTTATAGTCGCTATAACATAAAGTGAAAGTGAAGAGAAGAAGGCAAAGATTTGAAAATGGAGAGGACAGTAAAGACTGACCCAGATATCATCCTGACCATGGGTGGACTACTTCATGTCTGAGCTTGTTCATGAATGGACTGATTCCCATATGATCTTGACCATGAGTGGACTACTTCATGTCTGAGCTTGATCATGGGTAGACTGGGTCACATACTATCTTGACCATAGGTAGACTGATTCCCATATGATCTAGACCATGGGTGGACTGATTCATGTCTGATCTTGGCCATGGGTGTGTGCTTTACCTCGTAAGAGGCAGGCAACCTTGGAGGGTGGCTGAAGAGTGAGGTGACAGATTCTCACCTAGGTGGATTCTCCTGGTTATTTGGGGGCTAGTTTAGGAATTTGTTAAGTCGTTAATGGATTAAACCATGGTGGTACCCTTGAAGGAGAAAGAACAAGACAGGCTGTTTAAAAATTCAGCAAGTAAAACCTGGAGGACTTAGCTACTGATTAGCTATATGGGATTTAAAAATGTGGGTATAGATGTCAGTTTTCAAGTTCGAGGGGCTGGGTAGATCATAGAGGCCTACCGAGAAGAGTTGAGGAAGGCAAGGCAAGTGGAAGGATAAAAAACTAACCAAAGGGGAACTATAAGTTCGGATTGAAGTCATTGAGTTTGAAGTAGTTGTAAGCATCTACACGACAGGGACAAGCCATTGAGTAGACAGAGGAATCTGACTCGTGGAGGAGCATCTGGGCTGAGCGTGTGAGCAATCAACAAACTGGGGAAGACAGACCCTGCTAAGGTGGGTGAATGGAAGAGCTTAGCCCAGGAAAGCACCCAGTAGGAGGTCAAGTGTAAGGAGAAACAAGGGGAGAGTACCGGGGGACCCACAGCAGACTCTGGACACCGAAAACCTGTTCTAAAGGGATCTAGATAATCTTTCCTACAAAGGTCAAAAAAGTAGAGTTACAATGAAAGATAGTCAAAATTGTCAAGTCATCGGTGGTGAGGTAAAATAATGCAAAATGGTGTTCCAGAATCAACCTTTAGAGGGTAATAAGCCAACATGGTGGAGATAACTTTAGTCAGGTGGTGGAGTTGAAAGTGGGGTGAGAAATAAATGAGCCATCTAGATAGCGAGGGAGATCTCAGCCTTAGAGAAGGTTGGTTGGGAGAGGAGAGAGTTCTGCACAGTGCAGGAGGGTTTTCTCTGGAGGCAGGCGGACAGGTTTCAACATGTAGACTGAAATCAGAAGGGAAGGGAATATAGATCATACACATGGGAGTTTTAGAGATAACCCTTCTCAGTATCTGGGTTTGGAGGCAATGAGATGAAGGCACAGCTTGTGACAAAGAAATGCATTTATTTCTGAGTCTGGAGAGAAGGAGGTGAAGGCTTCAGATACAGGTGCATTTGCTGGGGAGACGTAGGTGGGAGTTTGGATGATTGCATAATGGCTTCGCATCCTTCAATTAAATAAAGAGTAAATTGTTTTCTGAAAATGAGTGATGGAGAGAATGTGTAAGTGGCTTCCAGAGAGTGTTGCAACTTGGATTAATCCTGAGAAAAATGAGTTAGCTAACAAATAAAGGCACTGAAAGGGTTAAGGATAAAACTGAAAACTCACCGATGTGGATGATACAATGCACAGTGGTACAGATGGTCTGTGGTTCACGACGTTCTCCAGCAGGAGGTTGTCCCATTGCTGGCAGGGGCAGAATCGGGGCTGTCAAGAAGAGGACGCCTAATCCCTCAGTGTATTGAATTTTTACACTTTTGAATAGGTCACTATAGAAGGCAGAAGGGATTTTGCAGATATAATTGAAGGAATTATCAATTGACCTTAAAACAGGAGTGTGAATGGACTCCATGTAGCTTGCGCAAGCCCTAAAGTGGAGACAGAAAAGAGAGTCAGAAAGATATCACAGAAGGACAAGCCAGAGAGATATGAAGCATGGGGTAGGCTCAATGCTGGCTTCAGGGGCAAGGATCCCATGAATGAGAAATGCCAGGCGCTAGAAGCTAAAGATGGACCCGGCTAACCAGAGTTTCACAAGCATATGGAAGCGTGTATGGCCCACAACTTGAATGAGCCCAAAGCACATTCTCCCCCAGAGACTCCAGATTTGTATTCAGTCTGGCTAGCTCTCTGACTTTGGCCTTGCATGACCCTGGGCGGAGAATCTTCTAGTCTGTGCTTGATTTCTGACACACAGAAGTTGCAAGATGATAAACGTATGTTGTTTTGCATTTACTAAGTTTATAGCAATTTGTTACAGCAGCAATAGGAAGCTGATACAGTACCTTTTGTGGAAAGTAGTGACAATTATGTTCGTCTTGTGTTGGGAGTTTTCCTGGGTGGATCCAAAGAACAAATGTGTTTAAATAAATTGAAGGTGCCACCGGGAAGGTGCAAATAATGAACTGTGGTCTGGGTCATGTAGAAAGAAAAGATGTGACAGCCTGGGAAGGTTGAGGAGCTGGATGTCTCGTGGACACTGAAAACCTCCTCCAAAGCCAATTCTTATTTGAAAATCTTTATTGGCTCTCAATTTCAAAAAAATCATATTTTCATGATTTATTCAGACGCTAAATGTTTCTCAATATCTACTTTTAAACTATCCTATTGACAGTATGTATGTTGACTATTCCCCATGTTAACCTTCCCCCGGCCAAGCCAGTTGGGGTGGAGAGAATAATTGCTTCTAAATATTTACTCCTTGACAATAGTGTTGTGGGTCCACATGCTTGCCTTGGTCCCTTGGTGGCAGAACGTATTTTAGGCTCAGACATGGGACTCGATTTGACCATTGGCATATTTGTCAGATACAGATAGCACAAGGTTGGAAATGTATTTCTGTGGTTACGCTTGCCTTCTTGAAGTTCTACTTTTTCTATTAAAAAGAAAGCCTCGAGGGGCACCTGGGTGGCTCGGTCGGTTAAGCGTCGGACTCTTGATTTCACTCAGGTCACGGTCTCATAGTTTGTGAGTTGGAGCCCCGTGTTGGGCTCTGTGTTGACAGTGCAGACCCTGCTTGGGATTCTCTCTCTCTTGTCTCTCTGCCCCTCCCCACTCATGCTCTCTCTCAAAACAAATAAATAAACTTAAAAAAATGAAAGAACTGCCTGAGCGGCCACCACCCTCCAGACATGGGGTCCAGGATGAGACATATGAAGCAAAGCCACCCCAACTGGCCATCTTCACCACCTTGATCTTGGACTTCCCAGCCTGAAGAACTGCGGGGCTATTGTTTACAGGCTCCCCAGTTTTATGGCATTTTGTTCCACCGGCCCAAACAGACTAAGATACCTCTTTTGTGAATAGGTTATTTTCTTCAGCTAGAAACATTTTAGCATTCTTCATGTTACAGATGACGTCTCTTATCACCCTCTTGAAAGCCATTTTATCACTAGAATCCAGAGAAAATGCCTCTGACTGCATATTTTGTTTCTCCTATAAAATTAATCTTTATGCATGATCTCCTTTGACCATGAAACTGATTCTACGGGGATAAGAGGGACAGATACCATTACCTCGACTTTGTAAATAATGAGAAAATTAATGCTCACACAAGTTTAGTCACTAAATCCTGTTGGCACGGCCGATCAGGACCATAGACAGAGTTCCGGTCCAGCTGAGGTCTCCTTGCTGTGTTCACACACATTATGGAGTCTCTCCAGCCAGATCATAAGCTCCTACAAGGCTCAGCCTAAATATGCCTGTTTCTCATAATATTCAGCCTAGGGCTTGCATAGAGCAGATGTTTATTAGGTGCTCATTTACTGAAATAACATGAATGAAAGTTAATTTAATTAGATGCAAATAGCTCAGCAGAGTATTTTTATCATCTCCACTCAATGTAGGCTCTAGGACATGGGTTTCTCCACTTGGCATGCGAGTATTGAACCTCGATTTTCTCCCTCCTACAGGAGCATGCCCAGTGTTCCCTGGAAAGGGTTTGCTTCAGATTTCCATGAAGCTGTATTATTAGCAACAGTGAAGAGGCTGAGGGTTGGGTGATTCTTGTCTACCTGCCTTCCATACTATGTTAACTGCACAGATTAACCATAATCAGACCCTATTATGGGCTGTCTTGTGAATTCCTCATGTGAATTCCATGTACTCGGTGGGGGCTCAATAGTTATTACCTGTTGGCTGACAGATTGACCCACTGACGTTATTTAATTGTGAATCCTGAATTTTAGGGACTAGAGAAATGGTCTCCTCTGATAGTTGTGCTACAGCAGAGAGGTGAGAAACACCTCCACAGGCACTGAAGGGTTTCAGTGTCCATTGATACTATGCAGATTTGTGTCAGAAAGTGTCCTGTTTGTCCTTGGCTCCTGTCACAGTTTTATTAAGGTATTGTTCAGACACTTTAAAATCCAACCATTTTGAGTGGACAGCTCAGTGTTTGTCAGTATATTCACAGCTTTGGGCAACCATTACCAGTATCTAATTCCAGAACATTTTCAGCACCCCAAAAGAAACCACA
This sequence comes from Panthera onca, assembly GCF_046562875.1. Lineage (NCBI taxonomy): Eukaryota > Metazoa > Chordata > Mammalia > Carnivora > Felidae > Panthera > Panthera onca. Next base: position 91,533,025 of record NC_138350.1, read on the forward strand.
CAATCTGTTAACTATCGCTCTCCGTTTCCACCCCAAACTGCCTTGGGCAACCAATAATGTACTTCTGTCTTTCTGATTTGCCTATTTGGGACTTTTCATGTAAATGGAACTACACAATATGTGGCCTTTTCTGTCTGTTCTTTCTCACGTAGCATCGTGTCTTCAAGGTCAATCTGGACTGTACCATTGTTCACTACATTGGAACTTTCTATCACTGGGAAACATTCCACTGTATGGATATACCACATTCCGTTGTATGGATGTACCACATTCTGTTGTATGGATGTAACCATATTTCATTGTATGGATGTACCACATTCCGTTCCATGGATGTACCACATTCCTAGTACGGATGTACCACATTCTGTTGTATGGTTGTAACCACATTTTGCTTATACATCCATCAGTTGATGGACATTTCAGTTTCAGCTTTGAGGCTATTTTGAACAACATGCAAATATTTTGATTGTTGAATATTGAGCTAATTAAGAACTCTCTTTCCTGGGAACAATGTTGGGATAAAGAAGTCCTGTAAATTCTTCAAAATCCAGTTGAATCCAACGGTGGTGATTAGATTTATCCATTTATTTACGAATTTTGGGTTAAAGAATTAATGGCAATGAGCGAGAGAACCTTTAAAAATCACATGTCTGCTTGGCTACTCTGTTCTAGTTCTGAATGTAACCATCTCAGGCTTCTGAAATAATTAGTGTGGCAGGCAGGACATAGGGTTCTTGCTGCAAGAAGCTTTACTTAGTGATTCCTCCTCTTGGAAGAAAACATGCCAAGAAAAGCCCTCAGAGTTATTCTTACAGGTCTGCTGAGGTTCCAGATGCTACATTTGCAGATTAAGTTGCCCTTTTAAGTGACAGAACCACTTCCCTGGGAGGGGAAGGCAGAGGAACTGACACTGTGTCCAGACGCCACGTCTGCCACTGACATCTCAACAGAAAGGGCTGATGGCCAAAACAGCTGGGAATAAAAAGAATAAGATCTAGAGATTCTGTTTTAGGGCTCCTTGCTGGAAAATATCTTTGTAAATATAGGATTTAAAAGACCATCTACTTTATTTCTTATATAAATTGCATTTTTAAGTGAATATATCCTCTACGTTCCTGTCAGTTTTGCTTTCTAAAGGAAGTGAACACACTTCACATGGTAGGATGAATTTGACCGTAGTATTAAATTGATGCCATTTAAAATAGTAAGATGAAATTGGCCACTGATGGTAAAAAAAAAAAAAAAATAGGGGCGCCTGGGTGGCTCAGTCGGTTGAGCGTCCAACTTCGGCTCAGGTCGTGATATCACAGTCCGTGAGTTCGAGCCCCGCGTCAGGCGCTGTGCTGACAGCTCGGAGCCTGGAGCCGCTTCGGATTCTGTGTCTCTCCCTGTCTCTCCCCTTCCCCACTCATGCTCTGTCTCTCTCTGTCTCTCAAAAAGGAATAAACGTTAAAAAATTAAAAAAAAAAAGAAAAAGAAAACAGGAGACGTGTTAAAAAAGGGCATTTTGGGAAAAAAATTATTAATTTATTTTTAATTCTTTTAATGTTTATTTATTTTTGAGAGACAGAGTGTGAGCAGGGGAGGGGCAGAGGGAGAGGGAGACACAAAATCCGAGGCAGGCTCCAGGCTCTGAGCTGTCAGCACAGAGCTCGAGGCGGGGCTTGAACTCACGAACCGCAAGAACATGACCTGGGGCGAAGCTGGACGCTCAACCGAGCCACCCAGGTGCCCCTAGTTTTATTTTTGAGAGAGAGAAAGGGTGAGTGGGGGGTGGGCAGAGTGAGAGAGAGAGAATCCCGAGCAGGCTCCACAGTCAGTGCAGAGCCTGATGTGGGGCTTGATCCTACAACCCTGGGATCATGACCTGAGCTGAAATCAAGACGCTCAACCGACTGAACCACCCAGGTGCCCCCAAAAGGCATTTAAATACTGAAAAGAGTAACTTGAAGGAGTGAAAAGAAAACCAGACACGCACACATGGTTCAGAGGGGTCTGTAGGACCTGTTCAACTCAGTTCGACTCGGGAAATCCAAGCTGGTGACAAATCTAAACGGTGGCCATTCAGTTTGATCCCCTTGTAAAGATCCTTCAGGATGTAATGCTATTTGGTAAGTGCATCGGGATCCCCCATGATCCAAGGTTTCCAGTAAATGGGAAATGTTAGAATTGCTATTCATGTAACTACTAACAACCCTGCTCTCAAATTCCATTCTGTCTTTTCTAAGGCAAGTCTTGCCTTTTCCCCCACTTTTTCTCTTTTCAACTCACGGCTCTGCGGGGTGCCTCCTGTGTGCCATTGAACCCAGCCCCCTTCTGATAGCCCCGCAGAACTCCTTTACATTAGCATGACATTCATGTTAAAGAGCTCTTCCTGACATGGCTGTCCCTATTTCTCACTAAACAGAATGTATTTGCTTTTTTTTTTCCCTCTCTCTTTTTTTCTTGCAGGCACACAGAATGCTGGGGAAACATGTTTGACTGTGTTGCATGTCATGGGAAGCCTTCGTTTCCATTCCTCCCGGCTCGCAGCACTGTCCGTTCAGTTAGGGAGAGAACAGTTCACAAAGGAAGCAGAATTCCCTTCCAGAGCCCGGAGAAGGGGCTTACGAATGGCTCCCTCAAGCCTCGCCCCGTCTGGCAGGTTCTCCTTTCCTCAGAGGGGGCAGGAAGGTAACATTTGATGTAAGACTTTCTTAAAAATCCTGCGTGAATAAAGCGGTCTGGCGAGAAAGTTCCCGGATATGGATTACCTATAAAAAGAATAAAAGGAATGAACATTGAAGATTTTTCATCGCCGTAAACAAATAATTTGTGATCGCTCCACGCTCGAACCACAAATAGGGCCAAGAATTAGAAGTGCCCCTAGCTGACCGGCATATACATATATCATCGGTCCGGGGTAATGAAGATTACCTGATAAAGATTACAATATGACAGCTTTCCTTTTGCATTGGCGGCTGAACAGCCAGAAACGGTTTTCTGTGGCCGGCCCACTATTGATCCCGCTCCCTCTTGTCAGTGATGCAGTTAATGCGAATTCCACAGGCAAATAAAAGCTACATTTTGTCTTCATTTTCATCTGAAATATGAGCTGGTCCTTTGTACTCTAGACAGTCATTTATTACTCATTTTCCTTTATTGATGTTTATGAGCTGAAGCATAAAATGATTCTCCAATGCAGTTTAATGGAGGAGTCGGTTGACACTGTGACCATAATTACCGATGTTCCATAAGCCGCATGAAGTCCATGAATCAAGGTTTGCTTTCATTGGTCTTGGAGGCAGCACACAGGAGAGAGAGTATCCTGAAAAAGCAACCAGGCTGGAGCTGCGGAAATATGTCGATTTATCTTCATAGGGAGCGGTGGGGGGGGAAGAACGCCCCATCCCGAGCGGCGGCCACAGCGGGGCAGGGGGTTCCTCGGGCCCTTGACGTCCGAGGGCCGGCTTCCCTCTCTGGGGGCGGGGGCTTCTCCTAAATTCGTGTATTTTTCTAAAACTATCCGGAGCTAAATGGTTATTTTGAAAACGTTCTCGGTGAAATTATGAGCCCTGGAAGGCCCAGGTAGACGTGTTGCCAGAAACAGAATACACAGCCTCACACAGAGACTCGATTCATTCGTAAAATGCTAAGAACAATCAATACCGTGGAGAAGTATTTTTTATATGCAGTTATTAACTCATAAGCTACAGTATATCTCATCTCATTTCGACAGCAGCTGAGGTCCCCACCTCCCCCTGGAGACCCCTGCAGGTCCCATTATGAGAATCATAAATAATATGTCCTAATGAGATATGAATTGATTATGTTGGAAAAGCTGACATTTTCATCCATCATTCTAAATGATGTTTAACAATGGATTACCAGCCAGTAATTCCTCTGATATGAGATTAAATAAAATAGCCGGCTGTTTCAGCAGGCTAGCTCAAGGAGGCGGCAATAAATCTGCTCAATTACCGTATTACCAATCCGTTTTTCACTGCTAAGGATATTATTATTTCATTTAGACTTGTTCATGCATCATAGATTATTTTATTTCAGGCACTCAATGCGAGAAGCCCCAGCGTCTTACTCACTGAGCTGCGGAGCGGCGGGCCCGGCCTCGGACAGTGAGCGCCCCTGCGTGGGCCCCAAACGCACCCAGGAGAGGCCGCCCCGCTGCCCCAGGCCGAGCGGGCGGTTCGAGCCACATCTGAGGAAGACGCATTTTGCTCCCAACCTAATTTTCTTTGCTTATCTGAAAAGTCTCAACCAAAGGCTACCGCCTAAGAAACTGATCGATCGAAACCGGATTATTAGGCCCTCTAAGATGATTTGGCCTTCATCTCAATCCTGTAGCAGATTGAGAATTAGGTCACAGAGACTATTCTGTGGCCCGGCCAATTCGATTAGCGGCCACTGCAATACAAAGGGCAGCGTTTCCCCTCGTGCCGAACGCGCAGGCAACTCGCACGCTTTATTGATGAGAAAACTGGGTGGCAGGAAGCGTTTCCCGGGCCTTCCCGGGACCACTCATCATTTCTAACGGCTGTAATCAAGTTTTGGGCCTGAGCGCGACGATGGGCTATGATAGCAAAATAAAAGCAGGAAGCATTACCTCAAAGTGAAGAATTCGTCCACCGGCCCGTCGTTCCCGTGACCCCCTATGTGTTAACCGACTTAAAGGACGGGTTGCGCACCTGCTCAGGGCCGGCCCCACGCTCCAGAGGCCCCGCCCTGATGGGCGCCGCACAGACACTTGCACCGGGACCCGCTCCACGGCTTTACCGCCAAGGCGCGGATGGGCCGGCAGCCCGAGAGGCCCCCGGCTCCTCCGGGGAGGCGAACTCGGACCTGCCCGCACCCACACCGCTCGCCTGGCTGCTTCAGGGCCTCCTTACTGACGCAGAGACTTGAGGCGCCTCCCGGGACCACCAGTGCCCACACGGCCCAGAAGTGCCGGGAGGCTAGTGGCGCAGGTGACAAACCTTTGACAGAGCTGGTGGTCAGGTTCTCTTCTCTTCTTCCCACGACTGCTCGGAGGAGACCCTGTGTGTGTCTCCCCAGGAGCTGGCCCAGCAAGTCTGAATCAGCGGGGAGCACCCCAAGCAGGGGCCAGCCGAGTCACGCACAGTCCTGTGGCCTCTTCCTCCCCCCCTTCTGTCATCACCGTCTTCCCTCCGTCCCGTTGCCCGGGGCTGCAGCGCCCCAAGGGGTCACCAGAGCAAGGAAGCCTTCCATCTGGCTCCGGTTTCTGGCAAGCGCGGGCTGAACCAGGGTGTGAGCCCGGACAGCAGACTCCGCGGGGAGGATCGTGGATCCGGGTTATTCTGCGGTCCAGCGGCGGTGAAGACGTGGCCGCTGCTCATACTCGGTGGTGGTGGCCTCTGGGACGGTGCGGCCCGACCGTTTCTAAAGGTGCTGTTGTGGTGGGTCGGGACGAAGTCCAAAAGGGTGAGCTGTCTATGTGGCAGCTGTGGTTTCTGCCCGGGACGGGTCGCTGATGATTACAGGATCAAGGGCGGTGGGACAGACTGGTTGGGACTGCTTGGCAGACCACGACAGGTTCCTAGGAGCCCAGTCCTACCCTGACCTGCTGTGACAGCAGACGCCCCCGTGGCGGCGTCCCCAGGGATCCCGTCTCCGGCAACAGCAGGGGGACGGGGGGTGAGCGTGGGGGCCAGGACCCAGCCAGACTTGTGCCACGGGTGCCCAGGGACACCATGTGCAGACTTTCCAGCTCTTCGTCCAAAGGAGAAGCCAGGGGCCCCAACAGCGGACGCAGGACGGGGACATTCTCGTGGCAGAACTGAGTCTCTGCACCCCCAACATCTTCTGACGTTTTTGAGTCAGGAGTAACGCTCCCCTCCTCCCGTCTGGTGGAGGCTGCCTTCCCTGGCGGGCGATCTCTGCAAGGGCTCACCTGCACAGGCCTGTCACGGAACAGGGTTCCCCGCAGGCTCCGCCCCCTCCTCAGCCGCGGCCACTGGCCTCGCAAGGAGGGCGGTCGTGTTTCAGCGCTGTCTGTGCCGGAAGACTCGGCCTCTGTCCAAGGAGGAAGCAGCTCGCGTGCAGAAGGAGTGAGCCCACACGGGGTCCCCTGGCGCAGTCAGGCGTCCCTAAGACGACAGTAATCGGTTTTGTTCCAGTCGGTGCACACGTGGCTAGCGGAGTATTTGTCCTCGTTTTCTACAGAAAAGCAAAGCGAGGCTGCACTTAAAATATTTTAAAAGTGTAAAGATGTAGTTAAATACGATAAATCATATTGCTCGTTCCAACTTGGGCGCGTTCACGATAGATACTTTCGTTCTGATCTGATTTATAAGGAAAACAAGGGCCGGAAGGGTAAAATATCCTGTCTGAAATCACCAGAATAACACACAGTTTTCCCTTCCTTTTACCCTTTTGAATTATTTAAAATCAGTTTAAGCACCAGGCTTTCAAATTCCTCATACAGGCTGTTGTTTCTCTACGAGGACCATGTAATTACACGAAGGTATGCCGTAAATAGGAGTTGTGTTAATATCCACTGGCTGAAAAAATACGTGAAAATGACAAAGAGCGACAGCAAAACTGTTAATATTTTTCCAAATTAATATGCATTTATTAATTACAAATGCATCAACGTGTATTTGAAAGGTAGTAATTAGTCAGTATACAAAACATATATTTAGTTGGCGAAAAACTTAATTTTCACTTAAGTTTATAAAGGCTTGGATTAGGGTTCTCAGAGAAGTGAAGCCAAAGGACACACACACACACACACACACAGAGAGAGAGAGAGAGAGGGGGGATTTATTATAAGGAATTACCTCGTGCAATCATGGCGGTTAACAAGTGCCATGCTCAGTCCGAAAGCTGGAGACCCAGGGAGCAGACCGTATAGAGTAGCTCTATTCCAAAGGCAGTAGGCTCAAGACCAAGGAAGAGCCAATGTTTCAGTTAGAGTCTAAAGAGAGAAAAAGCAGATGTCTTAGTCTGAAGATAGACAGGAGGAAGTCCCTTTCCCTGGGGGCAAGGGACAGTCTTTTTGCTGTCTTCAGACCTTCAACTGATTAGAGGAGGCCCACCACATGAGGAACAGCATCTGTTCCACTCAGTCTACCAGTTCAAACGTTGACCTCATTCAGAAACATTCTCGCAGATGCACCCAAAAATGCTGTTTGAACAGTTCAGGGCACCCCATGGTCTAGTCAAGTTGACATATAAAATTAGCCATCATAAGATTTTTGCCAGAATTCTGGGAAATCCCAGCATCCCAGAAACTGGGACACAGTAAGTGTACCAAGCAGTTCTCGTGTTTTTTGCTTCTTAAATCTCACCGTGTCGCCAGGAATGGAGGAGTTGCCAGTAGACAGAAGTGGCGGGTGCGGGGACACAGCAGGCACTGTGAACGGATGTGTGCGTGCGTGCGTGGTGTTGGGGAAGTGGATGTGCACGGCGGGCTTGTCAACGGCCTCCGGTCTCCATCCGCCCTCCGATCGGCACCTTCTGAGCCTCTCCCACAAAACAGGCAGACTCTGTCTGCATTCCTTGAGTCTGGCCCATTCTGTGGCTTGGTTGACCGTATGTGGAAGCACGGGGCAATGTATGGTACTATTCGTTAATGTAAAATTTTAAAACATAAAATAAAAAACCAACCATAATGCTATCAGGGTATCTATACTTCACAGACAGCCTATAAATGTGGCACAGCTGATGGGGGGCAGCGCCCCGTGCCCTCTGTGTGCTCTGCCCTGACCTGAGCAGATCTGGGTCCACCTGCTGGAGGCGATGTGACCCAGACACCTGCAGCCAACCGCCAGGGGACCACCGGACACGACGCAGGCACAGAACGCCAGTCGTGTCAGCCTGTGTCACCGACCCACAGCCCTGAGACCACGGCCTCAAATAGCTTAGCGGGTGTCCAAGAGCACAGACCTTCATCGGAGCTGGTAGGAGGTCAATAAATTGGCACCATAACTTCCGTTGTGATAGGAACTTTGAGAAAGAAAATGAGGCAAATAGAGCCTTCAGTGAAGGCATCTCTAAGGTGGTGGCCGTTGGGATGAAAACTTAATGATGAGGAGCCAAGACTCAAAGAGAGGAACCTTTTCCTGGCATTGGGAAAACCGAGTGGGAGGACCTTGAAGGGGGAACACATTTGGCAGCTGGCAGAACTCCCGGATGCGGGCGGGGGCAAACCAGACACAAGTGATAGTTTGGGCAGAGCGGGGGCGTTCCGAGGGACCGTCATTTCTTGTTAACAGGCGAAAGGGGTTCCGTGCAGAAATGACCTTTAGGAGTATTGGCAGAGACAATGGTGAACACTCCAGGATTTTCAGAGCCCAGGGTGAGCGATGGACGGGCGAGGGCAGAGTGGGCTATTGTATGCTCCTCTCCTGGTATCCACCTGTATGTTTAGGCTTATTTATTTATTTTGAGAGAGGGATGGAAAGACAGAGTCCCAAGCAGGCTCCACACTGTCCGCACGGAGCCCAATGGCAATCAATGCGGGGCTCGAACTCACAGAGCCTGAGGTCATGACCTGAGCCAAAATCAAGAGTTGGACGCTTAACCGACTGAGCCACCCAGGCGCCCCTGCCCACCTATTTTTGAAATAAAACTTCTTTGGCGAAGGTCTTGGCCTCTGAGACGTGTCAGGATACAGTGCCCGAAATTCCTTCTGCCTGGTTGAGGACTGGAAGGAGGAAGAGGCGTGTCTGAACTTCTGAGTAGGTCGATGTTGGGCACAAAAAGATACACAAAGCTCGAAAAAAGATCAGGCCTTACTGGGGTGCTCTGACATTCTCCGAATGCTGTAATTTAAAAGGAACACTAAAGGATCACTAACAAACTTGACCGTGTGCGAGAACCTCAAAGATCATAGGTTAAAAGGTCAATTTATTGTCAATGAGACCAATATGGGTTCTTAGAGAAAGGCATCCAAAAAAAAAAAAAAAAAGGCATCAGAACAGCCTAGATACTTTTGAGACAGAAAGACTTGCACACCTTTCCAATAGCAGGATTATTTTGAACCGATCGTGGCAGGAGTGGCGGGAGGCGGGCTTCCTTCCTTCCACTGGTCTCACTAAACTCTTCTGAGCCCCAGACAACTCTGGGGACAAAGCCCAGTCGCATGATCCAGGGCTCTGGCATGACTCAGGGCGTCCCACTCAGCTCTCAGAAGCACAGCTGGAAAACCCATCTTTCCCAACCGGCCCCACGCTGCTGCACCCTAACCCTGCCGTCCCCCCCCTTTCCGGTAACAGGGCCAACAGAGGCCTCTCTCCCCAAAATACACACTTCAGCACGGTGAGCACAACTGCTTTCTTCACCCCCACCCCCGACATGCAGTAATGAGATTTTGTATTACTGGCAAAATGTGTTTAAGGCTCAATGGAAGTAAGAGAAATGACTTTACTTAAATAATCCAAGGGCCGCAACACAGTGTTGGTAAGTGTGGGAAAAGAATTGTATGATTCCACAGCTGTCTTCACGTACAGACGCCTTTATCTTCCTGCCTGGAAGGTTTATGTTATGAAAGGTAAACAAGGGGAAATGGGGAGCAGAGTTTTGTTACGTGGACTTCCAATCACGTCAGCATTAGCTTACCTTCATGTAGATATCAAGTTATGGTACACATGAGACGGGATGTTACAGCTTTAGTTTCTATGGAACGGGAATGGGTCATCGCGAGTATCCGTAATTTATACAGCATTATGGGATCGCTGCCTATCTCATTAAAATGAGCAAAAATCCCAATAATCACGGCCTTTTACCCCTTGCAAATGTCAGCTTGAGAGACAAATTCACGAATGAAATCTGTAGAAAGTAGCTTGTCCCAGGAGGATGAGAAGGACCCTTTGTCCTAGAGGAAAATCTCGCAGGCAAATCCCCAGGGGTGTCTTAAGGTCTGTATGTATATAAAAGGCTTTCCTAGTTTCTTACCTGTTGCTCAGCAGTGAGAAAGGGTCTAACCCAAGCACGTTTTCTTCCTTCTTGAATCTAACCTAGTGGTGATGGGACACGATTGATAGAAAATTCTGGTTGAAGACAGCCTGTTAGTGCTGGTGAGTGAACGCAGGCTGGGGCATGAGGAGGAGGGAGGGGAGGACTCTGCAGCCAATGCGTAGGGAGGAGTGCCAGGACAAAGGAGACTGTACCGGACCGAAGTGCCTGACGTCCAAACACTGAGTGGGGCTGCCCGATTCTAAAGAGCTGGAGGGAAGCGGAGGTTCACTGAGTGGCCAGGGCCACAACCTTTCGAAATGTTGTCATCTGATGGCGGTGAGTGCGTTGTATTAACCACAAGCCAAGTGCTAGAATTGTAACAAATAACAAGGAAATCCAGGATGCAATTATGTTCCAACTCAAGGATGTGTTTTCACGAAAGTCCGTCAAGGAAAGGCCACTATTTTCTAATCAGCTTTTTTGGAAAGGTCTGTGCTAATTAACCAACTCGCCTTCCGAAAAAAATGAAAGCCAGTTTTAAATTTTGTTTAATGTTTACTGAGTTTTGAGAGAGACAGCGACGGAGTGTGAGCAGGGAAGGGGCAGAGAGAGAGGGAGACATAGGATCCGAAGCAGGCTCCAGGCTCTGAGCTGTCAGCACAGAACCCGAGCCGGGGCTCAAACTCATGAACCGCAAGATCATGACCTGAGCCGAGGTCGGACGCTTAAACGACTGAGACACCGAGGCGCCCGGGATGCTTGTTTTTTTTTTGAAACCCACAAAACCCACACACTGTATACATGTCTACAAAACATACCTGAGAATGTTGAGACTGATATGAATTGTACGCTCAGACATCATTACCTGTGCCAGCACGGATTGCCAAAACGGATGCAATGGTAATATTTTTTATTGCCACAGCACCAACCGGCATCTCAGCTTTCTAATGCAGGAGTAAGACGGTGATAACCATAATAAAATAAATGGGTGATATTATTGAATATCATTTAACCTTGTACTGTGAGGTAGCCACTGTTTTTATCCCCATTTTAAAGACAGAAACTGCTGAGGCTCAGGTAACCTTCGTAATCTGAGATCATATATGTACTAAGTGGTGAAGACAAGATTGGCATTCCCCTGTTTCTCACTCAAAAGTCTACTGCTTACCAACTAGGGGCTAATAAGCTACTAGATTTGGGACATCTCTCAGTTTCCACTCAGTCTTAGTCTCTGACTTCATCTTAATTCACCTCGAAATCAAATAGTTCAGATCAAAGGAAACCACAGAGTTCATTTAAATCTTCATGCAGATTGATTGTAAAAATCAATGCAACCAAAGCAATTGAACACTTACTGTATTTCAGGTACCCCCCATCCCCCACCCAGGTGCTGAGGAAAATGATAGTCAACGCTCAGTGCCCAGACGTGAGGAAATCAGATGGGAGGAAGAGACACTTCTGGGAAGGGACCATCACAACACGTTGTCAAAGGATCTGAGGGATAGAAGAATGTGCCTGTCATCTCATTCTGGTGTGGCGGGAGATGTCTTTCTTACCTCACATCTGTGGGGGGTAGCGAGGTACAGGACAGAGAGTGGAGGAAGGATATTGTAGACAAAAGGGAAACCATCTATTAAGGAAAAGACGGTATATTGTGGAAACCGTAAATCTAGAAGAAATACAGGTACCTGCCCGTGTTAGCATCATTCCTTTTGCACTGTTTAGATGAGGATCCCAACGGAGCAAAGAGAAAAATAAACACGAAATATCTTTGGATTACATAGTCTGTTTTGAGGAACTTTTGTATCAGATAGGGGTTTAGGTCAAGGTTCAGATCTTTGCTTATCGAAATCAAATTGCTTCCATAACATTTATTTAAAGGCTATTCTGCCTTCTTTGAATTGCTTTTTTATATTCATCAAAAATCAGTTGGGCATATTTATATGGTTCTCTTTCTGAGCTCCCAATTCTATTCCATTGATCTATGTGTCTATCTTTGAGCCACACTGTCTTGATTAATTCAGCTATATAGTAAGCCTTAACGTACAGAAGACTTCCTCTCAATTTCTTATTCCTTTGAAAAATTATTTTGCCTTTTTAGGGCCTTTTTCTTTACATATAAATGTTTGAATAATTTTGGACTTTGATAGCAATTGCACTAAACTTATGGATGGATTTTGGGAGAATCTTTGCTGTATAAAAACTTTCAATGTATGACCACAGTATACCTATCCATTTATTTGGGTTTTCTTCTGGTTTCTTAACCATCATTTTGTAATCTTTCATGTGTGAATTCTATCCACGTTTTCACAGATTTGCATTAAGTACTTCATTACTTCATTTCCTCTGGAGTGCTTTTAAATAGCATCATGCTTTCAACTTTGGTTTCCGCACATTCATTTTTCATATAGAAAAAGGCAATTGATATTTTGTGTTGAACTTGTATTTTAAAGGTCTATTGTAAATTATTAGGTTTGTTGTAAGTTCTTTGGCATTTTCTACATGAACAATCATGTCTTATGTGGGTAGAGATACTGTTCCTTCTTCCTCTCCAATTTGTAGATCATTTATTTATTTTTCTTGCCTTATTGTACTGGTCCAAATTGCCAGTGCTCTTTTGAATAGAGTGAAACCATTTAGACCTCCACCATTAAGTGTGATATTAGCTATAGTTTTCTTTTGTAGATGCTCTTTATCAAGTTGAAGAAGTTCCCCTACATTTCTAGTATGCTGAGATTTTTTTTTTTTAAATCATCAATGTGTTTTGAATTTTGCTAAACACTTTATTTGGTGTAACTTTATACAATTATATTATTTTTGTTCTTTACTTTTATGCTAGATTACACTGATGATTTTCAAATATTGAAACAGCCTTCTTGGTATACTTGAAATGATTCCTGTTATTTACGCTGAATTATACTGGACAATTATACTGTACTATTGCTGGATTTAATTAAGTAATATTCTGTTGAGGAATTTTGTATCTAACTTCATGAGATATATTTGTCTCCAGTTTTCTTTTTTGTACTGCTTACATCTTTTTTTTTTTGTATCAAGATGATATTGGCCTCATAAAATGAGTTGGAAAGTATACACTCCTATTCTATTTTTGGAAGCTTGTGTTAAGTTAGTGTTAATTCTTTAAATGCCAGGTACAGACCTTCACTGGAACAATGCGGGCATGGATATTTCTTTACAAGAGGCTTTTAATCTACATACAAATTTCTTTCATGGTTATAGGACCTTTGGTTATCTATTTCTCTGCGTGAGTTCTGGTAATTTGTGGATTACAGAGGATTGATTGTTTTCTTCTAAGTTGTTGACTTTAGGAGCACAAAGTTGCCCGCATAAAGTTGCCCAGAGTAATCTCTTATTACCCTTTTCTTGGCCGCAAGATCTGTAGTGACATCCTTTGTTCCACTCTTCAGTAATTGGTGTTTATTCTTTTATTTATATTCATGAGTCTTGATAACGATTAATTTATTTCATTGCTACTTTATTTTTATCAAAGAGCCAGTTTTTTGTTTTAGCAAATTCTCTATTGTTTGTTTTTAATTTCATTAATTTGCATTGTTATCTTGATCACATTCTGTGATGGCCCTTGATTCTTTTTAAAAAAAATTTTTTTTTTACTGTTTATTTTTTATTTTTGAGACAGAGACAGAGCAAGAGCAGGGGAGGGGCAGAGAGACAGAGGGAGACACAGAATCCAAAGTAGGCTCCAGGCTCTGAGCTGTCAGCACAGAGCCCGACTCAGGGCTCGAACTCACAAGCTGTGAGATCATGACCTGAGCCGAAGTCGGACGCTTAACTGACTGAGCCACCCAGCCGCCCCTGTGATGGCCCTTGATTCTAACCTTCGTCCATCCCCGCTGAACTATTTAGACCATCCAGTGACTTATAGTTTTGATGGTTGTATTTTTCAGTTCAGCAATTTCCAGGTGGGCCTTTTTTTCCCCAAATTGTATTTCTTTGCTATATTTTTAAAACATTTTAAATACGTTCCAAAACAATATATAATTGTGTATTCAAGCCATTTGATGATGAATGCTCTAAAATTCTTATTAGATGATTATAACATGTTATTCACCTCAGTGTTGGGGACAATTGATTTTCTTATCTCAATGATTTTTATCTCTTGATTCTATTTAAATTTTCTATTTTTGTATGTAGTCTTTTTAGATTTAGCGTGCAGGTCCTGGACCCTTGTGATCTCTAGTCTCAGAGATGATTTCATTTCTGGAGTCCTTTCAATGTTATTTTGGTCTGCTTCACTCTCCTGGCATCACTGAACCTCCAGGAGTCTTGTCAATGATGCCTGGGCTGCTGCCGCCATCGGGTGTGAGGTTAAAGAAACCCCAGGCCTGGGTCCTTTTCTGCCAGTGGAAGGAGGGCCATGAAATGGCAGGGGGCGGTTGGCGTAACAGATGCCAGCGATGAGACTACCGCTACCCTGTGTGTGGGGGGATGGGTCTCCACCTGCACTCTGCTGACCCCAGGGCCGATCGGTCCTCCATTGCCTGGGGTTTGGGATACCTGATGGGTTCTGCTCACCCTGCCTATAGCCCTGTGCATGGAGCTGTGAAGGGGAGACACAAGGAAGCCTTGTAGATGCTATGGCCAATTGGGCTGCCAGTGCCTGGTGGGCATTAGAGGATGTCCCCCCTGGATTCCTGCTGAGATGCCCCTTCCACAAACACCAGCTGCAGAAAGCAGCCTTTCTGTGGTTGTTTGTTTGCTTGTTTGTTTGTTTCTACCCGTGGATGATTCTGGGCGGCAGGCCTGTCCAGCGCCCATGCAGGATGAAAAGAGCATGCGGGACGCCCACTGCTCTACGGTTGTCCGGGTCCTGAGACCACGGTCAGGCTGCTTTCTCCCACCTTTCAGAGTCCTTTCATGATGCTCTGATGACTTTTTCCCGAGGAGTTGGTAGTATTTAGAGGAGAGGGCAGGGAAAAGTGAGTCCATGCTATCTTTTCTCAAAACATAGGCTTTTTACTTTTGACTTCAGAATACTTTTCCTTCATCTGAAGATATATTTTTTTTTGTATCAGAAATCAATGAATCTTTAATACCTTATAAATGGTCCCTAATTTAAAAAAAATTTTAAACATTTATTTATTTTTGACAGACAGAGACAGAACGTGAGCAGGGGAGGAGCAGAGAGAGAGAGAGGGATACAGATCTGAAGCAGGCTCCAAGCTCTGAGCTGTCAGCACAGAGCCCGATGCGGGGCTTGAACTTACGAACCATGAGATCATGACCTGAACCGAAGTCGGACGCTCAACCGACTGAGCCACCCAGGTGCCCCTCCCCGGTTTTAAAAAGAGAGAGAATGAGTTCAAAATGCTAGTATTCTCAATTCCTGGAGGGTAGAATCAAAGGTCGGTGAAGCCAAAGCAAGGACAGAAGGACAGGTGTACTAACTGGTCCCCGTTCGAGCTGATTGGGAAAGAGTCCCAGAATCCAGCACCGTGACCTCAAAGAGGAAGCAAGGGGTTGGGGAGAGTCAAGGTCCACATCCTGTTCTGTTCTGACACAGGCATATGGTTTTCCTGGGTTGGAGACTTAGCAGTTTTTTCATAATTAAGGGCATTGAAATATCTGCTTTTTAGAGTCCTAAAGGCAGCATATGAAAAAATAACGATACGGAGTAATAAGATTGAAACCATGATGAAGTGGTCACGGCTGGATGCCAAAAATCAACACGTACAAGTAAGTAAAACTAAATCAGTGGCAGAGTTATTGGAGATTAAAATAAAACCAATACTTCTGCAGTGACTTCAACTGGTAATGATGCCTATAAACCATATTTCGATGACAGGACCATTTAGCATTTTCTTCAGGCAGTGCGACTGCCCTAATGACAGCTATTTGATTTTTCTGAGATAATTTTTCATGGCAAATTAAGCTTAATCACATCATTTTTACTTTATTTTGATAACCACACAGCTTACCCCAAGACCCGTGTGCTGGTGAGTACCTGATGAATGGTGGAGAAGCCATACCCATGGGCAGCAGGGGTAAAGTTCCTCCCTTTCTCTTTCTGAGGTCGAAACGTGGTACCAAGTTTAAGGATCAAGGTGATAGCCTCGTTGCTGGGAAACGGTCAGCTTTAGCTTGAAACCTATAAGAACTTAGCCACGTGTAGTGAGTGTCTTAACAAAAGTAATTCATCCGGTCAGGGACAGCACCCTACTCATCTGAGAGAGCTAAAAGGATAAAGCCCAAGGTCACAAACCCTGAAGGCAGTGTTTATTAGCAGTAAATATTGATCGAAAACCAAACGTTTGTCAGATTTGAGAACATGGAAAACTTCAGGGGTATCAGATGCTCCTAATCACAATAATGAAAAGACTAGCTGATCTATTTTAGGCCTAAATCTCAAAGAATACAACTTCTTCTTCATAGTGATACGCTACGGTAGGATGCGTTAAATTTTCCCGCGGCTTACACTTTCACGAGCTACTCCAACCACGTGAACACAAGCCCGCGGGCAGCAAAGGGAAGGGGACCCAAATCACATATGAATAGAAATAAAGAGCAAACGTCAAGTACTGAACATGGGCACCGGAGTTTCAACGAGAATGATTTTTCCACGCGCTTTATTGAGCTGAAAGGGGGCAGCTGGGAAGATTTCATAGTCTTACTTTATTTTTCCTTGTAGTCAGTGTTCAGTTTCTCGAAGTTGTGAGAGTCATCTAATATTCACAATGATTTCTACGTTCTCAGATTTGGCAAACCAGTGATCGCTTTTACCCTAAACCTGGAAAATATTTTGTCTTCCCAATTCAAGCTGGTGTTAGGGTTACGCGAATGAATCTACACGGGCCTTTCGTTCCAATACAGATCGACATCCTACAATGCTCTTTGGGGGCCGAGGCTTTGGGGTAACTAAGGTTTTTGAAAATTTAGACTTCACACAGCATTCAATTCCCCTCCGACACCATGGAGGCCAGTACAACTGAGAAAGGAAAACGATCTTGAATTTTGCGTTGCCCTTGGTGAGTCAGTATTCGTTAGCCCACCTGGATAATTGAATAGGTGTCTGTCGCCGAATTGCCCTGGCGCTCCGACCCAATTGGGACTGCGTATTCTCCTGTCTATAAATTAATTTGGGAGGAACTAGGCAAGTTAAAGGGTTACCAGCTGTAAGACTATGCAGCTAACTACTCCAAGACCAGAACAAAACTGAAAAGAACACACAGGCGTTAGGCAACTTCATCTACCACCTGCGTGGTTCCGGATCGTTCCCGTGTACCGCGAGGGACATCGAACTGGGCAAATGTGAGTCATGCTAGATGCAAATTTACTCCTGTGCAACTATGTATAAACACTTGTGAAGAAGGGCTCATTTGAAAACTATGCAGAAGGTGCAGAGAAATCATAAAGGGAGTTAAACTAAATAGTCATAATTGTCCCCAAATCAAAACTGGACTCAATGTCTTAGCAGAAGCAGATAGCAAAGCAACTTGGTTCTCTCCAGTGAAGGTCCGTAACCTCTTTCTGGAATATCTGCAGGACAGCAAAGAATAAAAGCAGGGGTCAAGACACAGGTGCTAGACAAGTGTTTGTTGTTGTACAATAGCTTTCCTTTCTAAAAAATTATACTTCATGGAAACAGGTTTAAAAATAGTAATACAAGGGGGCTTATAGTCTGTATCCTGTGACCTTGCTGAGTTCACTTCTTTGTTCTAGGAATTTTCATGTGTCTTTCTTTATATCCTTGTGTAGACAATCATGCCATCTGCAAATTGGGACAGTTTTCTTTCTTCCTTTCTGATCTGTATGCTCTTTATTTCTTTTCACAACTTCACGTACGGGCAGAACTTGTAGCGTTGTGTCGAGTAAGACGGTGAGGGCAAACGTTCTTGCTTTGTTCCCAGCGTCTCAGAGAAAGCATTCAGTCTTACCCTGCCATGTAAAATGTTAGCCGTAGGTTTTTGTGGATAGTCTATCAAATTGACAAAGTTCCCATCTATTCCAATTTATTTGAAGAGTTTCATCATGAACAGGTGTTCAGTTATGTCACGTGCTTTTTCTTCGTCAATTGATATCATCATGTCATTTTTCTTCTTTAGCTGGTTAATATGGTGGATTGCACCGATTTGTTTTCAAACATCAAACCTCCTTTGCATCTCTGGAATACACCTCATGAGCTCATGGCGCATAATTGTTTTGGGTGTACTAATAGCTGAATTCTATTTGATAATATTTTGTTATGGATTTTTGCACCCATATTCATGAGTATAGTACTTTTCTTTCTTGGTTTCTTTTCTTTTCTTTTCTTTTCTTTTCTTTTCTTTTCTTTTCTTTTCTTTCCTTTCTTTCTTTTCTTTTCCTTTCCTTTCCTTTCCTTTCCTTTCCTTTCCTTTCCTTTCCTTCCTACTATCTGTGTTTCAGTATCAGGGTAATACTAGCTTTATTAAAATGGATTTGGCCTTCTCCCAACTCTTCTACTTCTTGGAAGAGACCGTGTAGAACTGGTGTTAAAATTCTCCTGTGACACTGTCTTGGACTGAAGAGTTCTCTTTGGGGAGTTTGTCAATTATAAATTTATTTCCCTTACTAGGTATAGGGCTCCTCGACTGGTCTAGCTCACACTGGGTGAGTTGAGGTTTGTATTCTTGGAGGAATCTGCCAGTGTCATCTCAGGTGTGGTATTTAGGCGTCAGCTGGGGGGCGGAAGTCAGGCTCTTGTGTTGCCCTGACCCCGCATGGCCGGGGCTTGTCCCCGCCTGGCAGGGATGTCGGCCGCTGCTCTGTTCTCACCCCCCGCCTCCAACGATACCCTGCAAGGGAGTTGGGCACCCTGGTACAGCCAGAGAGGTGGCCATCCGGGCCTCCCCTCGACCACGTTAGTTATAGCAATAGCTCCAGCCTAAAGAACTTGGAGGTGTGAAGACGTCCCAGCTGCTTGTCTGAGGGCCCGATGGTGGCAGACATGTGCTGGGCTATCACGCAGCACCCCTCCCCGGAGGCCATCTGAAATCAGGGTCTCAGGGGGCCAGGTTGCTGTTTTGTTTTCTTTCTGCGTGGGTTTTGTGCAGATCTTGGGGATCTTCCCTCCTGCTTAGTCTAGGGAGTGGAGTTGCGCTGTATCTGTGTTGTCTTCGTCAAGCGATGCTCTATGCACGTCACTTGCTCTGTCTCTCCCTGGCTTCTTATGGCTTTAACTCCACTTGCCCGGGCTTTGAGCCACCCTCCCTCCCAGCGTGGCACCCTCCCACCTCTGCAGAGCGCGGGTGCTAATTACCCAGGTGCCTACCGTTACAGGAACCGCACTGGAGATTTCTTTTTACTCTATCAAATGAAGCAAATCTTGTCACGACTTTGCCAGTCGTTCCGTATTAAATAATTCCCTTTGTCAGTGAGTATGTCATAGCGGGGTCGTAAACTGCGCTCACGTGACAATTCTGGTTGAAAGTTGGGGATCAGAGGTGGGGGACCAGACAGGCCCTCTCTCTGTCCTTCCATTTCATGGTGTTTTCCTGACCGGTGAGAGTCACTTGGGGTGTTGTTTGAGCCATGCCAACTCTGCTCCCTCCCAGACAGCTAACCTGAAGATCTGGAAGGTGGCATCTGGGCCAAGGATGAAACCCTCTCCATCAACGTAGAGCTTAGAAAAGGAAGTCTACTTCTGCACTCTGCCAATAAATCAGTAGGACGGGCTTATTCCTGGACTTTTGATAGGATTTAATTTAGCATTTCAAAATAATTAAAGCAGAACAATATCTTGATTACATACATCTATAAAAAAGATGATCGAGAACTTGTCTGAGCTTATCATTTCGACGCCATCGGCACAATAATGGGAAAGCAATCATCTTATCTTTCCTGCGGGAAACTCAGCCAGGCCTGTGTTTCATTGTGTTCTGGGTGCCTTTGCGTTAGGTCGGCGGCCCATCCTGAAGGCATCCTTGCCCCTCACAGACTTCTTTGTACAGAAGCAGGGGATTGGAATGGTTGTTGGACAAGGCAGGTCATCAAGCCGGGAAGACACAGGAGAACAGGGAGGTGCTGATATCCACACGCATCAGTCCTCCATCTCACCATTTCTGTTCTCTGAGAGAAGATACTAGGGCTGAATTTTGCACGGAGGAAGTATCATCCTTAGTGGAGGTTTCTGTCTTCCAAATCCCACAGGGAGGGCCGGGAAACGGGCGTCAGTGACGCGTCCCAGAAACACTGGAGGTCCTGCCACTGTTTCCTGCAATGTCTGAGCCCGTTGGGGTTGGATTCCTAGTGACTGGCTGGACAGCTTCTCCATCTTGCTGGTTAGGGGTTAAGCATCAGACTCCTTCTGAGAAAATCAAGAACGACGTCTATACGCCGTGTACCATCACCCGTGCCCTCTCACCTCTTTGCCTGACCCGTCTTAGCAAACTAGCGTGGGGGTGAATGGTGACGTCGCACAGATGTCCCTTGCCCACCTCAGCCCCCCACGCTCACCCCAGCTTGCCTCCCGCCTCTTCAGGGGTCACACGTGGGACCGGGACACCTCACGTCCCACAAGGGCGGATGCACAGGCTGGACAGGTGGGACCTGGGCGGCGGGTCAGAGTGAAGGAGGGAGCGACCACAGGCCCTGTGTGTGTCCACAACCCCGCCCCCTCCGTGGGGGACTGTGAGCTGCCTTTGGTCCCCCGCTGGGATTGAGACAGGAACACTAAAGGTTAAAAAGCATCAACAGCTAATGGCAGCGTTGAAATTTTACAACTGTTGGTTATTTGCTTCTTGTACATAATCTGTGAGGTTTCTATCATCAGATTAATATACGGATGATGACTGCTATCAGGCTGGGTGTTTCCGTTTTAAGTGAAAGATTTAAGATTTGAAAGTGTTAAATCCATCTGCCCTAACATCCTTCTGGAGCTGTTAGGGGACCTTCATTGTTTTTCCCACCGGGGCGGATGGCCTGCGCGTTGGAGCCGGGGAGGCAGGCGGAGGCGAGGGCTCCTTCCCCCCATCGGTGGTGGTGGGAGGTGACAAGAGGCCCACAGATGTCATCTGGGAAGAAGCTCATTGTTTTTCCACCACTTCCTGCAGTTTTAATTAAGACCCAAAACTGTTTGTTCATCTATTTAAACAAAACAAAACAAAAAAAAAAAAAAAAAAAAAAAGGAGAAGAAGAAGAAGAAAGAAAGAAAAAAAGAAAATTTGAGCTCCTGATTTTAATACGTCTGTCCTTTCTTCCAGGCTACCCGTCGTTCATGTTCACTTTGGGGTCCATTGGAATAAATTAAAATATACGCATTCACACACACACACACACACGCACGCACACACACACACAGGCTGGAAAACAAAACAAAACTGCGTGCATGATGGCTGAGCCCTTGTTCCGAGTCCCCGCTTCCGTCGGTGACAACACTGTGGCAGCCGAGCACGGCAGCCAAGCGCGTGCTTGATACCCGCTGTAGACTCTTGTCTTCCTTTACAGCTGCTTCTGCAAACACATATGAATAATCGTTCTCTTGTGCCTTAAGCTGAGCAAGCCTCACTTTTCTTGGAGCCTGGCCAGCAGCTAATGGAAGTTCGCTCGCCGTGCAGACCCGGCCTCCGCTCGCCCTCTGCAGGGTCCACCGCCCCACCCAGGGCTGTGCCCTCTGCCCCGGGCAGCCACAGGTGTTCACGGCCGTTTCCTCACGACAGACCGGAATATTCTCATCGGGAAAGTGAGATACAAGAAAAAGCAAGACCCGCAAATACGGCGGCACGCCCGGGCTCCTTTTCTCATTCATCTATTCATTCAGTAATTGTGGAGCACGTACCACGGGCAGAACAATTGCACGGTCTCGGGACGCATGACACTTGCCAGAGCTTATGTTCCAGGGCGTGGGAGGGGAGCAGGAGGCCAATAAGCGACAAACATAATGAGTAAGATTACGCTGCATCCAAGGATGAAAAGTGCCATGGAAAACGGCAAGTGCGGAGTGGGCTAAGTCAGAGCAGCGGTGGGGGCAGGCAGCAGGTGTTTTAATAAAACCGTTGACATTGTTGGGGTAATTTTCCACTTCCTGGCAGATCTGGGAAGGCTCACTTGTGTGCAATTCCTTTCCAAGCCTGGGGCGAGTCCCGGGGGCGAGGCCAGTGTTCTCAGTCTACTTAACACTGTGGTTGACCCTCCTTATTCCCCCTTACTTCGACTTTATAGAATCAAATGCTACTCCAAAAAAAGAGGCTAATTTAAAGAGCAAATTCACCCTAAAAAATAAAAATCAATTCCCCTTTTCACAGAGGGAACCCCAGGGAGTTGATACTTACAGATCTTGGGCATTTCTGCACCAGTTTTTGAAATATGTTCGAATGGAAAAAGACGAATTGTTTTCTCTTGGGCATGGATCAGGGTAATTAATACCTAAGTAGCTACAAGTTTGCAGGATGGTTTATCTATTAGGAACCATGCAGAAGTTGCTGGAAAAGCCTCTCACCTGACATGTACCAAGCAGCCCAATGGGTCACTTGTGCCTTCTGGTGATCTTTTTTCTTAAGAAACACAAAGAGGGAGAATAGAGAAAGCAACCAACAGTGATGCCTTTTGAAGGACAAAGGCGACTCAGAATTTGCTGTAAACACTCAGAATTGCTTACAGAGATGTACTTCATTCTTGACAAGTTCAGTGGGGGAGAGTCTGAGATGTTAATAGTTTTCTCATACTGCCGGTTCATTTTGCCAACATCTTTTCTTTAACTTTGCTTCTTTCCTTATAAGAATAATGTGCCAACATTCCTTACCGAACTTTACCTATTTTTCCTCTTTGTCGTGGTCCCAACTCAGGCTTTTGTCACTCAATCCTTGAATCCAAGGATCTTCTTGGAGACCTCATCACCGTTAGCCTCTATGTCCACTTTGCACATCGTTGCAAGATAATCCATTAGTTTTAAAAATTCAATACTTTTGCCATATCATTTCCTTTCTTAAATGGGGTTCTGTCCTATCAGTTCTTGCGAAAGACTTGTTCAGTCTTTCCTATTTATTCTACCAATATGTCCTTGAAAATATATGACAACATAAACATGCACATAAGCCATACCCAAAGCAGGAAGCTAGAGATGAGAGGTAGGAGATTCTATAATGCCCAAATGCTAGTAAGGGTGATTGGGTATATTTGGGGCTAGTTTGACTCCGGCTTTGTGCGCTCATGTGTGTGTGTGTGCTGAAAATTATATCATACTCATTTTGAAATAAAAATTTGTCAGTTGATAAAACTGCTCTGAAACGATTAAAACCTGGAAAGGGGGTTATGGAACAACTATCTTAGCATTTGTCTTCACAGTATTTGGAGAAGAAGGGACCCCAAGCAGGGCACATTCAGAGTCAGGTCTTTCTGATGGGGAGACTAGGAGTCTCTTGTCTATTTCATGCCGTTTTTAGTGTCTATTTCTTAGTTGTGAGTTTCAAGTAACGTAAATGCTAATCTTTAATGTTTTAAAAATATTTAAATGTTTATTTATTTTTGAGAGAGAGAGATAGAGCGCAAGCAGGGGAGGGACAGAGAGAGAGGGAGACACAGAATCTGAAGCAGGCTCCAGGCTCCGAGCTGTCAGCACAGAGCCTGACGCGGGGCTTGAACTCACAAACCGTGGGACCATGACCTGAGCCAAAGTCAGACGCTCAACCGACTGAGCCTTCCAGGCGCCCCACTTAAATGCTAATCTTTAAGCAACTGTATTTTATATTTTGAGTATTTAGTAGTTTTATAATTATTCAAACATGTTAAAGAAAAACATTGATTTAACAAATATGTCTTAAATTTTGTTTTAATCACCATATTAGCTACCGACAAAGTAGCCGTTTGACCAACTTCATTATCTAAGAAAGAAAACACAGGTGTAAACGAAGACGCACATGGGACTACATACATCTATAAACAGACACAGAAAGAGGATATGGTAACTTTGTATTTCCATGATCACTAATTTGATATTCAAATTATCACTAATTTGATATTCAAATTATCACTAATTTGATATTCCGTGCACTTAAAATATGCTAATTAGCACACAAGTAACACAGTGACTTGTTAACTAAAGCTCTGAAAATATGTGAATGGGGGCACCTGGGTGGCTCAGTCAGTTAAGCGTCTGACTTCAGCTCAGGTCGTGATCTCATGGTTGGTGAGTTCAGGCCCCGCATCGAGCTCTGTGCTGACAGCTCAGAGCATGGAGCCTGCTTTGGATTCTGTGCCTCCCTCTCTCTCTGCCCCTCCCCTGCTCGTTCTCTCTCTCTCTCTCTCTCTGTCTCTCAAAAACAAATAAACATTAATTTTTTTTGAGAATATGTCAATGAATGGTGTAAATTCTAAAAATATGAATGCCTTTCCAGAAGAATTCTATTTCTAGAAATTTATCTTAAGGACATAATCATATATATATACATATGCATATACATATATATATATGTAGTGAATCAAATTATTTTAAAAAGTTACTTAAAAAAGTAACAACTCACAATCATCTAAATGTCTAAGTAGGATGTTTTTATTATAATTATGATGAACTATTATGTAACCGTTAAACAATTCATTTGTAGAAAGCTACTGATTGGCCTGTGAAAATGATCCCAATATATTTCATGTTTAAAAAAGTTTATAGGGGTGCGTGGGTGGCTTAGTCGGTTGAGCTTCCGACTTCGGCTCAGGTCATGATCTCGCAGTTCGTGAGTTCGTGCCCCGCGTCAGGCTCTGTGCTGACAGCTCGGAGCCTGGAGCCTGCTTTGGATTCTGTGTCTCCCTCTCTGTGCCCCTCCCCCGCTCATGCTCTGTCTCTCTCTGTCTCTCAAAGATGAATAAGCGTTAAAAAAAAATAAAAATAAAAAAAGATTATAAAATAATATTTACCAGTATCTTTAAAGAAAAATGATGAGTTTTCTGTAATTTTCTATTACCTAAGCAAGCATCACTCAAATTTACAAGTAAAAATCACCTGATCATATTAATCGATGTACAAAAACATTTGGCAAAAATTGACACCTGTTTGTTGGAACCAAGAGTTGAAAACTCAGGGAAATGGGAACAGAGGAACAGCTTAATCAGTTTGGTAGAGCGCCTACAGAAAGCCTCTAACTGACACGGGACTACCTGCGGGTACACGAGTTACTACTTTCCTCCACAGTTGGGAACAATGTTATCCCTCCAATAAGGATATGTGTGTTATTCCTTACAGTGGAAATGTTATCCATACAATAAGGTAATAAAAAGCATGCTGATCATAAAGAAATCAAGAAAACAGCCCCAACTTGCAGATGTCATAATTGTCTATTTAGGAAATTTCAAAGACCTTCAAAAACTTTTAGAACTAATAAGTGAGTTTGGCAAGGTCGCAGGATACGAAAAAAAACCCCAAAATCGATTGTATTTCTATATATGGCAATGAATAGGCATCAAAATTAAAAATGAAATAACATTCACATCAATAAAAAAAAGAGAAATATTGAGGTATAAATCCAAAAAGGCATGTGTAGATTCGTATGGTCTGAACCAAAAATATGTCAGTACTTTCCAAATTGATACACAGGTGTCATAGCTTTCCCATTAAAATTCCAGAATGAAAATTTGTAGATATAGACAAGTTTATCTTAAAATTTACGTGGAAAGGCAGAAAAAGGAGAATAGCTAGAATAACTTAAAAAAATAATAAGGTGAGAGAATCTATATACCCAATTTCAAGCCTTATTACATAGTTGCATAATCAGGACTGCAGTTTATCTGTGAAGAAATAGACCCAAGTATCATTTGAACAGAAGAGAGAACAAAGAAATCGAGGTTCACAAGTCCGCCCAAGTGATTTCCGACAAAGGTGTGGAAAATGAACCTCACCCCACCTTAAAGCTCACACAGAAATTAACTCAAAGTGAATAATGTACTCAAGGGTAAAACATGAAACTATAGAACTTTTTAGGAAAAAAAGATAGGAAAACATCTTCGGAATCTAGGGCTCAAGCAAAGGCACAGTCCATAAAAGGAAAAATGGGTTATACCGGACTCAATAAAATTTGTAAAAACTTTTATTCTGCACAAGAGCCTATTAAAAATCTACATTTAGATTATAATATACATTATTTATCTATATAAATTACATAGATAAAATATAAGTTTAATATATATCCATATATATCCATATATATATATGTATATATCTCCATATATATATATCTCCATATATATATATATATATCCATATATATATATATCCATATATATATACATATCCATATATATATATATATATCCATATATATATATATATCCATATATATATATATATCCATATATATATATCCATATATATATATATATATATATATATATATATCTCAATATAGGTGTCTGACAAGGTACCAAGGAGTGAATACATTTATTTGCTACTGATGAGAATTCAAATTTTTACTCGGCAACCATTCTTAAGGGGAATTTGGTAATGCATGTATCCATACTTTAAAGATATTTATTGCATAGAATAGTGACCTACTTAAATTGGCTGACGTGAATGGGGTTTATTGTAACGGTGGGGGTTAATATGTTGAGGCCATGGCTCTAATCATAACAGCAACTAATCCCGGTTGAATACTTACAGCCTCTGCTACTATCTGCACATGCATTTACTCCTTGACTCATAATTTTCAGAAATAAACCGACGGATACTTTACATATTCAAATTTTACGGACTACAGAACAGACACTCGCTCATGTTCACACAGCCCACCCATCTTTCATATACCCAGAAGTAATAATAAGAGACTGCATTTCATTGAATCCTCTTTGAACCCGTTTTTCTATTCCAATAAAGAGCCCTGCAAGTCCTGATTTCTCTGGAAAATGAATAATAATCTTCTGATTTGTTGTTTCCTCAATTAGCCCACGTCTCTGACTCTGGGACGATTGATAGCTGTTTGAAGGCTTTAGCGAGCAAGCTGGAACCTCCTGTTGATACAACCCACGTCAATATATTCAATATATATTCAATATGTCTATAAAGAAAGTCAGCCGACTTACTCCAAATCAGCCCCACCTCTGGTTCATTGATTAATGCTGTTCCCTTTCTCCGCTGGGCTCAAATACAGGCAGCGTGGTTGATCCCCCCTCGAATCTCCACCCGCACCCAGCCAGTCGACACATCTATTCATTTCTTCTTTTGTTCATCCCGCCTTCATTCTTTTCCATTTCCAGCCTAGTGGAATCGACTCGGGCTCTCACCAGCTCACATGGTAACATGTACCACAGCCTCCAAGTTGGTACCTCCATTTCCAGACCCCCCATCTCTCATCTGTGAACATAAAACTGACAGTTACATTTAGCAAAAATCCTACTTACAGTTCTAACTGCCAAAGAAGTGGGGACAAAATGCGTCAGTTTGTACTCTTGACCTGGCTATGCCAAGTCATTTGGCCTCCAATTTTTCTTCCAATACTTTTCTATCTGAAAGTGTCAGGTGAGCCACCTGTAATTTCTCTGAGATCGCCACATGCACCCCCACCTCTGTTTCTTTGACCGGCGTTCGTTAAAAAGTACCGCTGAGCATCGCAGACTCGGGGTTGACCAGGGGCCACAGATGCAGAAATGAACATGGTCATGGACTTCACAGAGTCTGCACTTCAGTAAGGTGGGACAGATTAAAAACTCGCCATTCAACTAAATATTTATTGCTGTGATTAAACAGTGATGGCCAAGAGAGTTCTCTTTGGGCAGAGACATAAATGCGGCATTGATATGTGAGTGCTTTTTCCCTGAATGAAGAAGCACATCAGAGGTCAGGAGATGCATTTAGAGGACTTGGAAGATCATCAGTATACCTTGAACTTGGTGAGCAAAGGTAGATTTGGGGAGACAACGCAAGATAAGCAGAGAGAATAAGACTTTTCAGGCTTGAAACTTTGGAGTTTGTCTTAAGCGCAAGGGAAAGCCACCCACATGTAAGAAGTCAGACTTTATTTTTTTTTTTTTTAATTTTTTTTTTCAACGTTTTTTATTTATTTTGGGGACAGAGAGAGACAGAGCATGAACGGGGCAGGGGCAGAGAGAGAGGGAGACACAGAATCGGAAACAGGCTCCAGGCTCCGAGCCATCAGCCCAGAGCCTGACGTGGGGCTCGAACTCACGGACCGCGAGATCGTGACCTGGCTGAAGTCGGACGCTTAACCGACTGCGCCACCCAGGCGCCCCAAAGTCAGACTTTAATTTTGTTTTAAGTTTATGTATTTCTTTTGAGAGAGAGAGAGAGAGAGAGAGCATGAGCAGGGGAGGGGCAGAGAGAGAGAGAGAGACAGAGACAGAGAGAATCTCAAGCAGGCTCCACAGTGTCAGTACAGACCCCAACACAGGGCTTGAACTCACAAATGGTGAGATCTTGACCTGAGCCAAAACCAAGAGTCGGACGCTTAACCGACTGAGCCCCCCAGATGCCCCATACTTCACCACATGTATCGGGAACACTGGCTGGTGTGTCGAATGGGTTGGAGGGAGACAGTCATGGAGCAGGGATCACTTTGGGGACATTATTGCACTAGCTCTGGTGAGATATGGGGTTACAGTCTAATGGGAAATACAATCTCACGGGTAAGCACAATTGTCAAGAGGGTTCCTAGGAACATGTATAGGATCCTATAAAGACATTGCATCAGGTTAATCTAAATTACACTGCAGATTAAGAAAGGGCTTTCCTGCAGAAATGATGTTTAATCTGAGACCTAAGTAATGAGTTAAAATTAGCGAGGCAAAGTGAGAGAGATCGTCACTACGAAGGAGACAAGACTGAAAAAGGTCAGGCCGGAATAAATACCTGGTGAAAACAGAGAGGAGAAAGCCAGGCTATGAGGTGTTACAGTTTAACTGACCAGTACTCAACACCAAGCCCAGAAATTGGGCAACACTGGCCTCTGTGAATGCCTCTGTGTCCCCGTCTCTTCTGTTTTCCTCTCCAACCCTTAAAGAAACCATCAGCCAGAATTTCTTGTGACAATATTTTGTAATATCATTTTCTTTTCCACCAAAAATTGCTTTAGTTGTTTAACTTGAGGCAAATAGCATCAAACGTAGGTCTTTTTCCCCATGGTTGTCTTTTCTTGTTCACGGTCACACTTGGGAATGATCCGTGCGGACGTGTGTGAACTTCCAGTCGTTTTCACCATGTATGGTGTATACGGCATTACATTTTAGGGACTGAAACTGACTTACACGGTGTGCACTTGAGTATTTTCAGTGTTTACAGAGCTTTTTACTACTACAAAGAGTGCTGCTCCTGGCATGTTCCCTGGTGGCTGTGTGCCCGAGCTTCTCCGGGGTCTGAGGTCAAACGGGACTGTGGGTCCTAGGGCAGGACTGACTTTTAATTTGGTGGAAAATGAGCATCGTTTCCCCCAAGAGTTGGGGTGCGATTTATACTCTGATAGGCAGTGTGTGTTTTCCACTGGCTCTTGTAGATACTTGGTAATTTCAGATACATAAGTTGGGGAAAATAAATGTAATTTCATATTTTTTTCCATTTCTTAGTTTATAAAAGGGATCGAGCACCTTTCACGTACTTTATGGCCATTTGTGTTTTCTCTTACGTGAATTGCCTATTTATATTTTTGCCTATTTTTCGGCCAAATTTTTAGATGTTTTCTTAGTGATATATATGAGTTCTGCATAAATTCTGAAATCAAATCTCTTGTCTAGTCTCTATATAACAAATACTCTGCAGTTTGTGGCTTGTTTTTTCTCATTTACTTTGCCGATCCTTTGCTGTCCTTCATTTCGTTCTGTGAAATGTATTATTTTTTTTTTATGATTTGCATTTCTGTTGGCTTGATTCAAGAACTCCTCCCCAAAAATCAGTCGTAAAGGTTTAACTTGAAAGGTTGAAAGTTTGACTTTCATATTTGCATAGTTAATCCATTTGTAACTGATATTTGCTTTAGGTTTTAAGTAAGAATCGAATTTCATTTTTTTCTTATATCGCTAACCAATTTTCCCTTCATGTTTTACTTACTAGACTACCCTTTTCCTGATGGTATGCAAAGCCTTTTTAAAAATGAATATTTTGAATAGCTTTTGTTTCTTCATTAACACTTACATTTTTGAATTCACGTGTCAAGTTTCAATCCTCAAAAGCTAGATTTTTTTATCTGAATTGCATTGATTCTATGCATAAATCTGAGAAAAACTGGACTTTTTAAATAATCTTTTTAAAGTTTATTTATTTTTGGGAGACAGAGAGACTGAGTGGGGGAGGGGCATAGAGAGAGGGAGACAGAGAATCTGAAGCAGGCTCCAGGCTCTGAGCTGTCAGCACAGAGCTCGATGCGGGACTCAAACCCACAAAGCGTGGGATCAGGACCTGGGCTGAAGTCAGACACTCAAAGAACTGAGCCACCCAGGTGCCCCCCAAAACTGGACATTTTCAATAATTTTTTTTAATGTTTATTTATTTTTTGAGAGACAGAGAGACAGAGCATGAGTGGGGGAGGGGCACAGAGAGAGGGAGACACAGAATCCAGAACAGGCTCCAGGCTCTGAGCTGTCAGCACAGAGCCCGACACGGGGCTTGAACTCCCAGACTGTGAGATCATGACCTGAGCTGAAGTCGGACGCCCAACTGACTGAGCCACCCAGGGGCCCCTTTTATTTGTCCTTTTAAATGTTTCTCAGTTAAATTGTATAGGTTGCTATATAGGTTACTATTGCAAGTCTTTTATTTTATTTATTCTCAAGTATCATTATTTTATAGCCATTGTATATAGCCATTATATTTTCTATTTCCTTCTGTAATATGGAGATACAATTGACAATTGCATGTAATGTTTGCAATTATTATTAAGCGTCTCATAGATTTTGACATGTAATCCATAGAACCTCTTGATTTTACTGTAGGCAATCATAAATTTATTTATTTTTTAATTATTGTAATGTATTTGTTTTCTTATCCTATTGCATTGGAAAGAGCCCCTGTAAATTTCAAATAAAATTCTCGACATTTGGTTTCATTTTGCTCTAACTATAGAGAGAATAGTTTTAGTAATTCTTTTTTATTGATTGTAACTTTCCTCTATAAGTTTATAAAATTTATCTTATACCTCTAGTTTGCTAAGGTTTTTTTAAAAAAAACATGAATGAATATAAGTTTCATTGACATTTTCTTCTGAATTTCTGACATTCTTATAGAGGTCACTTAGGCTTTTTCTACTGTACTCCATTGATTTAGTGAATGACATTAATATACCTTCTCACATTGAACCAACCTGGCATTTATGGAATAAACTCAACTCTATCATTATGATCTTTTTAATATATTGCATGACTAAATTTTCTAATATATTCCTGAGAATTTTTGTCTCGTGTTTTGAGAAAGATTTGGCCATTTTTCCAGGGGGACGCTTAGCTTTTTTATTGTTAATCTTGATTTGTCTTTACTTGGTGTTGATTGCCCTGTTAGTTGTAGTTTCCTAAAAATTAACTTTGGAATGATCCCTCATTTTTCAGTCTTTGAAAGATTGTGTGTGAGCTTGGAATTATCTCCCTGTTAGAACTAACTTGTAAAACTATATCATCCTAAAATCTTGGTGGGAAGAATTTACTGATTCAATGTCTTTAATTGTCATAGGACTAATCATGCTTTTCACTTTCTTTTGAGAAATTTTCACATAATAGTATAATTTTGACAAATCCTCGATCTTTTTTTAAAAAATCATTTTAATGACTATTTTTAAGAGACAGAGAGACAGAGACAGAGCGTGAGTGGGGGAGGGGCAGAGAAGGAGACACAGAATCTGAAGCAGGCTCCAGGCTCTGAGCTATCGGCACAGATCCCAATGCAGGGCTCGAACTTGTAAACCTTGAGATCATGACCTGAGTCGAAGCCAGACGCTTAACTGACTGAGCCACCCAGGCACCCCGGCAAATTGTATATCTTGAAGAAATTTCTTTGTTGGCATAAGTTACTGTATCACTAACTTCTGCACTTTATAATTTCACTTTTGCTTCCTTTGGGTTTATGCAGAAATTCTATTACATCTTGTGTTGAATACACGTTTTGATAAGTTGCATTTTAATTTTCATGTGGTTATTTGTGCTATCCATTGTCCCCCCCTTATTTCTTTTCTCGTCAACAAGTCATTTTAGTGTGTGTGTGTGTGTGTGTGTGTGTGTGTGTGAATATTTATACATAAGTTTTCACTTTTTGTATGCATCTTCGTTTTGGTTTTCTCCTGGTAAGTGATTTCCAAGTGTCCTATGTTGGGTTATGTTATGTTACCCATTTGTATTTTATCACTTCTCTACAGCTTGTTGAAATTTACTTGACGGCATGATATTTGAGGAGTTTTCACATGAGTTCCATCTGTGACTAAAAAGAATGTGTAGTCTCTATAATTAGGGACGATATATCCTACATGTAGCCACTATCTCAAGTTTGTTAATCATATAGGTAGCTGCACCTTATTTTTTCTGGTTTATTATGATTATTACTATTATTATTTGCTGCATCTGATCTATCAATTGCTAAGAACAGTTTGATAACATCATCCATTAGAATTACAACCATAGATTTTGCTGTATCATTTCACTTTTTTTTGTTGTTAGGTATATCAAGGTTAAACTTGTTACGTTTTAACACAGATTTAGTATTTCATCTTTCAACTACTCAAAGGGACTCCTTCTCGTAATACCTATTATATTAACCTATTTTGGCTGATACTAGTATAGCCACAGTAGAGTTCTTTTATTTGAAAGTTTTTTTATCTGCCTGCTGTATATTTTTTCCATGAATATACATGCAACCTTTCAGGAATCTGTAGTTTTATTTGTGTGCATGCGATCATATATTATTGACATTTTTAATCCTTACTGAAAATCTGCGTCTTTAAATCAGATGATTTTGCCCATAATATTATTGTGAGCATGATGTAGTCTTTTGACAGTTAAAAGATGTAGAAAAGCTTTCAGCCTGCTTGCTAACGCATTCCACTAATGAGCAGGATGGGAATAAGTTAACAGGCAAGCTGAAAGTTTCTCTAATTCCTTTCTAATCCCTGGAAAAACTTTCCTGTGCAATGAGACTTGGGATGATAAGTTACTCATCTATATGAAAAACACACTAAAATTATATCTTAAGGGCTCCCACTCAGTTCCCACTGAGAGAACAGTCCCTAAAGCCAGCCCTGAAACACTTGGCCTCTGCCTGTGCTATTGGCCAAGACGGGCCCCAGCCCCGAGATCTCCCATGTGGCTGGGAGGCCGTGAGCTGGCTCACCGTTGTGACAGGTCAACCGAGTGGTCTTTGTCTTTGAGTGGCTGAATGTGTCGCACAGACCGAGAGTGAGATGTCATTAGTGGAACTGCAAGGCTGTGTGACATCAGGTCCACAACATCAGGGACGAGAAGGGGACGTGGGTGAGCCGTGAGGAGCGTGGATGGGCGGCTGGAGAGTCGGGCACCGTGGAGAGGCCCCAGTGGCGACAATCTACACCTCACGCTACAGCACTGAATCGTCTGACTGCAAACTACCCTGTGGCTCCGGAAGGTTCCTCCCACTGTGCCTTCAAAGAGCATGTAGACTCTTCTTAAATTTTCGGGAACTGTCAACACATCAGCTGTCCAGATACCACATGTGCATGCAGAGCATCTCGTGACGACAACGGGGGCCATGACCTAACAGGCTATTGTCGTAACCCTACGATCAGGTATATTGCTTTCACGTAGATCATACATACGACC
This sequence comes from Panthera onca, assembly GCF_046562875.1. NCBI lineage: Eukaryota > Metazoa > Chordata > Mammalia > Carnivora > Felidae > Panthera > Panthera onca. Next base: position 91,566,631 of record NC_138350.1, read on the forward strand.
GTCCCTCCCAGCCTGCTGGCCCTTTAGCTCTACCTGTGATCCCGGCTGGAGGAAAGGAAATAACATTTTTCCCTGCAACAGAGAAAACTTTGTTGATCTGAAATGCTACATTTTGAGCCTGTAGCACCTGAAAACCCATCTTTAGGAATCGGTGCCGCTTGCTTAATTCTTTTCAAAGTCCAAGAGACCTCATCAGGGACGTCCCGGAGCTGAGCCCACCACAAAGATACCCCAACAAGGGAGCAAAGAGCTATCAGCTTTACGGCTTTTGTGGTTTTTTTTTACTTGGTAGAAAAAGTGAGCGTAGGCTGCTTGAGCTTCTATCTTATTATGAGGCGAGTCTTTCCGGTCCCTGGAGAGAGGAGCATTGTCTAATCAAAAAGTGGAGCAGAATCCAAGCAGTCCACACGCCCGTCCTCAGACCTGCTGATTCTTGCCGGGCCCCTGGCAAAGCGGGGGTGCCGGTCAAGGCCACGTTGGATCCGGACAAAGTGCGTCGTGAGCTTTACCTCTGCCTCCCCGGGAGGGCGGCCGGCCTGGAGGTCAAGGTCAGGAAGCAGGTCGGGAGCTAGCGGCTCAGTTCCATCGCCCTGCCTTTCAATCTGCTCCATGCCGGATAGAGATCTGCGGCTCCCGGCCCCACCGGCCTCCTCACGACACAATCAACTGACAGGCACAAGCAATTTCCTGCTGTGATCCCTTCAGCGACGTCCTGCAAAGAGAAGAAAAGCAAAAGGGGGAAGACTGCGGCAAACAGGAGGATCCCCGAAGCGCTCCGCCCGGAGAGTGGGGGTTCCAGCTACCACGTGTGCTGTGCTTTCCGCTTCTATTCCCTTCAGCATGGAAACTGTTTATTTCTTCTTCCCAATTCTCCCAAGCATTCTCTCCCCGAAATAGCACACGTGTTTCCCATGACATCTCTCCTGCTTTACTTTTATTGCGCAGAACAAAAGATGGACAGATGTCTTCCCTCTCTACTCAGAGATCTCTAGCCATTTAATATCGACTGACAGATGAATGAGCGAAATGAGATAAATTAGTCAGAGACTGTTCTCTGTAACAGAGCTTTGCGCTTTATGCTGTGCTCCGGGCCACTCTTTCTTTTTCCCATTAAATACGCGATTGTGCGTTCAGTGGGGGTTTGGGGAGTCCGCCGTCAGAAGAAGCGATTGCCCGCCTCCATTCTCTCTCCTTTCCAGGGCTGACCGTCACCATTCGAAGCAGAGTGGGAAAGAGCCGGCCTCAATATCTTAAGCCGTGGCTCTGTTTAGGAAGGGTGGGCGAGAGAAGAAACATTCTTTCTCCTGCCTCTGATTCTCCCTAACCTGGGGTAATTTGTAAGATGGTACATTCAGGATAATTTCAGGTAGTCACACTCGAGTGCTCGCTGAGTGCTTCCGGTGAAAAGCTTGAAGGACCACCTCTGATTATCCTCCAGGAGCCCAGTGAGTACTTACGCTCACCCCTACTTTCCAGATAATTAAGCGGAGGCTGAGGGAGTGTAGGGGAATTGCTCGAGATCACGCTAATTTTCTACTCTCCTGTATCTGCTGCAGACATCTAATTCATGTCTGATCCCATCAAGCTCCAACTCTCCCACGTTGGCAGTGTCCTTGGAAAGTCAATCCCCTGGAAGACTGGCTATTTCAAGGCTATTTCCTGAATATCAAGAGACACTTGATCATCCTGGCCCCAACAACAACAACCACCAAAGAAGTAAAGAAACGGGAAGGCATAGGAATAGATCTGAGATTGGGGGATTTTATGCCATGGGCATGACAAGTGAGGGAGATGCCTGTAAACTGAGACTTCTCGATGATTTACAAGAGAGTACCCACTAAATTACCTTTGTAAGGATGTTTCGTGGTTGTTGTTGTTGTTGTTTTCTTTCCTTGCCTGCTGTAGGGTGACTTATGCCTATAGTTTTAAGCTTCTGTAGCCATTATTTACACTCAGAAGTAAACAACCCCCATCACCAAGTATCCCATAGCTACTCGGGTGTCCTAGGTAAAAGAAAGAGTGACAACAAATTGACCCTGAGCCAAAGGAAATGAAAGGAGACGAGAGGGGCTCTGAACGATGAGAAAAGGATTAAACAAGAGATCAATGTTTCGTCTAGAACAGCTGAACTTCTAAAAATATATGTGTAGGGGCACCTGGGTGGCTCAGTCGGTTAAGCGGCCAACTTTGGCTCAGGTCATGATCTCGCAGTCCGTGGGTTCGAGCCCCGCGTCGGCTCGACAGCTCGGAGCCTGGAGCCTGTTTCAGATTCTGTGTCTCCCTCTCTCTGAGCCTCCCCTGTTCGTGCTCTGTCTCTTTCTGTCTCAAAAATAAATAAACGTTAAAAAAAATTAAAAAAAAATATATGTGTATATTTTAAATTAGGGTCAGTAGGGGAGAGAACAACAACTCTATTAAATTATGTAAAGATTAAGGCTGATAACTTCCAGGATCTCGAAGAAACAAACGTAGGTCATCAAAGAAGGCTCAGACACAGGCGCTTGAGGGATGACAGTGTGTCAGTCAACACAGCGACACGTTATTTTTATACACATACGATCTCATGTTGTGTTTTATAACACAATAAAAAACATGACAAGTTATAATACTATCTAAGAATATATACCTGTCTCAGAGTATTAGGTCATTATTATGTGCCAGTTTCATAATCAAGTTCTCATTTTCTATGTGACTAAGGACCTTGATCAGCAAGACAGAACCCTCCTGCAGCCTCAGTGTGCCCTGTGTCCTGAGGCACAGACGTCACGGTCACCTGCATAGAAGAAAACGAGAATATAATTATATAAGGTTAGAACAGCTGTTAACATTCTATTTTGGGTTGCAGAATGCAAAGAAATTTGGATCTGTTTCCACATGGAAGCTGGGCTTTGAATTAGAATATTAAATCCAGTTCAGTCAGTTGATTCCTAAAAATCAAGACGTGGCTGTGGCCTTGGAAGACAACAGCGCCTTTACCCACGTGAGGAGGCTGAAGCCTGAGTCATTTAATTCACCGGCAGGTCAAACCACCAGTCAGTGGAGTTTGGACCTGCGTCCCTGGCTCCCTGGGTAGTAACAGGTACAGAATGTCTGTCCAAGAATTTTAAAAGTGATTGACATGTTGGTTTCCTCAGTGGGACCATTTGGTAGAGACAGAAGTAGCTATCCAGGGGTTGTTTGGGGGCTGAAGAAACACACCCTGACTGCTAACTAGGGTATAGCAGTCTCAGGTACAAATGAACCATACAGAAGGAAAAGTTTGCATAAGAACTCAGCTCTGAAAATCGAATTAGCGTTTGGTCAGGCAGTAGATTTTGTTTGCCTTGATTTGTTTTGTTTGTTTATCTTTAATAGGTCGGCTGCATCTCCTGAATCTATCTGTGAGTCTTTTTTTTTTTTTTTTTTTTTTTTTTTTTTTTGGCGTTCATAAACTAATCAACAATCTTCTCTTGTCTCCAACTAAACCGGAATCTTGACTGACAGTCCCTCAAGAACTTGAAAAGTTCTTTTGTTGCGGCCGTGTTGGGGTCTGTGAATATGAATAAAGAAATCGCACATTTCTCAGGAGGATAGGGTGGTATTTCTGCCATGGGCCCCTGATTAGCGGGCTTCATTGTTACACGTTTATTAACTCAGATGAAATCAATATATTCACTGAGACCCGAGGGTTTTCCTGGGTATTGTTCCTTGAAGCACTATTGTGTTTATATCAGGGCAAAGTGGGGCATCTTCTAATGTAACATTCAGCCGTGATGGATCAAATTACCTTTTATTTTAAAAAAAATCAAAATTTCCCTTTTGGACATTTAGTGAATGGCAGGCTTGACCTTTAGCAGTTTGTTTTCTACTTCATTGTACTCGGGAGCCTGCTGGCAATGCAATGTATATTTCCTTTTTGCTCTCGCAACCCAATCTGACCTCTCTACCATAAAACTGAGACAATGCAAGTTCAGAAGGCTTCTTTTGTGAACTCTCGGATGGAGAATCGTCCCTGAAAAATAGTCACATGTATGATACCCGATAAAGAAGTGTCTATTAACTGCACCTGGCTTTTTCATGCACATTAAAATCATCATCATGCAAAATTGTCATCCCCCATCATCAAATGTGTTACTACTATAATTTTTAGAGTTAGATAGGATGCCTTCTTGTCTCATTTTGTTCACTGTGTGTTTTTTACCTTAAACCTTCTCTTTTTAAAATAATATCGGCCTCTGGTTTTTAATAATGTCACACATAGGCATGAAAAAAAATACATATATATATATGTATGTATATATATATATGTATGTATGTATATACATATGTATGTATATACATATATATGTGTATATATATATGTATGTATATACATATATATGTGTATATATATGTATATATATATGTATATATATATATATATATATAGCACATCTTGGTCTTAAGTACATTGTTTTTACTGGGACAGGGAATTCAAGTTCCAATTTCCCAGAAGCTTTGCCTCACTTTCCCCACCGACACGCAGCATTTCTTTTCCCACCGAGCTTCCAGCAGGTGTCATTGAGATACCAATTTGTTAGAGCTGTTTCCCCATAGAACACTTTTTGGCTTGATTATAGACAGAGCCTTACCAAAAGCTTCCGACTGAGGAGAAACAAAAGCTGAGGACATTACCATTTTGTGTACGAATCGGGGATGGTGTGCAATGATGTGTATTTTCAGGCTCAGGATGAGCTGTAATGAACACACTATGCCCCTCCTTTCATCCAGGCCACGTGTGACAGGTTCCTATGGCAATTTGCTGACGCTGTAAATGGTAGATGTCAACAAATCCCAAATACGGTCAGCCAAAGGAGCTAGAAATGCAGCACACATAAATCAAAAGGTAGCTATTGTGAGGTTGTGGATATCGGTGCCGTAAGTGCTCAGAAATACGCACCCACGCTCCAGTCTTTGCCGCCCAAATGGTGGGAGTCAAGATGAGCGTTTCATCTCCCTGATCCATCATAACGAGCTGGACCGGGAGAAGGTACCTAAGGTCACTTAATCCAGCTTCTAATTTTCCAGATGAAGACACACAGATCAAATGGGAGTAGGACTTCACTCGGGCTATGGCTGCCAAGGAGGGGATCTGGGACGAGAACGGGGAATTCTCACTCTGGCATTTGTCCCACTAGCTAACCTACTCTTGGCTCCGTACTATAAAAGGATACAGACACCACTTGTAATACCAACCATTAACATATGGCAGATTTGTTCACGTTTAAATAAGGCGCTATTTGCCTTAACAGGGATGGGATTCGCTTTGCTTCAGTTTCCAAGTTGTAGTGTTCTACTCCATCGCAGGGGATGCTGAGGTACATAGGACACAGGGGCGGAAAGACGTAATTTCAAAGGTCTTAAAAAGCAGTAACATGGGACAGACAAAAATCTCCCCGATAGAACAATAGAATTCATTTTTTTTTAAAATGTGTTTGATGAAGCATTTCCTTATGAGGTTCCAAACAGTAAAACATGCTTTCTAGGTCCACAGAAATTAGTAGAGTCAGACTTCACAGATAGCAAGTTTCCAGTGTCTTTCTTGTCAGGGGCTGGTCAAAACAGTGGTACGGCTCAGCCTGATTCTCCTGGGACACAGGTTCCAGATACCCAGCCACCACGCTGTGGGGAAGCCCACGCTTGCCCCTCACAGCAAACGCTAATTTTTGTTTTGTCTTCGATTATGTAATGTACCGATATACATCCATTTATGCGCAGAAAACTTGTATAGCGTGGTCCTTAAATTCATCCTTAAATGCTGAGTCATTTAATTGTAGGCAGGAATTAGAGTATATCTGCCATCTAAGCCAATCAAGAATTTAGTGGTATGTAACACAATGAGGTAGTTTGAACAATCTTATCAAATTCTGTATTTTTGTGGTCGCACTCTTGAAATGGCTTCTGTGATTTATAAATTCTGTAGAAGGGGTTGTCCTTATCCTGAGATCATCTCGACCCCCCTCAGCTGATTAGTTAATTCTACAGGTCTTCTGTAGATCTGGTCTTTCTCTAAACAGAATCCCGGGAGTTTGCTCTCATTCAAGTACAAGCCGTTTGTAGCCTTTGCTTTTTCAAAAAAAAAAAAAAAAAAAAAAAAAAAAAGAAAAAAAAGATAGTTCTTAAAATGTGCCTGTTTCCTCCTGCTTTTTTTTTTTTTTTAACGTTTATTTATTTTTGAGACAGAGAGAGACAGAGCATGAACGGGGGAGGGGCAGAGAGAGAGGGAGACACAGAATCGGAAGCAGGCTCCAGGCTCCGAGCCATCAGCCCAGAGCCCAACGCGGGGCTCGAACTCACGGACTGCGAGATCGTGACCTGAGCTGAAGTCGGACGCTTAACCGACTGCGCCACCCAGGTGCCCCTCCTCCTGCTTTTAAATATCATCCTCTCCCAAGTAATGAGCAAGGAGAGCAGGGGGAGAATGTGAGGACACCTTGACCATTGTGCTCTCCAAACCGCGGGCTGAGAAAAGAATATGGAGAGAGCACGTTGAACCCCGGTGCGAGCTGCTTACGGCCATTTTAATACATCACATGATTGGTAGCTCATTAGAGTTATGCCACTTAGATCACCAACCAAATACGCAACAGATCCACGATCTACATGATACTAAAGAAAATGAGAATTATGCATGTAGAATTCTAAAATTTGTTCATCCATTGGTTTGATCAATAAATATTTATTAAGTACTACCCGCATCAAGCCTGTTTCTCAACATTAAGGGTGGTATCATCATGGATAAGACGCTGAGATTCCTGCTTCCGTGGAAACATGTTCCAGTGACATAACGGGGAGGTGATTTAGCCGTCAGAAGTCACGTGCTGTAGAAGGTGCTATGTTCCAGAAGAAATTCTTGAGTTAATCTCATTACCAATTTTCTTCTAATTGACATGTCTTTTCCCCATTGTCTTTGACATTCCTTCAATTTCTTCATTTAACAGGGTAGTAGGTTTAATAAAAGTCGTTTCTGATGATACAGCTTGAGGTTTTTCCATTGTTATTCTGTCGCCTCATTTTGGTATTCCCTATCTGCTAATTTGCATAAGGGTGGGGGGGTTTGGGTAATAGTTAAACTATTTTAAAATCCGTCTTACAGGGGCGCCTGCGTGGCTCAGTTGAGCATCAACTCTTGATTTCTGCTCAGGTCATGATCCCAGGTCACGGGATTGAGTCCTGTGTGGGGCTCCACGCTGAACGTGGAACCTGCTTGGGATTCTCTCTCTCTGCCTGTACCCTGCTCACACTCTCTCTCTCTCTCTAAAAAAAAAAAAAAAAATCCGTCTTGGGGTGCCTAGGTGGCTCAGCCGGTTAAGCGTCCGACTTTGGCTCAGGGCATGATCTCACGGTTCGTGAGCTCAAGCCCTGCGTCAGGCTCTGTGCTGAAAATCCAGAGCTTGGAGCCTGCTTCGGATTCTGTGTCTCCCTTTCTTTCTGTCCCTCCCCCACTCATCCACTGTCTCTCTTTCTCTCAAAAATAAATAAGACATTAAAAAAATAAAAATAAATTTAAAAAATCCATCTTATAAGTATGAATAATGAATAACGTTATTCACTTCCCAAACGAACTCATTTATTTAGAAATGAAGGTTTATTTTTTTTTTACATTTTAAGTGAGATATTAGTTAAATAGTGCACAACACTGGTAAATATTTGAAAATACCTGTATTTTTCAATTTACCTAAGAGTCCACATAATTTTTCTTCCAGGTGGCTTATAATTTCCATCATCATTTATGAATTAAGTGATTTGTACAAGGTGATATTTGACTTTTCTTTCAAGTATATACATGTGGTTTAAGCAAGTATATAAAAGTATTACAATGATAACAAATTAAAAAAAATCTGCCTTGTCATGGAACATTTTTTGAACCCTCGGGAAGCTTTGTATTTAGATAAAACAATATTTCATTCTCTACCAGGGTTCACGTGGGATTTTGAGGCCGAATTTCTCTTGGAAACGTACTTAATTAGAATAGTGGCTGCTTGTGACCAAAAACATGTGTGATCTCCAGGCTGGGGACAGGTGAGTGTCGGGACTGTGCCAGCACACCCCCGTACAGGGCTCCCTGAATGTGTCAGCTGGGCAGAAATCGACAATATCGTGGACTATCTGCTTGACTCATTAATCTACCTTTTCATCCCTTGACATTATTTAATACCATTTAAAGTGATCCAGGCCATGATACATTATCGAGGACTGTTTTGAAGAAAGATTATGTGCAGAGTGACACTTCAACAACTCATTGCAGAAGATATACTGTCATTTCTCTACCCACATCTTACTCAAGACGGCTTACATCCTTACCCTCTTAAAAGCTTGGGGGAAAGACAGATTCAGATTCACTGGTTGGACACCAGATGAGTGAGTGAGAGAGGGAGGGGGGAGAGAGATGGGAGGGGGGAGAGCGAGGGAGGGAGGTGGGGGCTATGTTTTATGATCATTTGTAAATTTAAAAAGGAATCAAAATTAGCAGCTGAATTACGATTAAGCGAAGTGTCTGAGCAAGAAAGCGCTGGGATTATTTCCAAGCAATTATTAACAACTGGTAGAATAGATAGGTTTAGAAAATGATAAGCCTGGGTCTATAAATTAGACACATGCTTCTCTGCAGTAGGCTTCCATTAGAAACATAACCTTCCAACAGAAGAAGTTAGGAGGATCGCACAAACCAAATGGATTTCAATTTTCAGACTGGCTGAATTTCACTCTCTTTTCTCAGCAGACACACATAGACAGGTACAATGTTTCAGGACGACGTGCCTCTTTTGGGGGGGAAAAAAAAGAAACTCATTTTGCCCACTCTCAGGGAATCGACATTTTAAAATACAGTTTTTAAAAGGACGATATGCAACGTTTCAGGAGACAGAATATTGCAAAGGCTTCATGTATACAGTTAAATCCCAAAAGCTTAAATACCATTTGCAACGTGCAATTTGCTGGTTTGCTCCGTGTCTTCCGGTGGCTGTGGTTTGACCGGCGGTGGGATCCAACCAATAATTACTATAAAACACAACTATGAAGAAACAAAGTATATTTACATCTACACTTTGATGTTCTTATGATAGTTAATATAACCTTTATCCGTGTACCGGAAATAGTTGTTAAAAATGTTACATCTGATTTAACTGGAAATCTAAGAACACATCATGCAGTGGTTATTTTTCTGGTAAATGTTGGCAAGGGTGATGTCTCATTAGCTAACTGAGGGTTATATGAAACCCATAGACTTGGCGTATCCCTTTTTGAGTGAAAAGAAAATAACATTTTTCATACCTAAGAAGTTGCAGATACATTCAGAAGCAATTAATTCATTCCATCAATGCAATTCACGTAGATGGAATAAATTAGTGATCTTTGTTCAACATCCAATGAGTATTGAATTCACCGTTCCAAGTGTTTATGTGTCTGTCACGTGCTTCTATGTAATATGTGTTTATTCTTTCTTGCTTCACGTCTAAAGAAAAAAAACAAAACACCTTGAACCCTCTGAATCCAATAAAAACGCATGAATTTTATTCGGACCGCTGGACTGGGCGCTTTCAAGTCCCAGACTCCATCTCCCCAAGTCTTTAGGAAATCTAAATCAGTCCCAAGCTAATGCAGGTATTTTCCTGCCTCTCGGTAAAGCTATGGTATTTACTACTCACCAAATGTAAGGGAAACTCATTGTCTCCTGCTTGAAATGGCCCCAGTCATTATTGTCTTATCCCTCATTCCCGGGCTGGCCCGGGGCCTCATAAATTAGTGTGAGCGTGTTACCTTCCTTTGTGTTTGCAGCTTTATCTTGTCTGCGAGCACCGGCTCAACAGAACCCGAATTCACTAATGCATCCAACTCACAGCCTTTTAGACGGAACAGGGACGCGATTCCTCACAGAGGCCGCATCATATTTCAGTTTCTCGCGGCGACGCCTCCACTGATTTCAAGTCGCCGTGGCAGCTATTTTGTTTAACAAGCAGAAGCGGCGCACCGAGGAGCCTCGGCAGCCAGGAGGACCGGCGTCTCGCGGCCGGTGGGGTGGGTTTCGCACTCAGTCGCGGGGGACGCCGCTGACGTCGCCCGCCCCGGGTGCCCGCAGAGCGGCGGGGAGCCTGACAACGAACTGGGGACGACGGTGCACCCGAGCCCACCGTGCACGCGTGCAAATGCGCCTCGTCCCATTTGCACATGAATTGCGAACGCGCCTGCGCGCGGTGGAGCCACCCTGCGCCCGTGTTCCGGGTTTGAACCCGCGCGGAGGGCCGAGCCCCCGGCCCGCTCCGGCGCGTGGGGCGGCGGGCGGCAGCCTGCCGTCGGTAGGTGGCTGTCAGTGCGTCTGATTAATGACCCCGGTGAAACATGTCCAGCCACATTAGAGCTCATGTATCTACTGCAGTCCACATGGACCAAGCTTTGTTCTGAGAGGAAATGGTGTCAGCGGCCACTGGCGTTTACCCATAAAAAGATAAAGATTTACTGTCATCATAGGCGAGATTAAAGTGCACAATGCTGACATTGATTTTTACCAAAAATTCACATTTTGGGAAAACTCATTCCAGGGACGACTGAGATATGATCAGCTTATTTGGAGAGGGATAATATGGAATCTTCTCTCGAATGAACTTTGAAAGAAGTAAATTGTAAATATTGATTTCTGAAATGAACTGTCAATCTCAGTTGGTAAGATTATTCCTATCATCTTGTTACGACGATGGATTCAAAACTGCTGACAAAGTGGAGTGTATAGGATTTCTGTTAAGAGCAGTCAAGGGGCTTTACTCAGCAGAGCCTAGTAATGGTTGTTCAATTTTATCAGATAACAGCTGAGATCTCATCAGGAGTGAAAAATGAAATGAACTGTGAGTCCGAATCAGGATCTCTGCTCTTATCCCAGACAAAAATCATCAAACGGCAGCCAAGGGTTTTATATTATTTCAGGTCGCTTCATTATTGGCTGGCACAGAAGTTGAATTGCTGTGAGCAGACCTGACTTTCCTGTTTCACCCAGGGTCAAGTCTGAGGGGCAGCTTGATGGGCTCCCAACATGTTAAGGGGTTATCCTATTACCACTTAAGAGGCATATTGAAAGATAGCAAATCTCGACCACTTGCTATCCTGCTTGGATTTTTTTTTTATTGTACATGGGTTACCCATTATTACTTGTTGTAGAATAAATATAACTCATCTTTTCCAGTAAATGTTAGAATTGGAGGTATCTAATTCATCCGTTCGTTCCTCCTATCAAAAAAGGACAATGAAGGTCTATTGAAGGGAGCCCATAGCTACACGTGAGTGGTTCCTTTTTATGGCTCAGAAAAAGTAAATGGCAATAGAAGTTTCTCTGAGACCGAATCACAAATATGACACTGATGAATTAGAGCCCGCTGCCCTGAAAGCATTGTGTGGCCGGTTTCAGAGAATTCTGACGCCCTGAATCTATTTGAAAATGCACCGTGCGGTTTCGACAGGTACTGCCTTCACCATCATCCGGCCATACCTGAGGTTCTGCCCGCAGCCGTGACCTTGAGACACCGCCGTTTTCGGTACCTTTACCACCCTAAAGCAGCAGGTGACAGCTCACGGCAGACCCAGGGGCGATAGGAACGCAACTGCTCCTGTTCCAGAACGCCCTGTCTATGCAAGTGACTTAAGGGGAGGGGAAATGACTTAACTGACCACATCTTAGGATCGGTGTTTATGGAGCGACAATGCCATCACACACGAGTGAGGGTAAAGCACACGCGGCTGAGAAAGGCACACCTTCGTGGCAGAGCTGCTTTAAAGAAGGGAAAAGAGAAACCCAAGGGGGTAATCGCAGGACTCAGGGCAGAGAATCGTTAGAGATGGTTCTGGAGGGCTATGGGGGAAGAGGGAGCACGAAACATGCCAGGTGCCGGTACCACCTCGTTCTTAGTTGACATCAGACTTGTCTCTGCTCCTTGTATTAATAACGCTTTACTCTTTATGTAATTTTACATATTCGTTTTTATGTATTAGAGACATTGAAAACAACAGCAGTGACAATGAAGGCTTCTGCACTTCTCTCGCCTTTAGTGTTTCAAAATTATGCATCAAATCTAAAATTATACCAATGGAGGGGCGCCTGGGTGGCTCAGTCAGTTAAGCATCTGACTTCGGCTCAGGTCATGATCTCACAGTTCGTGAGTTCGAGCCCCGTGTTGGGCTCTGTGCTGACAGCTCGGAGTCTGGAGCCTCCTTTGGATTCTGTGTCTCCCTCTCTCTCTGCCCCTCCCCCCCTCACACTCTGTCTCTCTCTCTCAAAAATAAATAAACATTAAGAAAAATGAAATCATACTAATGGATAAAAATGGTATTTACGGTACACCAAACAGTGACAGGTTCACTTAAGTAGCCTTTTCCAAATTTAGTCTTTGATTTGTTTTTTTCTACAGAAGAAAACATATAGTGAAAAAAAATCTGACATTACATCAATGTAGAAGACACACATTTCTTAAATTTTAATTTGATCAAAGTACTTTGTTTTCTGTCTTCCTACTGGTCTTCAAACAATTCAGGTATAATTCATTCCTCAAGTGGTGAAGGGGACTGCTGAGCCCACGACAAATTACCCAAGACAAACACTGAGTTGTGGTGGCCACTATCATCCAACAAAGAAAGAAGTAGATGCAAGAAACAAGATGACTGGGAGTGGAAAGATGTAGGGCCTCACATCATCAGTTACGTTGTCTATAGACATTGCAGAGAGGTAGGTAGACACATCTTTCTATCATCTGTCTATCTATCTGTGTATCTATCTATCATCTATCCATTCCTCTGTATCTATCTATCCATCTATCTATCATCTACTGTCTATCCACACACATATATGCATAAACACATATGTGTGCGTGTGTGTGTGTGTATTCTAGTCCCCGCCCCCTCCCCCGACCCCCGCCCAAATCACTGAGTAATAGTGAAGGCAAAGTCAGAGCCTGGTCTATATGCTGGAAAATTCAGATGACAACTACTTTCTAGGACTCTTCTCTGCTGAAATTACATCTGAAGGTGGTGCCAGTGGGTCTGACGGGCCATGCGCACAATCTCTGGGGCTCGGTGCTAGGACATCGCTCTGTTCCAGGAGACTCAAGCACCCCCAGACTGGGTAAAGTCTCATGGAGAGCACAACCTACACATGGGAGAGCTTAGTTGGCTTCCAAAAAGGCAAAGTCAGAAATAAATATGTTATTAGACACCCGGGTGTGGTGAATCCGATTGCTTTTTCCATTTTTTGTTTCTGTTTTTAATATCATCTCATTGTTTTTCACTGTGAAATTAATTTCCAATAAATTGGAGCTCGGAGATTGTTGGTAAAGTCATACAACATATTTAGCGGAATCAGATTCTTTTGGAAATTAAGCGTACGAGAGATGTGGAAGCCTGGCATTGTTCAAACTAGCCAAGTTTCCGTCACGGGGCTCTACGCAGGGTTCCGGTACAATCTGGGAGGATTTCACCTTCTTCTGTTAATTTCCCAACTTCAACCTCAACAGACCTTGAGACCTTGTTTGATATGACAAGTGTATAGGATGCACACGTGTGTCATGTACCTTGTCTCTCCTTCTCCATATGGATCGACGCCTAGATGGATAGAGGGTACGTAGATGGGTGATACATCATAGATGATAGATGATAGATAGGTAGGTAGGTAGATAGAAGATAGGCAAATGGATAGATAGATGGATAGGTAGATATATGAGAGATGAGTGGATATGTGGGTGGATGGATAGATGGATATAGAGATAATAGATATAGATAGGTGATAGACATAGATGGATATAGATAATACAAATGTAGATATAAGCATAGTTATATTATACTTGTAGGTACACATGTAGGTATATGTCTCATTATATGTAATATAACTATACATGTATACATGGCTCCACAGATTCCCAAGTCAGAAATATTTGTAAAAATTTGTGAATCCTTTCAATTCTAAAATTGTGGGTCTCTCTTCTATGCACGTCCAAGAGACTTTGCTCGTTACGTAAAAAAAGGTTGGCAAATTAACAAACTTCTTTCCAAATTGAGTGACTTTTAAGTAACTGGTGGTGGACGTGTGGATGCGTTTGTAGGTGGTGGGGGGAGACAGAGTGATAGGCGATGGCTGGATAGATAGATGACAGACAGACAGACAGACAGGTGGCAAGCAGTTTGTAAGCCGGACAAACTAAAGTAGTAGCTTGTCCACAGAACACACGCTTTAATCCCTCGATTCCCTTTTATGTCAGAAATAGTCTCCTCTGGCTCCTGCCTCTAACCCCGCTCCTGGAGCGAATTCAGTCATCAGCCTGCCACTTCCTCCGGGAAGGCTTCAGGGACACCTGCTCCCAAGATACAGGCAGGCGCCCGGGGTCCTGGGACTCCGAGTGCGTCGGGTATGCACCTGCTGCACTTTCTGCCTCGCGGTAGCTGCCCGTCTCCACTGGTCTCTCACTGGTCCGTGGACCCAGGAAAATGCAGTGGTGTTTGAACGTGGACGGGCCACGGAACTGGTAACGGAAGGGAGAACACAACGAAGGAAGTAACATCAGTGTATCTTGAATCTGGATAACAGAGAAAACCAAGAATATCCGTCTTTTTTTTTTTTTTTCAGTTTTGCCCTTATGTACTTATCACATATTCCCCCAAATAGCAAAACTCAGTATCATCCATCCAATTACTTTTCATTTAACAATGGCTGTATCATCTTGACAATTACCTGTAGTCTCTACGTATTTTGTGATTGAACGGCATTTATTAAACTGTTTCCCAACCTTCGAAGGTGCAGATGAGTCCAGAAAACCAAGAAGATTGTTTTCCACTTAGAACTTTTCGTTTTATTGAATTATTTCTTTAAGAAACAATTCTAGCACTTAGAGTATTTCAGTAAAGGCTACTAGTAGCTTTACTCCTTAGTGATTAAGAACACGGACTTTGGATTTAGACAGACCCAGCGTCTCCATTTACTTGCTGTGCGATACTGAATAAGATACTTAACCAATCGAAACCCCAATCTCCTCACCCATATAAGCAGGATAACATTAGAAGTAAGCTTGCAAAAATTAAATGAGATGATGCATGCAGCTAATCACAAAGTCCTTCTGCATAGAAATTATTCAGAAAATGACAGGTCTTTGCAAGAAAGAACTTTGCGGAAGGGCTAAGGACCCTGCCAGTCACACCACTGCCAGCCATGCTGTGCAAGGCTCATTTTGCCTGCATGACGGGCTAGAAGACGCCTGTGCCGAGGGATCTGGCTTCGTGCTGTGTTCTCCTGGCCGTTGTGGATCGGTGGCCCCAAGTGGATCGCACTTCATTCATATAATGATTCATTCATGTAATGAATCAGAAGCCATCAGGATGCTTCTGGAAATATGCCTCTTTCACAAAATGCCTGACAATTCTTTCCTTGTAGTTATTTACTTTGTATTTGCTGGTGGAAAATATTTATTATAGTTGCTTGTCTGAACAGAACAGGATGAGATCCGTAGGTGGAGCATGAAGGGTGGGTTGTGTTGACATCCTTAGCCATTTTTGTTTCTGGTTTTTCCGGCTTTGGGGGGGATACAGTTGGCATCTAACATTGGATAGGTTGAAGATAGGCAACGTGATGGTTTTGATTCATAACGGGAAATGATGACCACGATAGTGATAGTTACACCTCAGTCACTTCGGATAATTGCCGTGATTCTGTACGTGCAGAGAGAATGTTCAAGATCTACTCTCTCGGTAGCTCACAAGTGTACAATCGAGTGTTGTTATCCATCGTCCCTGTGCCTTACCCTGGAGCCTAGTACCGTTCATCCTACACCTGGAAGTTTCTACTCTTGGGCCAACATCTCCCCATCTCCCCCGTCCCCATCTTCCAATCTACTCTTTGTTTCTAGTTCAGCTTTTTCAGCTTCCACATGTAAGTGAGACCATAGAGCTTTTGCCTTTCTCTTCCTGACTTACTTCGCTTAACATACTACCCTCGAGTTTCACGCACGTTGTCAGGCAAGTCCGGATGTCCTTTTTTATGGCTGAATAATACTCTGGTGTCTGTTTCTTTACCGTATTTTCTTCATCCACTTGTCCACTGACAGACACTTAGGTTGTTTCCATGTGTTGACTATTGTAAACGGTGCTTCAGAGGATGTGGGTGAAGACACCTCTTCCAGTATTGGATTCCAGAAGATCCACCAACTCTCCAAAGTCACTCAGTTCTAAAACGGTGCACCCTCGTCACGCTAGGGCTTGAGTAGACAAACAAGTTGTATCAATTCTGACCCCATTGTGTCGAGGAAATCTGACATGTTTAGCTACTGTGATGAAAATGGGTACACATGCACAGAATCCCTTCGTGTGCCCTTGCAACTCAGTTTGGGATGATAATAGACTCATTGTTTGCGGGAGAAAACTGGAAAACCACCGGTCTTGGTTGAAGTTGTTTCCACGATCATCGCTGACAGTGTCCAAAGCCCCTTGCTCCAGCAAGGAGGGAGAGGTAAAGCCCAACGTGAGTGGTGAACTGTCCACCGCACCCCTTTATCACGTTTACTTGACCAGCACCGCCATGTGCCCACGGCCCCTCATGCACTTTAAGCAATCGTGACCACGGTGCCTGAGAGGTTATGACAATTCCAACAGCTATGCTTCTTGATCGCGTGGTTCTTAGACCTCTACCGATCCAACCAGACCTCTTTGTCTCCTGTATTACTCATCAAGTGCATCTTCTGTCTACACTGCAGAATTCCCTTCTGAGATAAGTTGGTTCTGACTCCATTTCCAGTCAACGTAACTTGCCAACTCAGCTAATGGAAAAAATATTTTAACGTGTAATAAGAGCAATCCCAAGGCTCCCATCTCTGGCTCTGCCACTGAATTGCTTTTTGACTTTGAAAGCCTTGTCACCACATCTGTGAAATGAATGGATTGCACCAGGCAGCTTTCGACGTTCCTCTCAACTTTGAGTTTCTGGGAGTCCTGGATTCAATCCTAAACAGAATCCTCAATAAAGCAGACCCACAATCTAATTCTACGGGGAAAAAAGGAGCAAATTCTAACAGTAACACCAGATATGTATTTTTAAGATATCTGGTCTGTGAGAGCTTTACATAAATATCGTAGAATAGAATAGAATAGAATAGAATAGAATGTATGCAACCCATCCTTCTTTACATTCAATAGAGCGATCAGAATATCATTTCGGATGAACTCCCTGAACCACTACAACATTCTCAAGCTCCAGAACATGACTAACAGTCCAGCATTTTCTAAGGCAGGTGAGTGAGGTCATACATTCTAGAAAGGTTTCCAACATTGAGAATTGAACCTAAGAAGGATTTTACCAACTCAATTAACTGGACAAGTCTATTGAGAAATGCTTAGCCTGTAACAAAGTACCACAGACTGGGTGGCTTTTGAACAATTTATTTCTGGCAGTTATGGAGGCTGGAAGGCCACGATCAAGTGCCAGCATGGGCGTGTCCTGGGGAGGGCCCTCTTCCTGGGATGGGGCCAGCTCCTCTCACCTTGTCCTCACGGGGTGGAAGGGGCCAGGGGCCAGGGGCTCTCTGGGGTGTCCCGTGCAATAACACTGATTCCATTTGTCTATTCTGCCCTCGTGACCTGATCACACCCTAACACCGTCATTTTGAGGGGTGGCTTCGACCGACAGACTTTGGGGGGAGACACAAACATTCAGACCGTAGCTACAAATGTACCCAATTTCTTGAGTGGTTTGGTTTCTGATGTTTCATTATATCTGCTTATTCATTCATGCATCTTTCTTGAATTCATTTTTTTATTGTCTTAGTCTATGGTTTCTATTCCTCTGCTCTAGTTTATTAATCCCTCCACCCCCCCTCCCGTTTTTAATCATGGTGCTTACATGCTGACAAAGCATTCCCTTTCTTGCCTAATTTTATAAACTGTTCAGCCGTGCCCTTATTCACTGTTTTCTTTTAATTATGTATTCTTGTTAACCTCTGCATGCATTCAAAGTTACAGATTGCCATTGACACAGTATTAATTAAAGCATATAATTTATGACATTGGAGCTTGAAATTAATAAGTGACAACACAATTACATGGTTTGCCTAATTGTCCTTCAGTAATATAAAGATTGACATTTGAAGCTGCATTAGAGGCTAACAGCACTCATAAAGTCACAATAGCTTTGAAAGTAATCACAAGAGAATGTAAAGAAACCAGCCCATTTCGAGGGACAGATACTGGGCAGTTAAGCGGGAGTGCAATTATCTTTTCTCTTTTTATTAACAGTTTGAATCTATGGGGGAAAGTTCGTCTTAATAATTGAAAAGTACCTTGTATTATGTTTAATTTGTGTTGTACAAAACTTTGAATACGTTGTAAACAAAGCTCCTTGTCTTTTGGGTGTTTTTAATCTCATCTTTGTCATTTTTGGTTGTTTTCGCTTTTTTGCCCACATTATTTTTTATGCATTCAGATTAAAGGCATTCTACACATGTTCAGCTTCTGACATCATCTTCAAACCCGGTAATCTGACCAAGTGTTGACATTCTATTCAATGCAGTCTTACTTTCTAGAATAGACACCATGACATCAAAATAAATCAGGGCCCACAGGCGTTGCTGGCTTCAAGTTCTCTCTCGATCAAGTACAGCGCTGCACTCAGCTCGGAGAAAGGGGTCTGAAGGACGGCATTCTCATTTAAATATCATATTGGTCCAAATGGGTCCGTCCAAACAGGCTAATGAATAGAGAGAATGGCGATTTCACAGGGCCTGAAGAAAGGGGCTATTTCAAAACTAAATTCATAATTTAAAATGTTAAATTATTTGTACAAGTTTTCAGTTTGGAAACTAAAAAAAAATCTATTTTTTCTGATAGTAAAAAAAAAAAAGCTTATTATAGAGTGAGACAGCAGTTATTTACAGTGTCGATGAATTATCAATAAATATTTGAGTTAATATTTGTTTTATCATCCAAACATGAAAATATATTCACAAAATACACACATATGGAGTGTGTGTGTGTGTGTGTGTGTGTGTGTGTGTGTATGTGAGACATGTATAGGTCCCCTTCACACTTAGAAAGGCACAATATATTGATTCTGGAACTCAATGGTGAGGTACTCATTATTGTAAATATCTCCTTCAACTTTTTAGAAGGTTTCCCTAAAAGATACTCAAATAAAAAAGAAACTAAAAAAATGCATGATTCTGCATTGACGGTAGGAACCAGATTGCCTGGGTTCACACCCTGGTTTTACTGCTTTGGTATCGTCTCAGACATAATCAAAATGTTCAGTAAAAAACTATTTAGTGGAAGGTTTCATTCTAGTTGAGCTGGTAAAACTTTATCTCCAATTTCCATAAAAGTTTGTTTATGCACACTTACTGTTTTTGAATAGGTCATCAATTCATCAACTACCTTTCAAAAATATTTGAATAATAAATCAACCTGATGAACAAATGAAAACAGCTGCGGCATCCCGCCCTTTGCACAGTTAGCCAAGGGGAGGGGGGCACGCATCCGCAGAAGGAACACTGCTTGGGGAGCACTGCCAGGGGCTCAGTCGGTTAAGCGTCCGACTTCGGCTCAGGTCGTGATTTCACAGCTCACGGGTTCGAGCCCCGCACCGGGCTCTGTGCCGACAGCTCAGAGCCTGGAGCCTGTTTCGGATGCTGTGTCTCCCTCTCTCTCTCTGCCCCTTCCCCGCACACGCTCTGTCTCTCTCTGTCTCCCAAAAATAAACAAACATTTAAAAAGTTTAAAAAAAAGAAAGAAAGAACACTCCTTGGGATCAAAAAGGCGTGTGGCCCACTGCTGCATGCCACACAAAATGGATGTCAGAAATAATCCTCAGAGTGAAAACTCCTACTTATAAGGAAATTATTCAAACTTCGAAAACAGGCCAAGGTAACATTTGATAAAAAAAAAAAAAAAAAAAAAAAAGAAGTCAGGACAACTGTTATTTCTGTGGGGATAAGGGGACAGGTCAATCAGAAGAGGCAAGAGAGAGTTTGGGGGAGATGATGATAATCGTCTCTATCTTGCTAGGGTTTGAGTTAAATAGGTGTATGCATTTGCCAGATTCAGTAAATATGCACTTAAAGCTTTGAGAATTTGTCGTCTATGAGTATTACCTCAAAAGAAAAATGTAAGCAAAAGCGTGTATGAACCCTAATTAATGATATAAATGCTAAAATATTTATGAGGTGTATCGATGCCTTCAACTGGGTCTCAAATGCTTCTAAGATGAGACAGGTACGTGGGCAGACATGATGCAGCCCTCGGAGTAAAGTCCTACCGATATAATCTAGTGGTGGCTGTACGGGTTGGGTCACTGTTACGTGTTTTCACCTTATTTACATGTTTGAAATTTTGCATAAGAAAATGGTTGAATAAAAATGGTAAAGGTATGAAAAACTGCCTCTCGGGGGGGAGAAGGGTTCTAATGGATTGTACACACAAGGCAGTTATATTTAAAATATATAAACAGGGGGGCCTGGGTGGCTCAGTCGGTTGAGCGTCCGACTTCAGCTCAGGTCATCACCTCACAGTTGGTGAGTTCGAGCCCCGCATCCAGCTCTGTGCGGACAGCTCGGAGCCCGGAGCCTGCTTCGGATTCTGGGTCTCCCTCTGTCTGCCCCTCTCCCACGTGCACTCTGTCTCTTGCTCTGTCTCGAAAATAAACATTAAAATTTTTAAAAAAATATATAAGCAAAACCACTGCTATCCCTTCAATATATGAATTATTCTGATCTTTTGGCTAATGTATGGACTGTTTTGACTTGCCAGGACACAGAAAAAGAAGGCTTTCCATGTATTTGCAGAAACTTGAGGGGAAAATTCATAAACTATTCGGTTCTTCTGAGTGTAATTTTCTTCTTTAATGCAGTAATACTGCACACAGATAAAGGACTTGTAAACTGGAACGGAAATTTACTCAATATGACCCAAACTTTTCTTTCTATATCCCATGTGTATTATGCTGGACTGAGTTTTCGCTATCTTAAACCTTAATGAGAAGTCCCCGAGGAGAGACAAAAGAAAGCCCATGTGAACAACGTGTTCCCGATCTTTGGTTTCTCTACCTCCAAGCTCTTAAATAATTTTAGTGCCTAAGTTATAGTCGGAATTTCTTGTGCGGAACTATGTGTCCGTTTTTCCAAAAACCCGGTCTCGTCTCCTAAGTTCTAGTCGGATGAGGAAGCCCATCTGTGAATGACTAAGAAGGTGAGGAGAAAGTTGGGGTGTTTTCACGTTCCCTCCGCAAGCGCTGTGCCACCAGGAACGGCAGCCTCACGGGGGAGGTTGACGGACTCCCACGTTCCTGAGGAGTCACTTGTGGGGAAACGATGGATGGCAGCTGGTCAGGATCTGCAGGCTTTCTCTCAAAGTCCTTCAAAATACCACCATCAGCGTTTGACGACGCTGGAGATTGGAGAGAGGCAGGTTTGCCTCGCACTCGATGACCAAACGGAAGTCCCGGGGTGGAGGGCACCCCCGTGCCCACCCCCATACGTGTGCGTGTGTGTGGATGTTGAAATGAACGGATATGTTTGCATCCAAGAAAACAACCTTTCCCGTCTCTTCCTTTCTTTCCCCCGCTTTTCCGCCTAAATCGTCAAGAAAACAGAGCCACGTTTTCCAGAGTCTGACAGGGCACACCTTCTCAGTGCGCTTTTCCTTCCCTCCCCTGCTCTCCCCGCCCCCACCCCCGTGTCCTTCAAGTTCAAGTGAATTATATTCTCTAACTGAATTCAAATGAGTTGAGAAGAAAGGGACCCGTAGACAATTTGACTTTGCATTTTTGTTTCTTCAGCTTGAACCTGAGCTAAATGCCAAATCATAATAAAGAGGTCCCTTCGGTGCCTCTATTCTTTGTAGGGTCAGAGGAACGGACATTCTGATTTTCTCAGTTACGTGTCTGCTATGTAAGGACATTCAGCGGGGGCTCCCTCTGGCTCCTGTCGCTGAGCCGAGACCCTGCGCCTCTGGTTGAACACCCCCACCGGTGAGGTGGTTGTGGGTCCGTCTGCCACCGGTGGTTGAACTCCACGTCCCCCTGCCCCCGGCCCCGCTTCTCTCACGGGCCACATGGCGTGTCCACGGTGGTCAGGTTGGACACGGGGTCTGGTTTCCTGGACGTGACATCACTCAGCAGGAAAGAAGCGGCCCTCCAGCCGTGAGCGGTGTGGCTTTGAGGGAGGATCGCTGAGCCCTGCGATCTCTGGAAACATCCCAGCAAATGCTGACAGCTCTGTTCTCTCTTCCCCCAGCATTTCCGGCTCTTGCAGTTTCTAGGGGAACATATTCACCCTGAAACGGGAATGGCTCCAGAGTCTCACAAAAGTGAATAAAATTCTACGGAGGAAAATAAACGCTCCTGACTCTCCAGTCACCGAGACACGACAAGCAAACGGTTCTCCGGTTGGCACTTGGCTGTCAGGGCTGGTGCAGGGAGACGTAATAGATTCAGAAAACTTTCTTGCAGACATACAGGAAGCGGTTCCACTGTGAGCATTTTTATCAAAGTCCATTTCAATGCGTTTATGTGCATTTAATCCTTCATGTGGTTCCCGTGAAGAAGGGAGAAGACCTAAGCAAGAGAGCCTATTCCGTGAGAACAAGTTTTCCGGCTGGGGAGGAACCACAACGGTACCGCCATCGTATTTGAAGGGATCCTGGCTTCCGTGGCTGGCGCCCTCCCACCCTCCTTCCTTCCTTCTGCCTTTCTTTTTTCTTCGGTACGAAGTGCAGAGATCAATACACCTCTGAAAAGACAAAACAGAAGACAGAGTGGCTGCAAGCAGCCTTGTACTGAGGCAGTAACCCTGATGAATAATGTTGCTGTCATAACAGCAGGGATAATTTAATGCTGGCACTTAGCGACATGATAAATAGCTTGTCAGACGCAGGCAGCGGCCGAGTCGCCTCAACTGCTCATGACAAGTTCTGAAATATTAATCTCCGGCACGGCCGGGGCTGTGCCAGGAAGCCGACGGGCCCAGCTTCCAGAAGGATCGGAAGAACACAAAGTTTTGTTGTTGTTTTTGCTGAAAAATACTTCATCTGTGAAGCCATGTCTCTAAGGTGACGATACAATTCCGTTTCAGAAAACATGACTGTGGACACCGGGACATTCCAGGCACACGACCTGGTGTGCATTTCTTTTTCTCCGAAGTTCGTGTCAACTCATCAAAATTTGATTTACAGGAAGCACGTGAGAGTGTTCGAGATCTTATTACAGGGATGAATTCACATACCACCTTTCCCCCAGTGATGGCGTTAGGCTTCTAAAAGCATGGGTAGACTTCACTATCCAGGAAAATTAGCAAAATACCTTCATAGTCTGACCTATCAAGTGGTGGGTGTGAATTTCCACCTTATCTATTTATAACGTGATGTCAAAGGGAAGGTGGGGCTTATTGGTGTGTACTTTATATTGGTCAAAATGTGATGACCACACAGGAAGTCAAGCTTTACCTGTCAGGCGTATTTTGGAGGAGAGAATGTGAGTAAAGTAGTTAAAATGAAGTTTTTTTTTTTATTCTGCCCTTTTCCGCAAAAGGATTTGAAATGGATAACAAGAACAGGAGTGACAAAAACTGAGCTGTAGAAAAGGATAAGCGATTTGAAAGAGGGAAGAAAATAATTTATTTCACTGTACATTTTCCGTTTCTAGCTACGTCTTATGCTTATTCCAGTCAGGGATTTGAGACAGCGTCTGTGCAAATTAAAAATAAGTACCAAGGGGGCTCCTGGGGCCTCCATCCGTTGAACGTCGGACGTTGACTCAGGTCGTGATCTCGCGGTTTGTGAGTTCAAGCCCCGTGTTGGGCGACGCGCTGGAAGGGCAGAGCCCGCTTCAGACCCTCTGTCCCCTCTCCTGCCTCTCCCCCACCCTCTCAAAAAGAAACATTAAAAAACAAATAAGCACAAAGAAGTAACTTAAGGGAGGGCAAGTTTGCACCGTTTGAAAGACGGTGGGATTTGGGGTTTTCAGGACAAACCGGTCACTGACCCTCCAAGGATGTGGACTTACCTGCGTTTGCGACCGGATTGTCGCCCCATCTTTGCTGGGCGTCCGGCCAGGGCAACACCTTGGTGCTGTTTATGTCTCCACCATGTTCCCAGTATCAGCAATCAGCTGAATTTCGTTTAAATGTAGCTCTCCGAGGGCCATTTCAGCTTGTTTCCAAACAGCTCCTCTGGAAGGAGGGCCTCCCTCCAGAAGGTACACCTGCCTGGCCAGCCTGGAAGGTCCCGGAAGAGAACCACGTTCCGCTCCGCTCTGATGGGCACTATCTCCGCTTACAGGTACAGGTGCCATTGTGCTTCTTGCACTTTCCGTGTCCCTCTTCCACGTGGTTGAGCGGGTCCTTCCTTCCGGCAGCGAAGATGTCCCGTCCGCCGTCCCTGAGCCTCGTCTCTCCAGCGACCACAGCAAGCGGGGAGCGCGGCGCTGACCTGACCTTGCGAACCCGATCACCCCCAGGGGGGCCGACGCCTGCCTCCCCTGGCCCCGGTGCCTCATCTCATCTTAATTCAGGAACCTAGACGGGATGAAGATAAAGTTTGGGAGGATTGGCTAATTATCTGTGCTGTATTGGGGAATTTAACGTGCAATTCACCTTTCCCCACTTAGCACTTTATTTGATTCTACCACCAATTACTGTTGGACTGAATTGATTCCCAGGGTACCAATTTTTCAAAATGACTGACGGGGGTGCTGCTTCTCTAAGTACCAATTGACCTAGGTGGATGGGATTAGCGTCCGCAGAGGGTCCTGAGAGGACTCTGCCTGTTCAAACGGTCTCGCCGCTGGAAGTGTGGAAGGAACGTCAGGATCCCTCCTTGAGCCTTTATTCCTCCCGAGCCTGCCTTTCCCGCCCGGTTCCATAGCAACAGCACTGGCCCAGCGGCTGCACTGCTGTGGGCACCAGGAGGCCTGACCCGGGTCTCAGAGGACGTCTGCTAATCCAGGTAGCCGAAGGGAAATAGCAGCGCTGAGCCATCAAAGGCCATTCTGCTCCCCGGGAGCCTGAAGGAGGCTCCGGGGGCTCCTGGTTGGAGTCCCTGTGAAATGCGTCTTGAATGATTTTACGTGAAAACAGGGTTCACTCAGCACGGAGGCTAAACATGTTGAGAACACTCTTTACAAACGGTGATACGATACGATATTTGGGGGGAAGGCTGGAGACGGCAATTTTGAATTTAATTTCTAAGACTTAAGGAGCCCATCAGATGTTGAAAGCAGTATGTATCTGGAACGCAAAAGCTGGAGAGATGTGTGTAGGGATGCAAACACACACACACACACACACACACAGAAACACACACTGGCACGTGTCAAAGGAGACTTGAAGTCAGGGTCTGGCAAAGGAGCATATGGTTGCCTAGGTTGTAGACTTTCCCGCTCTCTGACCCAGAGAAGGGATTGGAAACAACTTCTGTACTTCTCTGTCATACTGCACAGCGAAATGTTATTTGTGAATCAAAAAAAAAAAGCATATTTCATTTTTTATTGGGATCTGGCAATCACCCCAAATGGAAGTCTTGGGGGGGGGGGGGTTCGAACAAGGCACAGGGAGAGACTCTCTGTGGAATTTCTCTGGGAGGTTTGGCCCTAAGTGTATCTTGACTTCCTGGTGAAGTTCCATACCTCTCACAGATATGCACGTCATTTGAAGCCAGAAGCTGATAACGTGAATGAAAAATGGGACCATTGGATCAACTTGTCAAATGATTTCATTGCAGGGGAAGATTAGGCTGCATGACAAGGAAGTCGCTCCCAAATCACCAATTCCAATGGTATTAATTGTCCCTGATCTAGGACGCTGGCACAAATAATTCTGACAAAAGATTTACTGTGCAACATTAGATGCTATTTACTGATAAATGATGGAGCACTTCATTAGCTAATGTTGAAAAATCATGGTAGACATAACAGAATTATTAGGGCTTGTATAGAAATCCCATTCTATAATGAGTTATTACTCTAAAATAATAGCAGCAATATGTTACAATTAAGTACTCTAGAAAGGAGCTTTCCACAAGAAAGGTGCCAGGATTTGAGTGATCTCCTGAACCGCTACTCATTACAAATGAATTCCACTGGCTTCTATCCATCAAAACTCTACTTTCAAGAACTTAATGAGAGAAAACAACAGAGTGGCTCGGGCCTGTGTTACTCTAAGTTATACCAAGTTTCAAACCGGGAGCAAAATAGCCAGGGAAACTTTTCTCTCCTTGATTTTTTTTTCTTTCTTTCTTTCCTTCTTTCCTTCTTTCCCTTTCTTTCTTTCTTTCTTTCTTTCTTTCTTTCTTTCTTTCTTTCCTTCCCTCCCTCCTTCCCTCCTTCCCTCCCTCCCTCCCTCCTTTCTTTTTCTTTCTTTCTTTCTTTCTTTCTTTCTTTCTTTCTTTCCTCCCTCCTTCCCTCCCTCTTTTCTTTTTCCTTCTTTCTTTCTTTCTTTCTTTCTTTCTTTCTTTCTTTCTTTCTTTTCTTTCTTTCTTTCTTCCCTTCTTTCTTTCCTTCCTTCCTTCCCTCCCTCCTTCCCTCCTTCCCTCCCTCCCTCCCTCCTTTCTTTTTCTTTCTTTCTTTCCCTTTCTTTCTTTCTTTCTTTCTTTCTTTCTTTCTTTCTTTCTTTCTTTCTCTTTCTTTTGTAGCTGTGCTCATGCCACAGGCAGCCTTGCTCCTGGGCCTCATCTATCCTGGTGTCACAGATACCCGTTAGGTGAGCGGTTGGCAATGCTCTGGAACCCACGGCCCTCTCTGTCTCCCATTCAGGTCCCTCTTCCTAAACAGCTTGATTAAATAAAGTGTAATTAGGAATACTTCTGCAAGACCTTCATTTCTGTGCATCAATTGATTCTTGTTTTTGCTTTGCTTTGGGTGTTTCCTCTTAGAAATGTAAGACCAGATAAGCAAAAAAGGACGGTGCAGGACTGGTAGAAAAGAAGGGATGAGATTTAAGATCGCATCTGTAGTAGCCCAGGCCTCAGGCCCTCGGGCAGACTGCCACGCACCGGAGTTCTGCAGATGGGATTATTTTTGTCCGCGTATTTGACACCTTTTGCTCCAAATGAGGGTGGAAGAAATGGGGTTTGAAGTCATTCCAGCTTTCCAGAGGCACATTTATGCCATGTCGCCTTTATTCGGTAGCTGTTATTTGCAGGGCACCTGCTGGGAGCCGATTCCAGCCGACCACACCGGCACGGCACTACCAGCCACACCATCGGTAGACGTGGTCTGTGCGTGGCTGGGAGAGAAGGACCCAAAGACACAGGTGATGGAGTAACTTGCTCAAGTCCACACAGCTCACGGGAGGCAGCAGAATCTGCACCGAGGCCTGGAGGGGAGGCCGGTGCTTTCTCTACCTGGCTTTGCCTTTCCATGCGCAGTGCACGCTGTTGACCTTGTGATCACCTTGTGATCACCTCTGTCGCCGGGAATGTAATTTCGAGATCTGAGCAAAACCATGCGTGTTCGCTCATGACGTACGGCCGCCCTCCCTTGTCTGAAGGCCGTGCAGACCTCGTGGGTATTTCTGGGGAGCCGTCAAAGAATCCCAAGAAAGGAGGCCGGTGGTTTCTGTAAGATAATATGTTTTCGGCTGGCTCCCGCAGAGGTGAGTTGACAAGGACGACATGTGTGTCCCCGGTTAGGAAGATTGGAGCCTGCGTGTAGACGTCTAACTTGATTTGATTTCCAGCACCCTTATCTCAAAATGTTGAGGAGCAGCAAAGTTTTATGATTTATTACCTTAAAGCCACAAAATCTCTGGGTGACAAAATGCAGCTACACTTCATCCTCTTCCCAGCTGCTGTTGAAACACACAGAATTGTTCTGCATCGCAAACGGTTTTTGAAACAGTGGCCGTTAGTGACGGACGTGTGCTCATTTATGCCTGGAACGGAACACGCGGGACTTTCCCATTTATTTGGAAAGTAGACCTCGCATGATAGAAATGAGTTGTGCCCTCCTTATGGCTTTCAATAATGTGGTTATAAAAAGTAAAAATCATAGCGGGCCAGCTGAAAGGAGCACAATATACAGATTTCTAAAATAGTACTGTCATGTTAAAATGCAGTTTATCTGGAATTAGTACATACTGGTTAATGCAGATAGTCCATTAGCTGTCTAAAATAAAATTGGTAAATGCAATGACATATTTTCTTGTTTAAGCATGGGCCTTCTAATGAGGTATATTAAACTTCCCTACCCGTTTATCGACTAAAAGAGCTTCACTTACGTCTCTTGATAAGTATTCCCTGTGCGGAACGCCAAAGATCGTATTGGATTTGGGCTAATTTAGGATAATAATTAAAAACATACATTGCTTCCCCGGCACAATTCCTCAAAGTTAAAATTATCGAATTTTATTTCAGTTTTGTCTACAGAACGGTGACAGGTGCTTCAAGGAGTACGAGTTTTCCCTGCTTACTGAAATTTTGCCGTGCCTCGAGGTAGCATCGGCTACAGGGTGGAAGGACGTAGAGGTCGTGTGGAAGGACGGGCTGACCTCACCGTTGGATGGCATTGGATGTCACCACCGCTGGGACTGCCGCCAGAAGCCCGTGTCTCTGAGGATGAAGCAAAATCTAGAACTCGAGCCAGGGACGGTCCTCAGGAACGCCTGGGAAGGCCATCCTTCCTGGAGGTGCGGACATTCCTCGGACAGCCTCCACCCGGAAGGGCCCAAACCGTGAGCAGTGCTGCCCTGTGTTATTTCCCACTATTTGTTGGCGGGGGGTGGAAAAAGGGTAAGTGAGTTAAATGACCAATTATATTCAAAACAAGTGAATTTAAAGCTCAATTATGAGGACATTCCACTGAGCTTAATAGGTCTATAATTTATCAGGAAGGTTGGCTCTCCTTTGCGGGGCTGCAAAAGGGAGAAGCAAGCAGGAAGAGAGACAACTGGAGTGCCAGCGTTAGGAGGGAGGGGAGAGGACAGAGGCCAGCTTTGCTGCAGTCACACAGCCCCGGGCACCGCTGGCGGGTCGCGAGATAGCGCAGCCGCGGTGGGAACGTTGTGGGGGCCCCTCAAAACACTGAGCCTGGAGCAGCCACAGGCCGGGCAATCCCACCGCCGGGTGTTCAACCCACAGGACTGAAGCCAGTATCTCAAATCGCTGCTTGGGCCCGCGCCCACTATAGCCTGGACACAGCCACAGCTCGGAGAATGTGCCACGGCCCAGCGTCGGCACACGGTGAACGGATCAGAGAACGTGGTGCACGCAGGGCCGGGCAGGGTACTGAGCACTGACAGACAGGGAAATCCTGCCATGTGTGACATTGTCCAGCCACGCAAGGACAGATCTGCTCGACTCCGCTCCAAGGAGGATCTTCAAGAGTCAGAGTCAGGGGAGCGGGGAGCAGGGTGGTGGTTGGGGGGCGGGGGGAGGGGGAAAGGCACCGAACCCGTCTGAAGTTCAGTCACACAAGGGGAGTGGGGCCCCGAGGTCTGCCGGGCCACACTGTGTCCGCAGGTAACAATGGGTAAGTCTCATCTGGAATGTTACAACAAGGAACCGACGGCTCTCTGTGGGTGGAAAACCGGAGGCCTTCAAAGGACAGGTGTCAAGGCCGCGTCGCCTGAGACCTGGCCTCACCCTGCCCTTACGGTTTCAAAAAGAGAGCCCGTTATTACAGGAAAGCCCCTCTCCCCAGTTTCCCTGGACGATTATCTACGCCCGCATTTACAGGGAGCAAGCAGGGAGGACCGAATTCCTCCAAGGTCACGCGGTGATCCACGGTCCAGGCCAGGCCCCGGTCCTGCCCGTGGAGCCAACGGGCCCTCGGTGTCCTCCTGCCCGGGCCGGGCCGTGGTGGGCACTTTGGACGCATGGTGTGAGGCTGGCGGCTCAGGTCTCGCCCCGGATCCCCCCCGCTGTTGGTTGACATGGCAACCCTAGGGTGGCTTTAAAATAGCGAGATCCGGGGTGTGCGTGCGCGCGGGGCCGACGCCTGGTGGGCACCGATGGCTGGTGGGAGGGCTCTATTTAACCAGACAGATAACACAAACCCGGCCCCTCGAAAGCAGCATCTGGCTAATATAATATGGCCCCATAATTCATTTTTAACTTCCTCTAATGGCTCCAGTCATTGCGTCATTACAAATATTAGGTGTCTGGGGGAGGGGCGCGCGTCTGCGCCTGGACGGGCCCGGCGCGGGCGGAGGCCGCGCTAATCTAATTAGAAAGGTAGCCGAGCTGAACGGCTGTGCTCGCTCCTCCTTAGCATTCACAAGTTAGGTCCCAGCAGATGCGCTGTGAAATTAATTTCCTCTGGTGTAACCAGAAACTCTCTGTTATGCAATTTCCATTTCACAGATGATAACCTATTATCACTTTATTCAAGGAAAATGTGTTAATAGCCACAAGGAAAATTGAATTATTCATATTTGCTCATTTCTATTCTGAAGCAAGCTCTTCTCTTTTCATGCATTGGGAGAAGGCTAATGTAAACATGACCAGATCCTTGTAAATTGGCTTGTAGAAGAGGCTGTTAGCATACTGCCTGGGGACGGCTCCAGGACGGAGGTAATGACTGATACTGGGAAGTGCGGCATGTGGGAGGCAGGCTGCTACCAGGTGGTGATGTGAGCTAATGGGAGCCAGGTCAAACACTTCAGCTGTTAATTCAGAACTTCGGCAGTGGAGACGCGGGAGGCACGGAGGTAACAAGTGGGAGCGCTCTCCCGGCCTGAGCCGCCCTGGCAGGGGGAGCCCGGCTGCGTGGGAAGGGCCAGGACGCGCCCACAGGTTGCGCGAGGGGGGGGGGGGGGGAGGGTTGCAGGTGCACCTGTTCGGGGAGAGCCGAGGGGAAGACACGATTTAGAGAGGTCACTTTGCACTTGGGGCCCAGAAGCCAAGTTCTCCCGGGTCAACTGCACAGAGGATCCACGGTCCCCTCTGGTCGCTGGTTGTGACTCTTCCAGACCCAGAATTCTGGGCTGGGTTTCGGCCCTTGTCCTTAATGACACGGGAACGAGAGCCTGGATTGCTGGACGGGGCTCAGCCAAGAGGGTCCTCTGGGCCCCCACTGGACCTTCCCGGGTGTAGGCTGGGAGCTGAGGTCCCCAGGAGCAGCCTCGGAGCGCACGGCAGAGCACACGGGTGACGCACATCTGGCCCGCGCGCCCCCCATCGAATCACCTTCTTCGCGCTGAGCTGAGGGGGACAGGGCACGCTCCGAGCACCCGTCATGCCCCCTACCGTGCCCTGGGCAGGACTGGGCAGGCTGACACAGACAGGCACGGACAGAGAGGAAGGTGCGTGGGTGCGTGCGCGCACACACACAGAGGTGGGGCCTCGCGCCCTCGCGCAGAGAATCAGCGCTTTGGATTGGTGTTTCCAGAGTTGGAACCGGTAGCAGGCATTGTCGGCAAAACCAAGAGGCCGGTGGTGGAGGAAAGGCTGTGGGGCCTGACTGACCGGACCCCAAAGCCCCCTTCCTCCCGTTCCCAGCTCAGAACCTAGGACGGCAAGCTCCCCGGACTTTCCTTTTCGCCTGTGTAAACCGGGGCTGACCCCCGCACTCACCTTGGCCTGCTCCGTGGGTCTTGCTTGAGCTTCCTGTTTCCGGGTGGGGTCGTGCAGGGAGTCTGAGCGGGCCGGGTTCTGGTCTGCAGGTGGGTGTCTCCTGCCGGGCAGGTACGGGTGGGCGGACAGACAGAAGTTCACGGTGCGGGGTGGGGGGCACCGTGGAGGGAAGCCGACCACAGCGGGTGCACCACGAGTTTCCGTCAAAATGCCCGGAACCGGGAGCCTCGGAAGGAGTGTCTCAGCTGGGGCAGGAGGGGGTGCGCCTGGCGTGCATGGAGGCCCGAGGAAGCCTGTGGTCCCGTGGCGTTTGGGGAGGGGGGAGGGACTGGCAAATCCTTTCGGGCTCCTGGAGGACCGGGCTGGAGGCCTCTCCCCGCAGAGGAACACTCAGTCCCCCTCGCCTTCAGAACTGGCTGTGCCTTGGGAAGAGGGGGACATCCCTCTGGCCAGGAGATCTCACGAGGTAGAAGGTTGGCAGAGCATAAAAATGAATGACCTGGGGGCGCCTGGGTGGCTCAGTCGGTTAGGCAGCCGACTTCGGCTCGGGTCACGATCTCGCGGTCCGCGAGTTCGAGCCCCGCGTCGGGCTCTGTGCTGACAGCTCAGAGCCCGGAGCCTGTTTCGGATTCTGTGTCTCCCTCTCTCTGACCCTCCCCCGTTCATGCTCTGTCTCTCTCTGTCTCAAAAATAAATAAACGTTAAAAAAAATTAAAAAAAAAAAAAAAAAAATGAATGACCTGAAGTGAGTTATTCTACAGACGTAATTTTTCACGTTGTATGTTCGGACATGCTCGCTGTTGGCGTGTCAGAGCAAAAATATGTTGAATATACATATTTTAAACATTTATACTCTGATGCAGATATTCTGATAGATTCGTGGGTAGGTACATGTATAGACCATCTTCAGAGCGGGGAGATGGCCCCTTTCTATCCACTAGGCTTCTTCAGACTCTTGTCTGATATTCGGCCCAAAGACATATGGCAGGAGTCTCAACGTCATCATTGCAAGTTAATTTATCATCATTTTAATGAAAGCATTAATATATTTGATTGCTCAGGCTGGTCCTTAGTGTTACGTATTTTAAATCCACTTTTCACTGATATGGGTAAGGTTTTCTTTAGATTTGTGAAGCAAATTACTGTAATTTACGTATAAAGTAGATTGATAAACTGAAGACCTTGTTTTTAAGTTCAGTATGATGATATCACATGGCCCAGGATTTTATTTATTTTTTAATTTAATTTAATTTAATTTAATTTTAAAGTTTATTTAAGTTTATTTATTTGTTTTGAAAGGGGGGGGAGAGAGAGAGAGAATGTGCACGGGGGAGGGGCACAGAGAGAGAGGGGGGTGGAGAGAGAATCCCAAGCAGGGTCCACGCTGTCAGAACAGAGCCTGATGTGGGACTCGAACTCACCAACTGTGAGATCATGACCTGAGCAGGAACCACGAGTGGGACACTTAGCTGACTGAGCCACCCAGGCACCTGTCTTTTTCAGAATTTTGTGTGAACGCAGGTTTTCCTTTCTCTGGGATAAACGGTCTGTGAACCAGTCTGACACCATCCTGGAAAAATCCATCCTTCGTGACTGTTCCGTGACCCGAAGCCTTCTGGAGCACAGCCTACCCTACCGTGTTCTTTCTTTCTGTTTAACCACACTCTTGAGGGCACCCTTCGGGCGCAACATCCCTGCTCTGCTCTGGAGAGAAGACTGCAATTCTCCAACATCCCCTTCCTAGAGGCCCCCCCCCCCCCCCCGCCACCTACCAGCCTCTGGGGCTGTCAAAGCAGGCCTCACCGGAGGCGACACCGCAGAGTCTGGTGGCTTGTGTCCGCCAGTCCCCTGGACAAACTGTTTCTCAGCAAGCTGGACTTGCCAGCCTTTTTCTTCAATCTTCTGTCTCCGTGGGCCTTTGGAGGATATTTGGCACATACTTCCCTTGCACAGAACAAATGGGAAAAAGATCACTTTAATGCCGGGCCACTTAGTAGTTGCACGTTTACTTGATAAAGCGATTGCTACACCTTTTCCACCACGGGGGTCCCACTTTGCATTCTACCCAGCAATGTATGCGCGTGAAGGGGTTTGTCCCCCTTACCAGTGTATCCTGGCCAGATTTTGTTTTATTTTAGCCACTCTGATAGGTGTCTCATAATATCTCATGAGTTTGATTTTGCATTTCCCTAGTGGATAATGAAGCTGAGCCCCTTGTTAGGCATTTATTGACATCTGTGCATCCCATTTGGTGACTTGGCGTTCGTGCGTCCTGTCCATTTTCTAATTGGATTTTTTGCTTTTATTCACTTTGAGTACTGAAGGCTCTGTATACCTGGTAGAAAAGAGTTCTTTGTCAGAGAGGTGACTTATCAGTGTCTTCTCCCAGGCCACCGCTGGTCGTCTTGTCCTTTTCACGGGGAGCTTAACCGAACACTGGGCTTAATGTTAATGGCGTCTGAGTTATCAGTTTTTCCGTTTGTGAATTGTTTTGAGCGTCCAAGAGCGAGTCTCGGAACCTGAAGATTTTGTCCATTGTTTTCTTTCTGTTTTATATTGTTGCATTTTTACATTTAAGCCCATGATCCATTTTGAGTGATTTTTTATATAAGGTGTGAGGTGTAGGTTGAGGAGTATTTTTATTTTGTTTCTTTGCTTTGGTTCTATGGGGTTTTCTTGTTTCTGTTATTGTTTCCTGGGGTGTTTTGTTTTTGATTTTGTTTGTTTTGCTTATGAATGTCCACTCCAGCCCCGTTTACTGGTAAGGCAATACTTCCTGGGATGATTTACCTTGAGCCTTTGTCAACACTCCATTGAACATATTTTGTGGTTCTATTCTGGGTTCTCTATTCTGTTCCATTGAACAGAATATGTCACTGTTCAAATACCACGCGGTGTTCATTACTGATGATGTGTCACGAGCCTTAATATCCTCCCACCCTGTTCTTAATGTCCAAGGTGGTCTTAGCTATTGTGCACCTGTGCTTTTCATAGAAATTTTAGAGTCAGTTTGTGTATGTCTGAAAACACCATGCTGGGATTTTGATCGGGATTGCATTGAGCCTGCAGCGCAGTTCAATCTTTTTCCACGTTGAGTCTTTCGATCCACGAATCCGGAGTGTCTCTCCATTTATTTAGACCTTGGACTTATTTCGTGAGAAATGGATCATTTTCAGCATCTCGATGATATACATGCTTCATACCTACGCATTTCACTTTCTTTATTGCAATTGTCTATGGTACTTGCTTTTAATTCCAGTCCTCATGTATTCGTTGTTAACGCATGTAAATGCGATTGCTTTTTCTACGTGGATTTTGTATCCTGCAACGTTGCTGAAGTCACAGATTGCTTCTGGGACATTTTTGGAGATTTCTTGGGATATTTGTTTTCTTAATGAACTAATCTTGTTATCCTTATGTAATGTTCGTCTGT
This sequence comes from Panthera onca, assembly GCF_046562875.1. Lineage (NCBI taxonomy): Eukaryota > Metazoa > Chordata > Mammalia > Carnivora > Felidae > Panthera > Panthera onca. Next base: position 91,601,588 of record NC_138350.1, read on the forward strand.
CTTTCTGGTAATTTTCTTTGCACCTAAGTGTGCTTTATCTTCTATTAGGATAGCCACACCTTGTGTGTGTGTGTGTGTGTGTGTGTGTGTGTGTGTGTATGTGTGTGTGGTATATCTGTGTCCATCATCCTACTCCTATTATCTTTGTCATTGAATTTGTTGTGAGTTTCTTCTGAGAGCATTGTTTGAGGTTGGTTTTGTGTGTTCATTGTTTTAATTTAATTTTGACTCACTTGTAATGGGTATTATTTACACTACTTACAATTATGATGATTATTGATTTGTTACCCTTAGGTCGGCCATTTTACCTACTTTTTAAAATTTTTTTAACCTTTATTGATTTTTGAGACAGAGAGAGAGAGAGAGAGAGAGCATGAATGGGGGAGGTTCAGAAAGAGAGGGAGACACAGAATCTGAAACAGGCTCCAGGCTCTGAGCTGTCAGCACAGAGCCCGACGCGGGGCTCGAACTCACGGACCTCGAGATCATGACCCGAGCCGACGTCGGACTCTCAACCGACTGAGCCACCCAGGGGCCCCTGTTTTACCTGTTTTTGCTCCTGTCCCTTGTTCCTCTGATTCTCCTTTGGAGTCCCATGTGTTACTTTTACATGACTAACAGTTTTCTCTGTTTGCCGTGTTTGTAGTTGTATTGTTGTGTGGCTGCCCTGGGTACTGCACGGTAGTTGTTGTGTCACGTCCGGCGAAACATGCTAACCTTACTTCCATGGTTCTTCTCCATCCCTGCTCCGCAAGTACTGTGCCCAGTATGGACCGGTGTTACGATGGTGTGGTGCTCATCAAGCACGATTTAGAAAACGCCGAGGAGTTCAGGCCGCTGCATTCACCCACAGGCATGCCTCGTACTGACCCTTCTCCTCCCTTCTGCTCCCCCATTTCCCCTTTGGCCGCATCTTTTCTGAGGCTCGACTCCCTCCAGCCTTTCTTTAAGCCCAGACCCACCAGCAGCAAGTTCCCTCTTCTCCAGATTTCCTCGTGAGAAAATGTCTTTATTGTCCCCCTATTCCTGAAATATTTGTTTGTTTTTTGCCGGATGCAGAATTCGTGGCTGAAGGTCCTGTCATTCAGCACTTGGACAATGCTCTGTCCCCTTCCGGCGCCTCTGTGGGGTGGCATCGGACGTTGCTGGCTTTGCCGCTCTGAGGATAATGTGCTGTCGCTCTCCGGTTGCTCTCAAGATCTTTTTCTTTGCCAATTTTCAGAGATTTCATTGTGACACATCTTAGTTTGCATAGACTTTTCCTTTTGAGTTTATCCTCCTCGGGCGCACTCAGCTTGTTGAATCTCCAGGTTGCCATCTTTTGTCAGATGTGGCGATTTTCTGTCGTCGTTTCTTGAAATGCTCTCTAGCCCCTCTCTCTGCTGTCCTCCGTGGGCTCCAGGATGGGAATGTGGCTCCTGCCCGCGGCCCGAGGCCCCGGAGGCTCTGTCCATTTCTACTCTATCCCTTTTCTCTCTGTGGTTCTGGAGGGTGAACCCCATCGATCGGTCCCCACGCCGCGGTTACCGGCTTGCTAGTGAGCCCGTCCGGGGAGGTTTCCACTCTCAGTGGTTGTGTTCATTAGCTTTAAAATTTCCAGTTAGTTCTTTCTTAGAAACTTGTATTTCATTGCTGATATTTCCCTTTCCCATTTGTCCAAGACAACTTGTGATTGGTTGTTGAGCTACTTTGACGACGGCTCCTTTAAAACCCTTGCCGGGCGCTTCTGACGCGTGATTTGTCTCCGCGTTGGCCACGGTGGATTGCTTCTGGTTCACGTTGTGATTTCCCTGCTTGTTAGCGTGTTGAGTGGCTTTCGATCATATCCTGGACATTTGGTCTGTTATGTTAGGGGATTCTGATTCCCATTGAAGTCCCCTATTTTAGCAGGCTGCCCCAGGCCTAACTGTGTGGTTCCCATGATAATTCATTTATTTTTTTTTTTAATTTTGAGAGAGAGAGAGAGAGAGAGAGCAAGCAGGGGAGGAGCAGAGAGAGAGGGAGAGAGAGAATCCCAAGCAGGCTCCGCACTGTCAGCACAGGGCCTGATGCGGGGCTCCGACTCAGGAACTGTGAGATCGTGACCTAAGCTGAAGTAAGGCGCTTAACGGACTGAGCCAGCCAGCACCCCCCCCCCCCCCCCACCCCAGGGATCATTTAGCTTTCAGAGCCTTTGTGCTGATATTTTGGTCTGCTTAGTTTGTCTGGCACCGCCATGGCCTTGCTCAAATCTGGCGGCTATGGCTGGGGGTGGGGGGAGGGCAGAAGGAGCTTCCCCTGCTGGCTTAGCTCCTCACCAGGGATCCAGGTACATCTATGTCGAGGAGCAAGGCTCGGGCCCAGGGGGGGAGAAAAGCCACTCGTCACAGGAGGGTCTCCTTGCCAGTGTTCTGGGCCCACCTATGACTGTTGGGAGGCCCCCGTTCAGCCTGGGAGGGGATGGGCCTGGGCTGCCTTCTGCTGCCAGAGTGCACACATGTTGACTCAGTGCTTTCAAAGGTATCGTTTGTCCTCTTAGGAAAAAGAAAAAGTTCCAGAAGTCAATGTTATTCGGTACCGACCAAATTCCCCTCTTGCTCAGCCGGAATCACAGAAGTGTGCTTTCCTCATAAACACTCGCCAAGCTGACTCCCAACTGGCCCCAACCCCGCCTGCTCGTAAGACAGCAGAGTTCCCAGACCTGACCACGTTTCTTTTACAAAATGATCTGATTCTGTGGCGCTCTACAAACCGAATGAGTTAGTCTCTCCACATTCCCGCAAGGGGTCACCCATGGCTTTCAAAGCGCTCCAGAGTATTCTGAGGGACTCGGCGGACCGGCTCCGGACGTCCTGCCCCTCCAGCTTCAGTCTCTTCTACGCCACGTCCCCAGCCCCACCTGATCTGCTGAGGGGAGCTCACGTGCAGAGCTCATCAAGTAATTTCAAGGGTCAGTGTGTCCTGTTATGCTCAAATTCTTATTGCCGGGGAACAGATTAACCATGTAGACTGGCTACTTGGTTGCTTTTGAGTCAAAAAGCAGGTGTCTCGTCTGGGGAAACGGGGGCACGACCATGGCTGAGCCAGCACGGAGGGCACGGACGCTGATGCCCCGGCAGGAGGAAGCCCGGGCTCTGCGTGCGGGAAATATCGAGGCTGTGGAGTCTGGAGCCCGGAGCTGACTCCTTCGCGGCCGCGTAACGCCCCCCAGGTTCAGCTGCCGGGGCGCAGCTTTCCTTCCCGCACCCCGTCTGGCTCCGGGGGGCCCCTCTGCGTCCTGGACCGTGGGAAGGCACACGCGTCTCAGCGTTCTCACTGTGTGTGGGAAACTCCCGGAGCATCGAAAAGCCCCACTTCTGCCGATGGATGACCCCTGGGTCGCAGGCAGACAGGAGCTGGTGGAGAACCCCCGTCACCCTCACGGGAGGGCCCTGGGAGGGGGGAAGAGGGCTGATCACTCACCCAGCTGTTTGCTCGCTCTCTGCTCTGGCCCGGGCCGCAGACGGGCCCGCCGCTCTGCGTGCAGACTCCGTCCTGCCGCGGGGGCCCCCGCGTGGAGCTCCGTGAGGCCTTCTGAGCCCCCACTCCGGCCCCTGTGCGTCCACCGCCGGCCCCACGGCGGCTTCTGCTCGCTGCTGCTTCCCTGCCCCGTGGCCCCGGGATTCCGGGCTCTGCTCCGCCTTCTGGTCAGGACACGGCATGTTGCCTCCCTTCGGGGAGCTCCACTGCGGGGTCCAAGTGCACTTTTCCTCTCTCGACAAAACCCGGATTCGTGTTTCAAAGTGCTGGTTCCTGACGTGGACTTCAAGACTCTGTTCAGGGAGGAAAAAGCCCAGAAGGATCACTGCCGACTCTGCCCTTCCTTTCCGTGATGCTCTCCGGTGTCCCGGTTTTCCCGGAACCACGAGGGCGGCGATGGGAAGCTCGGGGCGCGTTCTGTGCCCCAGGCCCCTGAGAACGCGGGGTGCCAGCTGCCCCGGCCGGTCCCGGCCTGGGAACCGTGGTCGGGGAGAGGAGCCCGGGGGCCTTGTCCTGGTTTCACCACGAGGGCAGGGAGAGGGAGGGAGCTCGGGCTCCGGGAGGGGTCACGGCCGTAAAAACTTGAGAGAGACGGATCCGTGGGAGTCTGCCTGCACCCGCACTGGGCACGGGGCTCAGACAGGATCCTGAAGCGGCAGTGAGCTGTGGGGGGCACAGCAGCGGACCCCAAAGACGTTCGCATTCGAATCCCTGGGACCTGGGAACGCGTCATGTCGGGCGGCGAGGGGGCACTGAGGTCGTGGTTGGATCGCAGGTGGGGCAGTTATTCCGGGTCACCAGCTGGGCTCGGCGTAAGCACGAGGGTCCTTACGTGTGGCAGAGGGGTCCGCAGGGTGAGGCCAGAGTGACGCTGTCAGGAAGGTTCCACTGGTCTTCACTGGCTCTGACGCTGGAGGGCGGGACCACAGGACAAGGAATACAGGGGCTTCCAGAAGGGGGAAAGGCAAGAAACAGGTGCTCGCCTGGAACTCCGGAACGGGAAGCAGTGCTACCGACGCCTGGACTTTCTTTCAGGGACACTCATTCTGGACTTCCGACCTCCGGAACTATGAGATTATATGTTCGCGTGGTTTTAAGCCACGGACGGGCGGTAACTGATGACAGCAGCAGTGGGAAGGTGACGGGCGTCCCGCTGAGAGGCGGTAGGACCTCCTCAAGGGGGTGTCCTGCACGGGCATGTGCTCTGCGGGAATGGCCCTGACGGGAGCGTGGCTCCAGGATTGGGGGGCAGCGTTGACGCCCCGCGGGCCAGGTGGGGGGCTCTTGCAGGCATCCAAGCAGGAGGAGGAGGGGGCTGCTTACGCCAGGACTGGGCAGAAGGCTGGGACGAGTTTATGGAGTGATGACGGGCCGGCAGAATGAGCGGACCCGGCCGGCCGCTGCTGGTGACAGCAGGGGCCGGTGCTGCCCAGGAGGAAGGGGCTCTCCCGTGTGATGGCGACGCCACGCGTGCCGAAGAGAGTCGCGGGGCGTGGGGGGTGTCTGATGAGATCCGGGGTGACTGTGGGGAGCAGGCACGGGGTGGCCCGCAGACAGCTGTGCATATGGATGTGGGGCAAGAGGGGAAGTCTGAGCGTAGGTGTAAATTCGAGAGTCATCAGCATATAAATGATAATTGAAGCTTTACCTAGGGATCAAGAAAGAAGATGCTAATAAAACGATCGAATGGTAAAATGGAAAAGCAACAGAAGGAAGGTAATAATGAGAGGAACCCCACAGGGGAAAGAAAGGGAAACGTACCAAAAACTGAGGAGAGAGAGAGAGAAAGAGAGAGGACGGGGGGAATCCGGTGTTGTCGCCGAGACTGGTTTCGGGTGGCTGTGCTGGACGCTGGGCTGAGCACAGAACGAGCGGGCGAGGTCCTGTGGTGGCATCTCCCTCCTCGCCCCCCAGGGAAGGGCGGGGGATGGCGCCTGGGGGTCCCCATGTGGCAGTGGGGGGCTGGCCCGGCTCCCGCAGGCTGGAGGCCCTCGAACGTGGCCTTGGAGCTCGTCGGGGGCCTGTCCTCACTGGGGTTCGGACACATCAATCAAGGGGTCTCAACATCACCTATTCCGACGGTCCGTTTGATTCAGGGGCTTGGAAACCAGGGTGAGGGTGCTCCCCCCGCTCCTTCCTTCCCCTTCGCTCACGGCTCCGAGCCGCGAATACCCTGTATTTATGTTGCTTCCCTTGAAGTAAATGCCTCCCCTCGAAAACCGTGCCTCAGATGGCATTTCACACTTGCCGAAGTGAAGTGGGAGGACGACTTAAGCCCTCGCTTCGAACCCCGGGGGTGCAGCCCGGTCCCACTGGCCGAGCCGCCCGTCCTCACCTCCTGGCACCACACTTCCCGGACGAGCTCCCTGCGCTGTGCAGCCAGGGGCGAGGCAAAGGAAGACGTGTGGTGCTCTGGGAGCCACCCAGGGCGAGGGTGGGTCACCGTCACGTTTGCAGGAAAGAGGCAAGTCGGCAGCTTGGAATCAGCCACGGTAGGACGTCGGCAAATAACACAAATGGGAGCTTTTATTTATTTACGCGTTTGTTCGCTTTCATTTTGGGGGAACCCGCGGTTAGACATTACCAGCGTCCCACTGGCTCATCTCTGGAAACGTTGGCTTAATCTGCACGTCGAGCGTTTCGTTTGATGCCCTGCTTTGAAGCTCACGGTTTTCCCACCGCAATTCGTCAGGATTTTCATGGTGTTGGTGAGAACTTTCCCGCAGACCTCACGGCCACCACCAAGCTCGTGTCCCACCAGCTGGGTGAGCGCATTTGTTTTATGCGTGAAATCTTCTCCAACCCACTGACGCCAGTTCAGAGGGACGGACTGAGAGCCGACTCCTGGCAGGGATGGAACCACAGCAGAGGAAGGGACACTGCGGGGACCCTGAGGCCACGAAAGCCTCTGAGGCCCTCGAATGGAGAGGGAGCTGAGGACGGGATTGACTGGGTCACAGGCTCAACAGAGAGGCTGGGCAGGTGGTTTAGGGCTCCAAGAAAGCTACTTCGAGAAGCACAAGAGTACATGGGAACCCGGGCCACTTGCTCTGGAGCCCTCAGGGGCACCTGCTCCAGCCCGTGTCCCTGCTGCCACCGCTCCCAAGTCCGTTTGTCTTCCTGCGTGTCTGGCCCCTGCCCACCAGCCTCCGTTCCGGGCGTGGGGGGCACCAGAAGGGACCACAGGGCCATCCCTCCCTTCACTGTCCTTGCCGTGGGGATTTCCGACACACAGAAGACAGTGGTCATGACCTCACATGGTGACCGCAGGCACATCCTTTGTGGCCCCAAATCACAGGTGCGCCACTCTCCACACTTACCTACCAATAAACACGCCTGCCTCACCAATTTCTGTGACCCCTCGCGTGGCTGAAACTGCACCCGATCTCCTTATCCCCTTATCAAAGGGAGGCCCGCTGCTCACAAAACAGACCTACGATCTCCTGGAAAGGTTGCAATTCCATCTCGGCATCCTGCACAATGTGCACTGAGTGGCAGAGTCATGTGGCAAGGTCACGGTCCCCGCGGAGTCTCCAGGGAGCAGAGGGAGGCAGAGAGCGCACCCCGTGCAGGTGTCCAAAGGCGCTGGGGCAGCTGCAGGGGCCCCAGGGCTGCGCAGAGGGAGGCAGGACAGCGGTGCAGGCTAGGTAGTGGGGCCTGCGGGCCCTGGAGTGGGGTCCCCATTGCCGTGGCCTTTCCTCCCCAGAAGACTGATCCCGGAAGGAAGGTGAGCCGGCAGGTGCCCCTGTGCTGTGAGCTGAGTGCGGCAGAGAGAATGTACAGGGCTTTCCAGAGAGTTACAGAGGCGTCCCTGTCACAAGGATCCCCACGGAGGACAGCAGAGGGGCCCGGGGGTGTCGCATGAGCACAGGTGCAGGTGTCTTCTCGGCCTGGGAAGACAGAGGCACCTCGTCTTACCTGAGATCTTTCTGAATCTATTGCACACAAAATAGAAGGATTTGTTTACACAGATTATTCTTTCTACCCTTAGACTCAATTGGTGAATATCTTCGGTTTTCAAAATCATCACAAAGTCGTTTATCTTCGGTTACCCGGATTCCAGATATCCTCAATGTCTCATATACCATAGAATCCAAATTCTTATTTTTTCAGGGAAGTGATGCTCTCACTCGAATATATTCTGCTGTCTTCTTGTAGTGAGTAATGTAGGTGAAACATGTCCCTGCCCTGAGTCCTGGAGAGTCAGGGTTCACAGTTACTTTAATCTCTTACGAGCTGTTTTAAAGGCTACGCACATTATTGCATATTTAGCAAACTATTTCAGCTTTTTAGGATATTTAATTATAGTGTGTGGCTATCAGAAATGGGAGATTATGGGTAGGTACAAATCGGATATATCAAAAACAGTGCACTCTGTTGGATACAAACATTGCTTAGTGGGTTTTTTTAAAGGCTAAACATTTTTCTCTGGAGTTGGGTACATGTCTTAAAAGTACTTTTGGGGGGCACCTGGGGGGCTCAGTCAGTTGAGCATCCAACTTTGGCTCCGGTCATGACTCAATGGTTCGTGAGTTTGAGCCCCACTTCTGGGTCTCTTCTGTCAGCGTGGAGCCTGCTTGGGATTCTCTGTCTCCCTCTGTCTCTGCCCCTACCCCGCTCATGTTTTCTCTCTCTCTCTTTCTCTCAAAAATAAATAAATTAAACAAAAATACCATTGGGACTGAAGCAGCGATGTTAGTAAAGTGAACGCTTGATGGGGTCATTGCCACAATGACCGTAACGGGAGACTACTTACGTAACATCTAACTAGCCCGTTTCCTTATCTTGACTTGCAACCAGAGTCATTGAAGAGCTTCTATGATTCCAGAGGGGGGTGTTTATTTAGAAAGAGTCTCCACTAACATGAATAATTGACTCATTGTCCTGAGGCTCCCACACAAGTGGAAGAACAGAGAAAGAACTGTTTATACCCTTTTGATCGAAGGAACCACGTGTTGATGTGCTTGTCGGGCGAGAGTGAGTGTTAAATCCTCACAGACCGCAATGCCTTTGATTCTTTTCTTCAGGCTTATAAAGTGGGTTTCTGTCTAAAAACCCATTTTGACAACAAAAAGCATCCTACTCTGTGCTGGTTTTTAAACACAAAGTACTACAGAAATACATACTCTTTTCCTTGATCATTTTTAAAAACAGTGTGATTTCTACTCATGGCGATAAAAAGAGAGGAGGCATTCCATCCAACATTCCTGCCTCCTTAAGCCTGTTGAAAATGTGCCTTTGCTGTCCTTCTTGTGCCACAGAGAAGTGGAGGGTGCGGGGCGGGCACCACTCTGGCCCTCGGTGTCCGGTCACAAAAGGTCACTTCTCCGCAAGGAGGGTGCCCGTGGGCACGCAAGACCCAACAATGCGTCCTCAGGACTGGATGCCAGAACTGGTGTGGCAGGTGGAGAAGAGAAATTAATTCAAATTACGTGCTCCCCTAAAGTCAGCGGGACAGGTTTCCAGAATCAAGGGAGTTCAACCACGGCAACGCGATGACCCCGATTCTCGTGAAACACTGGCAAGTCATCCAGCAAGTGACTTAATTCCAAGGTTCAGGATGAGGACAGCTCTGTGCGTCTGCCCTGCCTCTGACCCTCCCTGCCACCTGCCACCTGCCACGCTCTCCATTGCCACCCCTTTATCCCTGCACGTCACCCAGTTCTGCACCACCCGCCCGGCCCTCCGTAATCCACCCACCCATATTCGAATGTCCGTGGAGACCTAAGTGGTTTAGGCCATGGGGATGCCACTGAGGAAAGACATAGCCTGGGGAGAAACATGTAACCATGTAGGACGTTACAATACAACGTGCTTACCGCTCTTGAGGCGTGTCGATGTCCCAGAAGGTTAAGGGACACGTGGGAGAGGCAGTGAGGGTAGGAGCGCCCCGGGAAGGGCGAAGGTGAGGCATGTGTGTGTGTTCGGGGTCGGGGGTGATGGCCACAGTGCGGCCAAGGACACGCGGCTTTCCGGCATGGCTGACAGACTGCATTTGGAAGGCCATACCACGAGAAACGACTCTGAAAAAGCCGGCAGGGGACAGATGACGGTGCACCTTGTAAAAGGAATTCAGATCTGAAACTATGCGACGCAGGTGATGGCGTTTATTTAGAGCCTCCTTCCCTCCAAAAAAAGAAAAAAAGAAAAAAGATTTGACTTGATTTCTATTCCACTGGCGTCACTTTCGCTATACTGTGGAGGTCCCACCGGGGGAACCAGAATATTTTTATTCTCTGGCCGTAGCGAGGTCACTACAAACGTTGTCGTCACCGATGGAGGTGCTGAGGGAGAGCAGGAGGGATTGCGTGCGGCCGAATCAGGGAGGTCGGTATATCCACTACCCTCCTCCCCAAATATATCCTAAGTAATCATCTCAGTGATCATCCCCTGACTCACTGCTCGTTCCACTGCTTGTGTAAAGGGGGGAGGTGCTCACCGGAACCGTGAAGAAACATCCAAACGCTTGTGTCAAGGGCTTATCCAAGACCCCCGGGAGAGCTACACATTCGAAATGTTCTGAGTGCAGAAATTCAAATGTTGAGGGAAAAAAACAAAACAAAACATCTCCTTCTTTACCTTCTTCCTTTCTTTTTATTCCTCAATAAACAAAAAAACCTTCTGGTGATTACATTATTTTTTAAAACATCAAGGATGATTTCAACTGAAAAGAATTCAAACCCCGGGAGCCTGGGTGGCTCAGTCGGTTAAGCATCCGACACGGGCTCAGGTCATGATCTCATGGTCCGTGAGTTTGAGCCTGGTCCGTGAGTCTGGGCTCATGGTCCGTGAGTCTGGGCTCATGGTCCGTGAGTCTGGGCTGATGACTCGGAGCCTGGAGCCTGTTCAGATTCTGTGTCTCCCTCTCTCTCTGCCCCTTTCCTGCTTATGCTCTGTCTCTCTCTCTGTCGAAAATAAGCATTAACAAAATCTTAAAAAATAGAATTTGAACTTAAGGCTACAGTTGATTCCACCCCTATGAACATGGAGTAAAGAATAAACAGCAGTGGCCGCCTCTGTTCCTCGCAGCATGCCTGCCCTCTTCACCCAACTGTCGCTTGAAATACGTGAACTTTACGCAGACCAGGAGTCCCCGCATCCTTCAGAACGGCCACAGGCCACATTCAGCCTGGGGGCGGGGGGAGCACCTCGAGGGCCCAGCCTCTCCCGGCGGGGCGGGCGCTGCTCCGGGCTGGGACCCCCGGCCCGGGCCAGTGGAAGGAAGCTCCTTATATCCGCTGGAAATCCCGCTATCGACACCTAAGCCCATTTCCTCCTTTCTCATCCTGAGGGGCAGCTGGTCACCGTCCGCCGGGTAATAACCCTTCAGCGGCCTGAAGATGGTTATTAGGTCTGCTTCTCTCCTCCAGGCTAAATAATCACACATCCTTTAATCTTCCTCCATAGGAGCTATTTTCCGAGTCTTTAATCGTTTCTGCTGCTCTCCACCAAATCCGTGTCAGCTTCTTAAGTCCTGGTGGGCACCTCTTCGGGAGGGGGAAGCACCCACAGTTTCAACGGCTCGGCCGCTGAAGGCCCAGCGTTCTGTCCCGTTGAAGGGCAATTTTGCCCTGACGACGACACAGCCGAATTAGTTTCAAGGCCCCCGCATTCCCGAGAACAGGTGTGCAAAACAGCCACCTCCCCCCCCACGGAAGACGACATGACGATGACAGTAACGATAATAAGAAAACTATGGGAGCGAAAGCGCAGCCCTGAGCCGAGTGTCACCTTTTTAAAGCTGCAGACAGGACACAGTGGTCAGAGGATTATGGGTCATCGCGCTTGGCTGCGACGGCACGTCCTGTGTGAGTATTTTAAATGTCTAGGCCTTTCTATCAGTGTTTTAAACGTGTCCCGACTACTTAAGTGCCTCTTTTTTGGCGTGGGGTTTGTGCCCTTTCCGGTCAAAATCCAAGTCCAGATTTGAGTTTCCCCAAACAGGAGCTTGTGGTCTGAGACGCAGGACAGAATCAGCCAGGTGGCATGGATCTCAGGTCGCAGTCACCTGGAGGCCGTGGGGCTGGGAGGTCGCAGTCACCTGGAGACCCACCTGGCTCGAGGGTCAGTCAACTGGAGGCCATGGGGCTCCCCGAGCGCCTGACTGGATCAGTGTGGGTGGCGGCCCGGACCTCACACGTTTGTCCGGCTCCCGAGCAGCTGGGAGGAGAGCGCGGTGGCGACTTCCTCCATGTGGCCACTCCCGGCAGCACCAGTTTGACTGACGCCCCTCGGCCGAACTCCATACCCCCTCTGACCATTGAGTTAAATTTCACGGTCATGGTTAAATCTGTTTCTCTTCTCTGAGGTGTTACCTGCTGCTCCCAGCTTGTTTTCTTGTACGGTTAACGCGTGTGCTTTGCGTCAGGTCATTGGGAAAATTGATGGGATCGCATCAGGATTTTCCTCAGGGAGGCGCCACCTGCCACCTTCGCAAATATGGGAATCGAACCAGTTATAGGCAGGCTTGGAAGCTTGGAGTGCAGCCGCCAGCACTACCTTGCTTATGATTTAGGCGATCGTGGTCCTATACGTTGATTAGGATTTCACGTACGATACACATAAACGTCATGCGAAAGACTGGAATATTGGACTAGAATTCTACTCTTTTTAAAGTAGGCTCCATGCTGGGTGGGCCCCCAAACGTGGGGCTTGAACTCATGACCATGAGATCAAGATCAGAACTGAGACCAAGAGTCAGGCGCTTAACGGAGGGAACCACCCAGGACCCCCTGGTGTTCCACTTTTTACTGTGGCTTAAGTGGAACCTTTCTTCTCATGTATGTGGTAAGAATCACCCTGTTGATTTTTGTTATGAGTAGATTACTTACAATATAAAAACAATTGATACTATTTCTGTAAAAAGAATACACTTCTTCAAGCCAATCAGATATTTTACCGTTATTTAAAAGAAATATTTAAAATATGTTTAAACTGGAAACATATCCAACCACGTAATAGCTTCAGTTAAATACATTTCCGAATATGTTTTCAAACTCAACATATTTTAACACTAGTAAGGGCCCCTCCTAGAAAGATGGAAACTTTTAAATCAACATCTATATACACTTTTAGATCTGTCCAGTGAGTATTCATCGAACACTGAGCAGGTGCACAAAACATCAATAAAAATTCATTCCGATCCCTTTTATACCCACATCTATGTGCACCAGATGGCCTGTCACAGAGCAGCGGGGTCGTCCTAAGCGAGAGTCTGTGTTTCCTAGACGGAACCAGAGAGAAGAAAGCTTTTCCAAAAGAAAACTGTGAATCTTTGGATTCAGAGATTGAGATGATTTGGGCCAATAACTTGAAAATGTCTCAGTCCTCTGTTATCGCTGAAAGGAGCTCCAAGAAAATGTCTTCTGATGAAGAGGTGTCTTCTTGTTTGTTTTTTTAACTGAAAAAAAAATCTCTAGCTTTTGTCTATTTACTAGTTTTATCTCTGTGCTAATTTCGTCTAGTTTATAAGATGATACAAAGATGGGGTCTCTTCCACAGGAAGTGGAGGAGGACAGTCTGTTTTAACCTGCCACCCTGGGTGGGCTCCTTGTGCGCCCCCTTGTTTAGAAATGAAATAATATTGTTTCAGATGTGGCAATTTCCTTTTATTCTCCAAACAAGTAAAGTGGAAATTGCAAAAAGAAGGGGATAACAGCATAATTACTGCTTTCGTCTGTTCATACCATATTAATGTAATAGAATTATCCTGTAAGGAGACAGAGTCTTATGAATATTTAACAATAACAGCAAGAAAACGCCATCAAGCGGTTATTCTAGGGAACATGTAAAATGCCCCCAAACTTTAGGAGATGAAATAATTGCTCCATCTTTTACGGGGACGACTGGACTGGTTCGTGGTCTAGTGGCCCAATCGAGCCAATGAGGGAAGTGGACAGACGCGTTGTCTCAAAACTAAGCAGGAAGAGAGTTGCACTCCTTGTAAAGTGAGCCCCAAAGCACGGGGGGAAAGAAGAGAACAACCCTGCAGATCTCCACAGAGAAAGGCAGAGAACAAAGTGGAACCAGCAAGCACCCTGAAGGTCAACCAGATGGGTGGGGACTTCTCCAGGAGTATAGTCATAATTGGCAATAGAGATCCAGTCGCCATGGGAACATAGGGGACATGCCACACCCAGAGGGTGGAGTTGTCAGGCGGGGAGGCCAGCCATCTATGAGAGACCCGTCCTGCCGTCCTGCCCCTGCCATGTGGTGCAGTGATGACTCCAGGTGGAAGCTTGAGGGGCTTGGGGACAGGGTGGGGGTGGGGAAGAAGCGGAAAAACAGCCTTCCTCCGAGGTGTGCGGGATGTGCCGGATGGCCCAGCACCAGAGCGGGGACCAGGATGGAGACGCGATGCGGAAGCCAGTCCTGATATTCCAAGCGGGCACCCTGTGGTTTCTGGGGAGCTAGAGCCCAGAAAGCAACGTGGGCTCTTGGCTTTCTGTGAGAGACTGCTTCCAGGTTCTGACAAAGTTGGGTTTGGCCCCTGTATCCGCTGGCTCGTGTGGCCGGTGTCCTTCATATACTTCCTGGCCCCAGTCAAAATTGGCTTGAAATATGCATGATGAAGGGAGAAAATCTGGGCTTAAAATGGAATTATCAATTACAACAATATTTAGTGTCTCTGGCCTCCATGTACCGGCATTATTAATCACTTTGAATGCCTTATTTTACTTAATCCTGAACAATGGCTTTATGAAGATGGCACTATTTTTTTTTTTTTTTTAACCTTTCTATGACAGCCAAGGTCATGGAATCTGAGAGGTTAAATTACTTTCCCAAGATCACTTTTCGAAGAGCTGTTAAGAGGCTGGGGTTCATTCATTCATTCACTCTCTGATGCCATCGGTGATGACCGAGCAGTCACGGTGTCCTGGGTAACAGGGTGGCTGTGAGGAGGAAGGTGGACCCTGGGCTTCCGGCCCGGAAGGGGAGCCAGGTGTCAAACCACCAAGCACACTCAGTGTGTAAAGCTACAAAATGTGCTGGATCTCACAAGAGAATAAAATAAAGGACTGAGTTCAGAAGCCCGCTTTGGGCAGTGGCACATGAGCCAGACGCACGGGTAGGGATCACGGACAAGGAGAAAAGGGAGATGTTCGTCCCAGGGAGGCAGAGCGAGCGGGAAGGGGAATGTCCGGACATGAGATAATCCAGGCTGGCAGTCAGGGGAGCGATGATCCCCGTTCCGGTGATCTGAGCTGGTGGTGACCACACCTGGCTTCATTCTGGCCCCGAGGAACTGAGTTGTGTGCTTGCCGTGGGCTCAGATGTCCCCTTCAATGTGTGGGGCGGGATGCTTCCTCCGTCGGTACATTCAAGAATTATAAATGTTCTTAACACTTGGTCAGATAAACATGCTTTATTCTCAAGGTCTCAAAAAACACACGTATGGAAACCATACAAAGTTATGATTCTTTGAAAATGGAACTGGGCACAGTATAAAAAGGGCCGCATTTAATCATCACTGGGCCTGCACAGGTGTCCGGAGATCTTCGGTAGGATGGAAACATAACGACATATGGAACTCACAAGTCGTACATATCCTATGTGTGCCTGCCGTGAAATTTATTCTTCTTTCATTTTGCCTAGATCTCTAATTTATTGCAGTAATCGAAGTTTTACATAATTTATGCACTAGTGACCATACGCCAAATGAAGCAACCTTTCCTAAAGAACTGCCCTACTTAGTTTTACTTATGTTCACCTTGGAGAAGCTTTACTCTCCTAAGGTAGTCACCTCTGGAACTGCCAATAAATGTCATAGAGTTTGATCCGTTCAGAAATTAACTTTCAGGGGACGTCAGGGTAGCTGAGGTAATGGCGGCCACCTAACCCCGTCTGTCAAGACACTGTACGGATGGGAAGTGAAACAAGTGAAACCAGAGACCATAATTAGGAAAAGAGAATATGACAATCTGCAAAACACCCGTAGTGGATGACACCCTTTGGAGGGAGAGTTCTCTCTGGAGCTTGCATGGCAAGCCTTCGGGGGAGAGTTTGAGGTCCTGGAAAGCTTCCCAGAAGCGAGAAAAGGTACTGCTTTGAGTAAAAGTCTTTACCACAGAGTGGGCTAAAATCACCCTGAGAATCTCAAGAAAGAAATTACCCGGGGAGGGTTCTAGAAGATGGAGCACTGTAGGGGACAAGCTGAGGAATGGGTTGGATGGTTAGGAAGGCTCCCTTCAGGGCGGGGAGGGGGGCCCTTTGGAGATTTGGGGGTGAAAGGAAGGCAGCGTGGGCCCAGGGGAATCCCAGGACCCTGCACAACAGGGACAGTCCTATGACAGGACCCTCTGCCCCCTCCCCCACCCTGAGCTGCTCTGCAAAGGAGACCCGGACCAGACTCTCGACCACCGCGGTGGAGACCGCATCACAAAATGCTTACACACAGGCAATCAAAAATTGCAGACCCACTCTTGGAAGAACACAGAAAATGAAAACCGAAACATTTCAGGCACTCCCAGTTTCCTCCCTTCAAGAAAAGAAAAAAAAAAAAAAAAAGGAAACAGAAAAGTATAATGCAAATACTCCAAACTCCATAAAATATCCTCAAAAACATGTTGCAAGATTTTTTTTAATGAATCAAAACTTCAAACCATAAAAACAAAAATGGATAAGCTAAGGGAAGAAGGGGAAAAATCATTGAACACGAGGAAGAGAAGAAAACTACAGAAGTGTCTCAGAGACAAAGAGCCAATTTACACGGTAACAAGGAGTAAATTCAGATGAAGATGATAAGAGATATTGGACGCAGAACGAACACAAAGGAATTAAAATGAAGTGGAAGGTAACAGGTGTCAGACAGCAAGTGGCTGAAGGACACAGCAGGTGCAGCTGGAGAAGGCGAACCAGGGGAGGGAGCGAGATTAGCCCGCGCACGCTCAATGGAAGAAGACAGCCCGGAAATGGAGACGATGAGTCATACGCTGAGCCGATCTACCAGGTACCAGGTGTAATTGACCCAGAATGATCCTCGTGGAGACATCATCGCCTGATAAAAGTATTAGATATTGAAGACTGAAACGTCCCTAGGGCTTTGAAGCAGAGAAATCAAACAGCTTCCGAGGGTGTTGGTGTCAGACCTCTCAAAAGCAACGCAGAAGCGAAATGAAACAAATAATGGCAATAGCAGTATTCATAATAATAAAGCCCTATTGTCAGAAAAATCAAGGAGAAAAAGAACAAGCGAACCGAGGATTTTGTAAACAGCCAAGCTGTCATTCCACAGTAAAGGCTATAGAAAAGCAAGCTTTAAATTTCTAGCACTGGGGACTCCTATAGCCCCTCGCCCTGTTCAGCGATGGGCCAGAGGACGGGCCGTGTCCGGGTAGCAGAGGGCAGAGCAGGGGCGGGGCTTGTCGTGAGCCATCAGGGGAGCTCTGCTGGGGCTCACCCAGACGTGGGGAAGTTTGCAACGTGTCAATATTCTGTGTCCTGGCACTTCTCTTTGGATTGGACGTTAACGCCTTCTACCCATGTTGCTGTCTGTTCCTATTGTCATGATTAGTAGTAGCTTTGAAAAAAAATATGGAAATAGTAGCCCTTTGTCTAGCATATAGATTAAAATGTGTATCTGTCTTCTTTGTAGACTTCACGCTTTATTTATGGCTTTCAGAACCGGGACTGCAGCTACCTGCGTGTGTCTTCTTTGATTTTAGAGTCTCTTTCCCGCGGTGCATTCAAAACATTTCCCTATTTACCTGCCCGTCAAAGATGTTCTTTTTCTGGATAATATTGTTTTTCACCTTCATTTCCTAATGTGCCAGGACACTATTTTAGAGTATGATGGGTGAGGATATAGTCTTTGGTTCGTCACAGAAATAACCAGTTTGATCAGAAATAGCTCCTAGACGACCTCCCCCCTCCCCTCATCAGAAGCACTGATTAATGTATACTTAAGATGTTTGTATAAAATGAGGCCTCGCTCAGGATTGTCTGTTTTTTTAATTGATTTCTCCTTTTTTTTTCCTTTTGTTTACCAATACCACACTGTTTTACATATTATGTCCACATTACTGTCACTGTTTCTTATGAAAATAATGAATGTACCTGCTGCAGACGGTGTAGAAAACGCAGGAACCGATGGAGAACAAAGGAGCCACCTCTAAACCCGACATCGCGACACAGTCCGGTCTGTGCTGCTCATTTATGGTATTTCAGCCATTCCCCACGTGTATTTTATCTCATTAGGTACACCTTTCCTCTATAGTACATCAGATTGATGTATACGTGGCCGGCACCCCGTCCCCCGCGCCCTCTGGCCCCGCAGACCTCCGGGCTTGGACGGGTCCCCTGGTGGGCCTTCCGCGGCGCAGTATCCCGGCTGGCTGACTCTGTGTTTCACTCACAAGCGTTCTGTCCCGGGGACGTTTCTGCTGCATGGTCTCTGGCATCTCTCTAGGCCGTGTCTTCGACAGAGGGAAACGTTCCTCGCTTAGATTGACTTTGGTCGGTGCACACGCCGGGTCCATTCTAAAGACGTCTCTCACCTAATAGAGGGGCCAACTTCTAGACCCTCTCACGTTTCCAAGCTGGAGAAGAATTGCAAAACAAGGTAAACAGCTTCACCGTACAACAATTTAAAGAAAATATGAAGTGTCCTCAGGGACAAGGGCAGAACAGTAGGCATCACGTGTAGTTGCGTATTGGGAAAAGGATGGGAACGCCTATAAAAACACCTCTGTGGACAGACGCGTCTTCCCGTCGGGAGGGGGCCTAGCTTTAAAAAGGTCAGGAAGCTCACTGGCTTCCAGTCTTGGGCAATAAAAGGGATACAACGATCACAAGCCTAGCAAACTCCCACAGTAATTTTTGCATAGATGTATAGCGACATAGGGATTGAAATGCAATTATTTCGTATTTATTGTGGAAGAAGATAGTTCATTTGATGTGTCAAGGACTGCCTCCAGAGAGAGGGAGAGAGCACTTACGGAAATGGATCAACTTTTGCAATGAGCCTACATGGCTGAAGAATTAAACAGGTTATTCCTATAGCTACCATGTGCCCAATCACAGTGAATTTAAAACCATCTCAAAAGGAATCCTACTGGGAGTGTTTAGGTCCACAATTACAGTAAATGAAGATTCAGAATTAGCAAAAGCATTTCACTTAATTAGAAGCATTAAATAAGTACTAGCAAATGTACAGTACTGTGTCTACTAAAATGAAGAGAAGAGCTGACCCTGAAAAACATTTTATTTATTTGCTGTTTTATTTGTTTACTTTTCTTATGTTTAGGAAACTGTTAAAAAACAGCTTCCAACTAAACCTAAAAGAGAAGATGCAAATAAGGATAGCAGATACTCTTGTCTTATACACACACACACACACACACACAAATACACACAGATATACAGTTACATAGATATATCTACATCTGTATATATTCTATTTCTAGCTAGCTAGCTATTGTCTATTAAATACCCAGAGATCGATACCTGCAGATATTAAAGGAAAAAGCTGGCTTTTACAGATGACGTTACAGACTTCCTCTTCTATTTCTTCCTTTTGACATGAGTTTCAAATTATTATTTACTAATAATATTTACTAATAATAATATTTACTAATAATATTATTTACTAATAATGATGATTTTCAGTATCAATCAGGATTACACGAATCGAGCTCAGTAAAGGGCTGACAGAATCCCTAACCAAATTTCCAGAAAGAAAGAGTACGGAGAAGGCTGGAAAGAGAAAGGAGGGAGAGAGTGACCCGGAGGAAGACCTCCCACGGAGGCTTCCAGAGCCGCGGGGAAGAGCTCCGCCCCCCGCCCCCCAGCTCTGCACCTGCTACCATGCAGTGGTAGGTTTGCGTCTTGAGCATTTGAACGGAGATTTCTGACTTGAAGGGGGTAGTTGAGACACATCTTTGTTTCAAAGACAAATATGTGACTATTTCTAACACTCTATCACTGTGTTTTGTGATCTCAGCAGATCTGCTAAGAGAACCCAAATCGGCTCCATCACGGGCCCAGTATCTTCAACAGCATCAGCCATCTGGAGTGTGATCAAAGATCCTTGACTCAAATTGCTTTGGTCTCTCATTATTTTATCTAGATTATTTTCAATTTGTTATATGTATTTCCAATCTCTCTCTTTCTCTCTCTCTGAGAATGTGAAGAGAATCAGAAATTGTATGTGCATACAATTATTCAAAAATAAGAACTTCCATTCGCTATTCAAATACGTGTTAGCTGTTTTCCTTACCTTCAAGAATATATAGGCTATTGAAGTTTTACTTCGTGATAAGAATTGCAAACGTGAGGTTGGCTGTGGAAATCATTTTTCCCATAATGCCGCTGACCATGTCTTCCAAGGCAAAAATCAAAACACTTCAACTGAGTCACAGCCTGACAACTGGGACCAAATACTCTGAGCACAGTGAGCAAGCTATGGCCCTCGAGCCAAATCTAGCTCACTGCCTATTTTTGTAAATAAAGCTTTATTGGCACACAGCCTTGCTCACTCATTGGCACAGGGTCGATGGCTGCTTTCACTCTATGACCTCACGATTGAGTAGCTGCGACAGAGACTATATGACCCGCCAAACCTAAAATAGTTGGTATCTGGCCCGAAATGTGCCCATTCTCGCTCTTGAGTCTGGGCCCTTGCGAGCACCGAGGGGCAGGGGATTTCGTCCAAGAATAAGCAGTTCTCCCTCAAGCATAACAACCTCGACAGTAAACCGGCCGCCGGTGACCGAGGCCCCACCTGGAACCAGAGACGTTGTTGCGAACTTTCCAGACACTGTCATGTCCATCCCACTGCAAACTCCGAAAGTGGGCAAGCCTGTTACACCCTATTTACACGGGAAAATAAGGCCGAGGGAAGGTTGACCACTGGTCCTGGATGCCCAACCCGTTGCCTAAGACTTGGGTCTTAGAAACTGGGCCAAGGTCCAGCCGGGTCTTCGTGCGTGTTTATTCTCCCATTCTTTGAAATACGGAAGAGAACAAAAATCACGCTGCTGGATAAGACCCACAATCTTGATTTTGAGAAGAGGAAAGTTAAGATTTAAATTTTCTTCTTCTTGGGCCACACGCAAATGAAAACGGGGTCCTCTGCTTCGAAGTGTGCCGCGGGGAGCTTCTGTGGCCGAGAGGTCTGTTGAGTTCTCACTAAGCATGCGAGAGGAGTACCCAAATCATTACATTTATGTGTTTTTAATGGCTTGTCTGGGCTGTGTTTTGTCCATAGCTAGTGACTGAGTTGAGCACTAGCCAAGTTGTTTAGGATTCGCACAGCTCCGTTTCAACATCATAATGTGACAGTACCTGGGGCTTCTGCCGTTCGCGCAGGGTATATTTCTCAGTCTAACAGCGCATCCGCATAGCCATCAGCTGGCTGGGTGAGTGTCCGACCATCCTCGTGCCAGAACTGAGTGCCACCGAGGTCCAGGGCCACCCCTGCAGGTGGAGGATGAGGGGAGGGGTGGGGATGCGGACTCAATGCTTCATTTTACATGAAAAGACTGCTTCTGATGGGGCCCTTCAATGGGCGTGAAGTGAATTCGGCGGCCATCAACCCTGCTGCTGCTTGTAGTTTCTGATGAAAGCCCTTTGGTGCCATTGCTGAGGCCAGTAAGGTCTGTAACTGGCTATTATTTTTGTTGTTGTTAACAGAGCCCAAACGTAGCCAGTTGTGTGCTTGGAGAGGGCACCCTTTGGCTCAGAGAACTACAACTGAATCGGCCCTTAGGTGGAAGCACCAAGACATTCAAAACACTTGCCATTTGTTAGAAAACACCCTGGTACGTCACAAATACCAGTCAACGATTCCTTCTTTCAACGGCCCTGTGATCTTCATCCAGTGTTATCAGCCATGACTTTGCTGCCCTCGACCTTTCAAAATTCAGGTTCAATTTTCATGGAAATCTAAAAACCAAGCTTCACTTAATTTCAAAATATAAATGGCCCCATTTGCCTTTTAAAAAGAGGTGGTAAGAAAATATGACACATTTGGAAAAATAACAGTAAGTTAAAATGGATATTCTGGATTTTAGTATTGAGATAAATGTAGATTTTTACTAAGCACACATGTATATTTGATTTCTTCAATAGGCACATGTATATTTGAAATTTCTTTTTTTTTT
This sequence comes from Panthera onca, assembly GCF_046562875.1. NCBI lineage: Eukaryota > Metazoa > Chordata > Mammalia > Carnivora > Felidae > Panthera > Panthera onca. The sequence goes on from NC_138350.1 coordinate 91,623,187, forward strand.
TTAATATTTATTTATTCCTGAGGGAGAGGGAGACAGAGCATGAGCAGGGAAGGGTGAGAGAGAGGGAGACACAGAATCCGAAGTAGGCTCCAGGCTCTGAGCTGTCAGCACAGATCCTGACGCGGGGCTCAAACCCATGAACCGTGAGATCATGATCAGAGCTGAAGCTGGATGCTCAACCGACTGAGCCACCCAGATGTTCCATGAAATTTCAATGTCGACAATACATCCATGAATTTCCGACCTTCCTGAAGAAAGACCGTTGTTTTGAGTGAGCATAGGGTGTAATGCTACAGAAATCGCATATAGGAAGGTAGGAGACATGTGGTTATTCCTCGTGGATGGAATCTTTTATGTAATTTGCATCTATTCCATTACCTGTAATGACTTGTCCGCCTCCCTTCAGACCTGCCAGAGGAGCAAGGTAAACCAGAGAGCGTTCCTTGGGTTGGGGCTTGACCGACTCCAGAAGCCCGGCGGCTCCGGATCAAGGGCAATTGCAGAAAGGCCCTTGTTTTCAACAATGGGGCCTGGGGCTCTAGTGCGAATCATTTTTAGGAAAGGAAGAAAGGATTTCAAGTTGGACATGTGTGATACACATCATCCCCTAGGGTCCCCCACACAGAGGGAGACAAGTTCTCCAGCTCGTAAACACAGTAGTTCTGAGGGAGAAGAAGTAAGAAGGCACTGACAGCTTTGGGAAACAGTCTAGATCGTCCTTGACTTATGATGGGGCTGCGTCCTGCTAAACCCCTTGTAAGTTAAAAATATCATCAGTCAGAAATGCACTTTCTCTACCTCACCTACCAACCACCCCGGATTAGCCTGGCCTCCCTTAAACCTGCTCAGAACTCCTGCCAATAGCCTCCAGGTGAGCAAAATGGTCTACCACGACGCCTGAATATCTCAACGTACTGCATATCCCACATTTCGCTCACATTTCAATATGCATTGAAAACTGTACTGGAAGTGAAAAATACACGGGTGTGTGGGTACAGACGGTTGTCAGTGTTTTGGTTGTTGACCCTCGAGATCACTGGCTGACCGGGACCTGCGGCCATCCAGCATCTCGGGAGAGGATCGACCTCGTTCTACTGTATCGCTTTCACTTCCGCTGAAGAATCATAAGCTGAACCATGGTAGCTGGAGACTGTCTGTATTGGCTCCTATATTCCAAAAAAGCCACTGATAGAACTGTCTTTGGTGAGATACAGTGAGTCTTGTCTATTGCTATTACAAATAAGTATTGTTATGTATAAAGCTCTGCTATGTTTGAGAATTGCTTCATTTTCCCCTAGACTTGATATAGTCCAATATAAAGAAAAAGAAGGAGCTGTATTTTTACAAGATATTTAAAATAATCATTCAAGAGAAGATGGTTTGTGGTTTCTTTGCAGTATTTATATTTGTATTTATATTTATATATTATTTATATTTATATTCTTTGCTCTGTATGTGTGTGTGTGTGTGTGTGTGTGTGTGTGTGTGCTGAGCAATAGACCTAATGTTAATGCTTTAGCTCTGTTATTATTTTTAGAACTTTTTTTAAATTTTAAGAAAGTGTTATTCTGTTTGAAGCCCACCATCAATCTGGAATGGTCTCAACATAATCTCACGCCTTTGAAATGGGAAAAAAGTTATATATACTTTTTTACTTTTCTGCCATTTGCAAAGAACAGTTTTACACCAGCTTAGGTATTTTTAGTGCTTTTGCAAACCAGTATCAGCATGACAAGCAAATGGCTGGGGAAGACCTACAAAATACTACTTGCTAGTCTCGGTGGCCAAAGCAGGCTTTCCTGGATACATTTCACACACGAAAGGAAACTTGACACGGTAGAAACACACATATTTAAATTAGGAAAGTTTTGTTACCTGGTATTTTGTTTTCTAAAACAATCTTCATAGGGTTGACCTCGGAAGGCGGTCTTGAATAGCTTCTCTGAATGGCTAATTCCTCCTCTTCCTCCTCCTCCTCCTCCTCCTCCTCCTCCTCCTCCTCCTCCTCCTTCTTTCAATATCGCACCTTCGATCACCCAGACTCCTTACTCTGTGCCATTTTCAGATCCAAAAAGCTTTGGGCTAGTGCTTGGCGGGCCCAGGTAGCTGGTGCCACACAATGGCTCCATCACCCCCAGAGGCCAGGAGGGGCCCCCCCGGCTGCGTGTTCCTTCTCTTTCTGCTCCTGCCAGCAGGCCTGTGTGTTCTGACCTCTGCGGAAGGCTGCTTCTCCGCGTCTGACTTCCATGCAAGGCGGGTGTTCGGTAAGACCAGTCTCCGCACCTGCTGGGACCTGATCACAGAGGGGCCTGGCTGCACCCACAGGTGCGGTTTGGAACCCTCTTCTCACAGAGCCAAGCCCCCAAAGGGCCCACAAGGCACCTGTGCCCGAGCGGGGACCCAGGGAGGCCACTAGATGGCAGTGCATCCCCCAGGATCCAGAGTGGCTGGGTCGCCAGGAAGAATGCTCCCACCTGGAAACCGGGTCAGTCCAGGAGGGGCCAGGTGCCCGGGGCCCCCAGAGCTGGCAGGTTCCTGCACATCCCAGGACTCTTCAAGCTTCAGGAGTCCCCGGGGAAGCTGCCGGGTTTTGTCTTTTTTTCCAAATTTCAAATGCTCGAAGCCTGGACTGTAGTCGCCTAAAGCGAACAAAAATACAGTTCCTTTTGGGGATGGCTGTTTTAAATAATATCGGTCCCCTAGTCAAGAATAATCATGCTGCCTTCACGTGGAGGTCCACGATTTCTGCTTCACGGCCACCGCATATCCTGTACCTGGGGTCTGAAATCGTTAACGGCTTGTATTTGTGTGGGGGCTTTTATGGTTAGATTTTTATTGGGAGGCTTTAACTACTTATTCTCTTAATTTATTTCTTAAAAATACTTCTTTAGATAATTAAAACATTTTACTTAAAATGATTTGAGGAACTTGTATGATATTTCATACTATTTTTTTCTTCTGAAGCAGATTAGACAAATGGATAATATATCTATATATTCACATATTTGTCTTATATATTGTATATTTTATACATATATATATATATATAGAAATTTACTAATATTTTCTTGATAGCCTAATGAAAAACATCAGATTAATTTTAAAACCTGTTAGAAGCGTTTCAATCTTATATCAGTAAAGATGTGCTAAATGTTTGGTTTTTTTTACTTCAATACTATTTTAGAAACTTAGCAATCAAAAGCATCCTCAGTGTTCCATATTATTAAGTATATACCTTTGGTGATTTTTTAAAGAAAATCGCTGAAGTTTCATCAATACCATACTTAGCTTCCAAATATTATCATTCTCATTATTGTATGAAAACTATGCAGTGCTTACATTCTCTAATAGTTCTCAAAATCATTAGGAAATTCAGTGGTTTCGTGGCTGTTTGTGTTTGATGATAGTATGGTAAATAAAGAACTGTGTAATAATAAGGTACCTCGCAAAAGAACAAATGTCATACCGTGTGCAATTTGACTTTACGCAAAATATAAAGTTGTAGAGTACCATGAATCTGACCTAGGATACTTTTATTATTGATAGAGTCTATTAAACTGTGCACTTTTTATGCTTCATGCTGTCCAGGATTCACAAAAGGCTTTTGGTTCATGACAACCATTGACTGCACGGCTGCCTAAGTAATTGGGTCTGTTGGAGTTTCTCATTTGCACACTAGTGCTGGTTGGTGATAATCATTCCGACTCAACCACATAAATCACTGAATATATATGTTATCTTCAATTGTTTATTTAAAGTATAAGATGATCTCATGGGTCTTATTTTTATAGCTATGAATGTGTGTAGAATAATCATGAGCCAAATCATTGATCACGTGAATAACATTTCTTTCCTCAATTCCTCACTGTTAGGAGTATTCCGTGCCTAAATTTCCCCCAAACAAAAGTAATGCTGTTTGGTTTTGCATTACGTGAAACAAAAAGTAGATACATCTACGTATGCATGCCAATGTGCGTTAACGATAGCCTAGGCATTGCCCATGTCTGGTTAAGTATTTTGGAAGTCTCCTAGCTAAAATATGAAATAATAAAACTTTCTATCTCATATTGTGTCTTTTTCTTTTCTTTTCTTGTTTTTTAACGTTTATTTATTTTTGAGAGAGAGAGAGAAAGAGAGAGAGAGAGAGTCGGAGTACTAAAGGGGGAACGGCAGAGAAAGAGGGACACAGAATCCGAAGCAGGGTCCAGGCACCGAGCTGTCAGCCCAGAGCCCGACGCGGGGCTTGAACGCACAAACTGTGAGATCATGACCTGAGCTGAAGTCGGATTCTTAACAGACTGAGCCACCCAGGCGCCCCATCATATTGTAAAAAAAGAAATGTACTTTTCCAGATCTTTCTTAGGACGTTCCAATCAGTGCTTTCCTGAACTTTTGAATACTTTTAATCACTGCAACCAAATAGGTTTTTAACAGGAGTTTAACATATGGATGTGCAGGTCTGCTGCAAAAATAATTTTTCCCAGACTTACAAGGCGGTCTCTGACCTTTCGATGGAAAGTACCCATTTTGGCTGACATGACACATACAAATTATCAACGCAGCGTGCGTGGCGGTGCGGACTTCACAGGCCCTCGGACCACAGACCCCAGACCCCAGCCTACTGCCGTGTGAGCCATCGGGTATGGCCCCCCTGCTGCCGTGGGTCCAGCCCGGTCACCGGAGGTTTAGCGGCAGGGGAGGAGGGAGCACGCGCAAGGCTCTGAAGAGCGAAGCTTAACCTTTGCTAACATTTCCTGCCACCACTGGGATTCTCCCCAAGCTCCCTTTGCGCGCTGATGCATGAGCGTCTGGGACGCAGCCCAGCCGTTATCTGGTCTTAGTGGAGCCGGTCAGGACCTCGGCGGGGGGCCGCATGAACCCTGACGTTCCTCCTGCCCTTCACACCTCGGCCCCCTCTCCCCTCCACCTGCCGGGAGCGGTTGCAGAAGCCTGTGGCACGAGCTACAAAATCCGCCATCTGAGAATACGTGAAGGTGGCGTCATCTGTATCTGGCTGCGTGTCGCGGTGAGTCTGAAGTCCCCCAACAGTTGTGGCATTTGGACAGCCTACAGCTGTGGCAGGGGCGGCAGCCGCACTAAGAGTTTTGGTGGCGTCGATCGCACCTACGTGCCCACGGCCAACGGAGGGGGCACGGACCTTGGGCTGGGGGTGCTGGGCTTCTCTCGACCCAGAGGCAAAAACACACTCACACAGAAACTGCTGATGTCCGGGCTTTCCGAACCGCCGGGTACCTCCCCGCCACAGACACAGTGATCGTTGACACGGAACAATAAGCTGCACTGCTGAATATGATATTTCTCTTTTTTCTAATGACTCATTATCCTGGAACAATGAGGAGACGGGTAGAATATAAGTGTATTAAAGACATAATTGCTTTTCTATTCACACAGAAGCGTGCTGTGTACACACGGGGGAGAGTGACTAGTGGATAGGAGAATTCGCGTGTCACTTTGTGCCCCGGCTTGCCAGAAACGCATATTTAAAGCCCTAATTGCTTTTAATTCCACCGGGCAGCTGATTATTTCTTTTGGCCACAGCCTGCGCTTTACTGTACGTCCTGCCCTACCTTTTCATCAGCAGTATTGCTATCAGGCACGTGTAATAGATAACATCTTGGTCCACATGGACACATTGAGAGAAGTTCTTTGCAAAGGCTGATAAAAACAGCTTAAATCTGGCAAACACTTACATACATGCAGACACTCGTGTGCGGGTATCGTATGTACATGAAAGTTACCAGAGGTGTATATATACAATAATAGGTGTTATATATAATATATAATGACTATAATATACAATACCTAAAAATAGATATATAATAACGTATAATACCTATATATTACCTATACCTATTTAATACCTACCTATATATATATATATATATATATATAGAGAGAGAGAGAGAGAGAGAGTCCAGTAATGCTGAAGTTTAAATGAACACAGAAATGGGAGCTAGGTCAGTTATCGATGCTCATCAGATCAGAGTGAGCACTTACACACACTCACACACCTGCCCGCTAATCCCTCCTGAGCACGTCGCCGGACAGCGGGAATTTCCTGGGCTTGCTAGTGTCCCAGGCCACCAGGCAAGCCGGGAGCAGCAGTGACACCCTCTGCGGACACAGATGTCACCCCGGTGTTACTGTTCTCCATGGGGGCACGGGCATGTGTCTCTTTGCTGGATTCAAACGCGCTTCATCAGGTGTTTGAAAACAAGAGCCCTCATTTGCAAAAGTGCCGGTTTTGCTTCTCAGTCCCTGAGAATGCCCTGCTTCAGATCTGTCTTTTCCCAAACTCTTACCCCACGTGTCCTTCTGTCCCCGTTGGCTGGGACAGCGCGTACCAGGCCCCTGCCTGCCTTGCAGGCCGTCACAGCGTGTGCCACTTTGCTTCACAAGGTGTTTGAGTGGAACCGTGTTCCCTACTTCCGACGTGGCTCCTCCCAGCGCACCGGCGTTTCCGGGCCGCCCCGTGAAGCGTGGCCAGTCGTGGGTGCGGGTGCCAGGAGCGCTTTGCACGCTGCCAGACGCTCCCGCGGGCGTCGTAAAATCTGGGTGTCTGTGGGTGGCTTTGAGAGATCTCTTCTGAGGGCAGACTAGACAGGGTTAATCCCTCCAGCCCTCGTCTGAGAGGAGAGGCAGGCGTAAGAAAGATAACAGTTATACAGTGAAACATCGTCATATAATTACCGCATCTAATGTTTCCCAGAGTATAATGTTCAAGTTCAAGAATCTCAGCCAGGGGCCCATAAAACAATTCTTGCGTTTTATGTTTTTCTGCTTATGCTGTTTTATTTCACTGTTTTGGAAAAAAAATGTAAAAATAATTTACTGGAGTAATAATTAGCGCTTATAAAGCACTTGGTAAAACCTATGACAATGAGCAAATTTCCACTTAAACGTGATTCGAGTCCTCTGAACATTTTGGCCCCGGGGGAGACCGAGGGAAAGACCTCTCTCGTTGGCTGAAAGTTCCCTGAGGGCAAGAAATACACTCTGGTGAGATATGTGAACCTCGTTAGACCTAACAGAGGTCTGGGATGGCGGGAGCCCCTGTGGCAAATGGCAGGGCCGCTGCCTGGTTACAAGGTGCCAGGGGATTCAAACTCAGGCAGCTGGACCCGCTGTCAGCGTGTCTCCAGGTAGCATGGCGACATCACGACGTGAAAAGATGAACTGTCATCGGCGTCACCACGATGTGACGCGGCCTGAGCTCAGGTCTCTCTCCGACCTGTGATGCTGGCGGTGTTGGGGGTGACGGTGACCTTGACGGGGTGCTCATGAACCTGGCTGTGCCCCAGGGCCTCCCCCAAGCCCCGCCCTGAGGCTTCTGACCCGATTCTCGAACCCTCCCCATGAAGGAGCTGCTATCTACGCCCCACTGTGCGGGTGAGGAAATTGACACAGAGCAGAATCAAGGAGGTTGTCACATGTCACACAGCTGGAAAGTGGCGGATGGGGCATCGGGATTGCAAATTCACTTTGGGCTGCAAGGACACCGTGTGGAGATGGGAAGATCCCCGAAGGCCACCTCTTTGCCGTCCATCGGTGGCATTCGGAGTGCGGACCTCCCTGAGGGGACGTCATGGGTGCTTAAATGGGCACGTCCACTCCAAGGTGCAAGGAGGCTGTCATCTTCTGCCTGAGCATCGTGACTCCTGTCTACTTTCTCCTTTCTTGGGGCGATCCCTGCCGAGGGCTGCCTCAGCCTCCGTGCGGTGGGTGTTGGGGGCTTGCCCAACCCCCTCACCACCCCCCCCCCAACCCCGGCTGAGCCTCACCTTGGTGTGGTCTCGGCTCCTTCGTCACTGTGTCAAGTGCATGGTGAACTCCTCTGGTCTCCGGTCGCTTAATACCTCACTGCCATCCGGCTCCTACCGGTCACCCCTTCAGCCCTTGGCAGAACCCCCTCCCCCACCCTGTGCACGTCGTCGCACACCTGTCATGGGAGGGCAGAGCTGCCCCTCCGGGCCCTACGAGCATTACCTGGGCACCCTGAGCCGAGGTCCTGCGGTCTTGCCCAGGGAAGTGAAAGCCGTGTTTCGACAAGCTGCTGTGCTCATTACACGTGTCACATGTGCACGTGTGCACATACATGCGTGTCCAAGCAGTTGGACATTTTGTAGTTAGTGCTTTCTCCCCCTGAGCACCTGACCTTAGGACGTTTTGGTCTGCATGCTGTGACCCTCCCGGGCGGTCGATCTCACACACACGTGAGGGCACGCACGGACGTATGTATCTACTAAAATTCAGCTTCTCTCCGACATGCAGTGTGGTTTTCCTGTGGGTACTTTGGGCGACCGTACCCTTATCTTCTTTCTGGTTCCAGATCCCCTTAGATGCTGACCCGATGGGAAGCTTTTCTCATGCGTTTCATTCTGGTTCCTGTTTTTCAAGTAAATCACGCTCGGATTTACTGGCTGTGGCTTTCCGCAATTTATGTCTTCTCTCCTCGTTTCTTTAATGTCCACGCTAGACTCTCAGAATGCAATGGGCTGTTTTTCCCCAGAGGCAGGTCCACGCTGGGCAGAAAGGCTAGACATTTATTGAGTCATAGCGGCAGCTATGGAAATCCTTACGGAGGCTGCCAGCGTTTCTGGTGCAGCCGTGGTGCTGGAAACTCCTAGGTCCCCGCTGCCTCGAAAGACGCCGGATCCGGAAAGTTGTCAGCCCTGTGCTGTGGCATTTTAGGCTTTTATATAATGTGATACAATTTCATCTCACCGGAGGCACCCCCTTGACATTTCTCCCTCGGATAAGCAATTGACCGTGAACTCCGCTTTCTGAGACGGCGTCAATGCCGGTGGGAGCGGTGGGGGCGGGGGCGCTGGGCATCAGACGCCAACTTCCTGTTTTCCGCCCGACTCTGTAGGGTCCTCCTGGCCGTGAACCTCGGGGATGAGAACAGGGCCTCGTAGATATACTCAATAAATATTTGCAGAGATACATGAGAGATGCATTCTGTCTTATTTTGTATGCACAAAATAGCAACCATTTAACTGTTAACTCTGTTTTAATAGTGCCTGGAGATGAATTTAAGAAAAATACACTTCAAATGTAACATCACTGTCATACATAACGGATGATGATGGCGTTTCATTGGTGCAGAGACGTATTAGCGAAGTCGGGGCGAGCGAGCGCTGGAGAGGCTGGGCTCAGTCGGGATGTTTGCACACATTTATCTCCATACATATTTATGCATCTGCAAAACGTGCCACGCTCTGGGGATAAGAGAGCCAGTTCTCTCCGTTGTAAAACGTTCCTTCATTTAAAATAGAAAGAGAAATTGGTGATGGCACACTAAGAAACTTACCCTTTACCTTCTGCTTCATTTAGAAGTCATAAAAGTTTTGTTCTATTTTAGTGTCAGATGAGGTTACTAACATTATAAAAAACGTACTATGACATCCTCTAAGTATTTTAACCGCGTGTACACATATACCATCCAGATATGGCAAATGTAAACGTAACTTACATATGCATATATGTAAATAATGTTAATGTGTATGTGATGTAAGTAATGTTCATATATTACTGTGTAAATGACAAGTATCTGTAAATAATGTCAATCCATATGAATTTGTGTAATGCGATCAGTGTCATTTAATTTACAACTTACCTTTGGCAAACAGTAAAAATAAAAACAATACATGTAGTGGAAAATTTTTGATAGAGTCTTAAAATCAGCCATCTAAAAAGTAATCAGAGAAAAACTCTGAAGATGGTAAAACGGCCAGGGGTTGGGTTCAGGGGGATAAGTGGGGGGGGTGCAAAGAGGATTTCTAGGGCAGTGAAATTACTGCGTGATGCCCTGATGGTGGACACATGACGTCGCACATTTGTCCAGACGCAGAGAACGCGCGACAGCAAGAGTCCCCCATGTGGACTCTGGGCGACTATGATGTGCCAGTGTGGACTCATCACCGGGAACAAATGCCCCACTCTGGTGGGGGTGTCGATACAGGGAGACCGCGCAGGAGCAGGGCCAGGGGGGCTTGTGGGAAATGCCCGTACTTGCCCTCAATTTTGCTGTGAACCTAAACTGCTTAACAAATAGAATCCACGGGCGCCTGGGTGGCTCAGTCCATTGAGCGTCTGACCTCAGCTCAGGTCATGATCTCGCGGTTCGTGAGTTCCAGGCCCGAATTGGGCTCTGTGCTGACAGCTCAGAGCCTGGAGCCCGCTTCTGACTCTGTGTCTCCTTATTTCTCTGCCCCTCCCCTGCTCAGACTCTCTCTCTCTCTCTCTCTCTCTCTCTCTCTCAAAATAAATATTAAAAAAATACAATAAATTCTTTAAAAAAATAATCTAGCTCCTTTTTAACTGTAGGTCCTCAGAGCTCAAAGAATGCAATTTAATGTCTATTTGGAATGTGCTTGAATCATAGAGTATGTTGCCCTTTCGACTGATCTGTGTTACCCTGGGACTTTCCAACACACTTGGGGCTCCATCAGTGATTATCAGAGGAGAGCAAAGCCCTCACAGGTAGCCCCGGTTGTAGGCAGATGCCAGGAGCCCTTGTGAGGGTTTGCCACCGTACTGGGTACAGGCAGGTGGCTGCGGTCACACAGAGCACCCTCTAGGTGAGACACGGTGGGACAGCTGGGGGTCGGGGGTCATGGGGAACAGCCCCACACCCAGCAGCTGGAGACCCAAGTCTAAGATCCTAGTTGAGTGACAAAAGGGAAAAGTCATCTTCAGTCACCATTCTCCATGTTTGCTCTACCTTACCTGGAGTCTGTGACTTTACCAGTAGACAACCTGCCCAACAGGGACACCGGGATTGCTATGGTGCCCTTTCGCCTTGAGTGCCGTCCTCAGTATCTTCCCCTGTGCAAAGGCAAGGGGAGACTACAGCACCTTTGCCTGTGTCCCTATGGGTCCCAAAAGAGAAAAGCCAAGACTCTGAGGGCACATGCATGGACTCAGGGCACAGTGAACTGTAAGATCTGAGGGGAAAACACTTCCACGAAACGACTTTGTTTTTCTTTTATTCTAAAGTTGACACCAACTGAGGTCACTCACACCAATTTATGGGGTCCTCGATAAAGGACACAGAACAAACAAAATGCAAGAAAGAGCTGACTTTTAGAGCATCCGGGTGGCTCAGTGGATTAAGTGTCCGACTTCCGCTCAGGTCATGATCTCGCGGTCTGTGGGTTCGAGCCCCGCGTTGGGCTCTGTGCTGACAGCTCAGAGCCTGGAGCTGCTTCAGATTGTGTGTCTCCCTCTCTCTCTGTCCTTCCTGCCCTCACGTTCTCTGTCTCTCTCTCAAAATAAATAAATAAACATTAAGGAAAGAAAAAAAGAAAGAAGGAAAGAAAGAAAGAAAGAGAAGGAAAGAAAGAAAGAGAGAGAGAGAAAGAAAGAAAGAAAGGAAAAGAAAAAAGGAAGGAAGGAAGGAAGGGCGAGCAGAGTTTTACTCCAGGTAAAACTGGTGTGTGAGGACGTTCGGGAGGCTTCCAGGATTTCGGAGTTTGCTCCCTTGATGGAAATGAAACCGTCTTCAGGAAGCCTTGGTGAGGCACATGCTTCACGGGCACCTATGACCCAGCCCACACCTTGGAGGTTCACGCCAGCCATTTTATTCCTTGTAATGACACCGAATGACCCAGTATCTTGTAAAATGAAATTGAAATCTGCAGTGAGGCAGTGCTTGTGCTATTAAAATGATTTTTCCCTTGTAATGGAGTGCTGCCAGTCCAACCATTTGTGGATTGCAATTAAAATCTGAAGCCGGCAGCACTTTTGCAATTAAAACTGGCATTTTTGTAAAAAAAAAATTCTGCACCAATCTAGATAATTAGATAGGAACTAAAATGCCCATTTATTACGCATATGGACATGTATGAGGAAATAATTTGAAATTTATTATTCAAGATATTCTCTTTTTAACGAGGAATATGCTAAGTTCTACGGCAAAACAAATTGTTTTCATATTCCATGTGAGTGAACCCACTCGAGAGCATCGATATTACGTATTTACTCACTAGTGATTTTCTTCCGTATCTTTACAAGCTTCTCTTTGACTCTTTGTTGTAACGGTAAATTGGGGCCGTCCGGCCCCTCACATGCACATAAGAAAAGGACCAGAATCTCTTGTGGGGCATCAGTCGCGTGGGAGTTTTGATTTGCCAAGTGAACTACAGTTTCTCAATCAGTTTGTGGCAACTCTCAAGAAACCCGAGAACCGTCCTCATTACGTGAAGGTATTTGGAAGTACAGTTCTCCGAGTTTTTCGCAGGAAGTCAATGATGTGACCAAGAAACGACGAGAACGTTCCAGGTGAGGATCCTTCTGCCTGGTGAGGCCAGCTCTCCAGTCCGCAAGAGGCCTTGTGGGAGGAGCAGCTGTTGGTAACCGTCCCTGGATGGTGATGAATTGTGGGGTTCAGTTTCCTGATTGATCTATTTGAGAGAATTCAGAAAACTCCGCTTAAGTCGAAGCTTCAAATTCACCTGCCCACAGTGGCACACGTGGTCTGTGCGTTCAGTATTCGTGCAAAATTTCTGTCGAAATGGGCTTTCAACTACATTTTTATGGTCGTTTCCTGCCATGAGACTCTCTCTGCAGGTACGGTCACACTGATTTATGACTTTATGTCTAGTATTGGGAAAGGAAATGCAGGACCGGGATCGGAGACTAACCCCGGGGCAAAACCGCTTTGCTGGTTTTCCGCCACTGGAGGCGTGGTCTCCGTGCGAGCGCCAACTGGAACGTTCCCGCGCGCTGAACGCTCCGTCTTAAGACACGGGCCTTGGCACGTTGGCTTCCACGAGTCAGTCCCTAGGCTCGGTCGTTGCATCCCGGCTGCTCATTCTTCCTTAAAACAGCTCCCCCTTAAGCTCTGCTCTGGCCTCACAGTCGCGTGCTTCCGCGGGTCCCAACGTCTCCTCCCGAGACCGGGAGCAAGTGCAGGTGCCTGGGCGACCACCCACCCCCCTCATGGGGAAGACGCTTGCCTTTTTCGTACGTTTCCAGAAAGGGAAAAGAATTAGAAAATAGACGTTTTCAAATAACCCCACGCGAAGCTGCCTGGACCGCTGAGTTTGCAGGGGGGTCTGTCGGCGAGCGGGTGACTGGGCCCGAAGGGGGAGCAGAGAGAAGGTGGGCGGGAAGGTAACCAGAGCCAAGGGCGCTGCCCCGGAGAAAGCAAAGCCGAGTCCACAGAGGCAGGACCGTCTGCGGCCAGTGACTGTGGGGCCCCGCGCGAGGGCGCTGGCGGCAGGGTGGCATCGGGCTGAGAAGGCCCTCGTGGGCTCCCTGGCCCGGAGCGGCTGCAAGGTGCCGGCCAACGCGCCGTTTCCCTCCGGGGGCAGGTGCGGGGGCGGGTGGCCCAGCGGCCCCCCCCCCCCAAAGGCTCGGAGGCCCGGGAGCACCCCCCGCCCGCGCTGCCACCGTTTTCGCAGTGCAACACTCACTCACCCCACTTATCTTATCTCGCTCCGAATTTACAGAATTAGAAATACAAGGCATAATGGCGAGAACGCTAATTCCCTGATTTACTGAATCTGCACATTCACGTTGAAATAAAGGGTTTAGTTCCCAGCTCCCCATTCCATCATTTCTGCCTGCGTTACCGCGGACACTTGTCCCGGTTTCTGTTTTTATGCCGACGGGATTCACCACCATAGTCCGCGCCCTTTTAAAGCACATGATTCAGCATGTTTAGTGTATTCCCACGGTTGTGCGACCATCACAGGCCGATTTCAAAAGGTTTCATCAGCCCCCAACTAGACGTGTCCCCCTTAGCAGCCCTTCCCTAGGCCCTCCCAGCGGGCTCTCTGTCCCGTGGCCTGGCGGAGTGGGGACAACTCATGCATGCGGAGTCCGGAACGATTTTCGTGGCATTTCTGGGGCGCCTCTATTTTTTCCGGGACATCTGTTTGATTTTCCAGACGATCGTTTCCTTTTCCACATGTTCACCTCCCTTTCTTTATCAATGGAGCCAAAGTGGCTGCTTCTGCTGGCTGGTTTGGGGTCTCTCCAGAGCCGTTGCTCCCAGGAGTCCCTCCCCCAGCTTGCTGGGGTTGCTCGGCCAGACTGTCTCATCTGCGTGTAACACGTTCCACTGAAATTGGGGTCCCACTCACTCCGGAAATCCGAGCAGCAAGACCGCCTGCCTGTAGGCAGAGGTTCGGAGCCTGGCCCGCCAGACTCTGGGGTCTGCGCGGCATCCCTTGTGCAGCCGGACCCCAAGGCTCTGCACAAAACCCCCTCGACTAGTTAGGGTCTGCCCACCTCCTGATAGGAAGAGACTACTTACCCAGGAATAAATTTCCATCCTAACATCCTCTTTGTAAAGATGTAAAATTTCGGAGATGGATGGGATATGAAGTAGAAAGGAAGGCATATTTCTCCTCTCAGAGAGAAAACATTACAATATAAGGTGTAGGCCAACTGGCATTGTTTTAGCGTGTTCTGAGTGGGAGTAATTAGCGATATCTATTTAGAACAGAGGTTTTTCTCTCCTGCTTTCCCTTCAGTAAAATAAAAGAAATGGTAAAGGAAGAGACAAGGAACGTACGTCGGCCGAGATCTCTGAGGCTCAGCTCTTTCTGCGACGTGGACGTTAGTACCTTGAAGACGTACTGTGCTCATCAAATTTCTATCAATACTCATTTACTAATATCAATAATAATCTGTTTCCCAGCGGATCAGTGTCCCAGGCGGGGGCCGTGGGCTCCTCACGGCCCCCTGAGCTCTTCAGCGTAAGTGTCGATAAAACTGCCTACTGCTCCCAAGCTATTGACAGTTATTAAAAATGACCTTGATGTAATGTCATGCCTATGAAAACAAAGGCGGTGTGCTAAGCATTAGGAGAGCCCCGGTGAAGGAACCCCGGGTGGCCCTGAGCCAGTGGGCAGGGGCGGCTCTGCTTCCCAGACGGTTATTGGTTTTCTTCCTTCTTTCCCAGGTGACCTGCCCCTGGGCTGAGGCACCTGCTCTCCTGCGGGCTTGACCAGAGCTGCTCGGAGCCCTGTGTGTTTCGCAAAGAGCTGTCATAGCGCATCGTTTCGATAGTTAATGTGCTGGGAAGTATCGTGAGCGGCTCGTGACCTCTGAGCACGTGCCAAACGGCTGGTCCCTGCGGGCTGGCGGCCGCCCGCTCCCAGGGCGCAGAGGGCGACGGGTCAACAGTGTTGCCCTATTTCTACCACTTTGAGGTGCAGTGATCAGGCTCCGTTTGAAAGCCTGCTTTCCCCCGGAGCTGCAAACTGGGGTTTTGTGGCAATTTTAACAGATGGTCCTTGTTTGCACACTAACGACTGTGGAGTGTGAATACGGGGGAGCCAAATAGTTTATTAATAATTGCAACCAAGGCTGGAAGGCTTCCCTCTGTCTCTGTTCGCACAGACACGGTGGAGGTGGCATGGGAAGAAATGGAAACGGTGTCTAAAACCAATCGATTTTTGAGAACACTGCTTTCAGATGGCTTAGAATTGTTTCTGTCCAGTGACCAACGTGTAGATTCTAAAAATTCCTTGTGCGTCTTACCTCCTGTAGCAGGGACCCCGTTGCCCCGGCGGCTTGTTCGCGAGGCAGGGGCCGCCAGCCTATAGACCACGAAGCTTTCGATTTCAAAGGAAACATATTCTTTCCAAAATGAAAGTACTGCATCTCTTGCTTCAGCTAAATCTTGAGCTGACGAAGGTCATTCTGTCCCTTCGTCATGGGCATCCCTGCAGGTGATCACCAAGATCCTGCTAGGAATTTTCCTTCATTTTATCAAGTAATAACTTGTGCTGCAATATTTTTTTTTTCAGTTGATAACAAAAATGGTCCTGAGAAAATTCAGAACAGTTTCTTACTGATGAAGGTTTTCATTGCTTGAGACTCAATGGCTAAATAAAAGCAAAATAAACTCTGCTAGGAAGGCACACCCCTGACAGTAACATCAAGCAAGTCTAAATATCAAAGGCTTGTTTTCTTTTTCTGTTTCTTTTGACAAATGTCTGTATAAAATTTGAAATTTCTTGGATTTGGTTTTTTATTTTTGATTTTTTAAAAATTTTTTAACGTTTATTTTTGAGAGAGAGGGAGTGCTCATGAGAGAGTGCAAGCCGGGGTGGGGGGGTGGGGGCAGAGAGCAAGGGAGACACAGGATCTGAAGCGGGTTCCAGGCTCTGAGCTGTCAGAGCCCGACGTGGGGCTTGAACTCACAAACTGTGAGGTCATGACCCGAGCTGAAGTCGGACGTTTCACTGACAGAGCCACTCAGGTGCCCCTGGATTTGATTTTTTGAGTGCAGGGTAGGGGTGATGAATCCAACAGATAACTCCATATATGTATCTCTGTTACCTCTGTGGTCAAATCACATACTTGAGAACCATCTAGTAAGTAGGCTTATGATTGTTTACGTTAATGGGACAAAATACAGAAGTACACGGCACTAAAGAATGGCTGTGTGGTCTTGCCCCTGAGATTACTGAACTATGTGCCATCTAGCTATCTCTCTATGCATTTACTATTGATCTATCATCTATCTATCTATCTATCTATCTATCTATCCATCCTATCTATCTATCTATCTATCTATCATCTATCTATTATTATCTGTCTATCTATCATCTATCATCTATCTGTCTACCATCTATCTGTCTTTCCATATATCATCTACCCCTTCATCATACCCCACCTACCAACAAGTCCATCCATCTGTGGACAGAAGTGGCCCCTCGGGAGCTGGGATTCAGCGCCACACAGCGAGGGAGTCGGGGAGGCTGGCCGAGCTGACCTTCAGGTCCTCGGCACACAGACCGCAGTCCTGCCGTGGACCCTGCGGTGGCCGGTGCACTGGCTCCGGCTTCTTTAGGATGTGTCCCACAAGTCCCGGACGGCACGGATTCGGAGGATCACCCACGGACAAGCCAAGATTTACGGAAGCTCGGTTCCCATCGGAGAGCTCCCAGTACACCGTTGGAGCAAACAAGACAAGTCTGGGCACATTGGAGACAGTCAGAGGGACGTTTCAGCTTTATTTGCATCAACCGGTCCGGAGAGGGTCAGACCAGCCCGTGATTTCTTCTGCAGGGAACGTGAGAGCCTGTAAGCCAACACCTGGCTTCCCCAGCCGGGCTGGGAAAGCCATCCAGGGGACTGAGTCGTGGGCTGTATGACCGGGGGAGGGAGGGAGGAGGCTGGGAGGATTAGAGGCGTGAGAGTCCCACTGACCGGTCACGAACTCCATCCGGAAGCCCAGCCATGAGCAGCTGGGGCGGGGTGGGGGTGGGGGGGCTTCACCTGCAGATCCCCCAGCTGGCCCAGGCATTACACACACACGCACACATGCACATGCACACACACGTGTACACTCGCATCCCCACTGGCCTCTGTGGGCACGCTCCCCGTGGCAGTGAGGACGAGCGTTGGCAGTGCTCACCGAGGCCTGCCAAAAGCTGGCCAGGATCTGTGGGCCAGGGAGAGACCACGGACTTGACTCCTTGGTCCACCCTTGGGAGAGCAAAAGCCCGAATTCATGCAAGATGGAGAAAAAGTGCTCAAGCAAGAATTCTCCCATGACAGGAAGCAAGGGGCTGGGAGCAGGTAGATCCATAGAAAGTCCAAGGAAGCCTCAGGATCCCTAGTGGGGCTAACAGGGGGCTTTTCTCTCCCAAAGTCTGTTAGTAAAGTCTGAAAGAGGTGACTGCTATCGCAAATGTGAAGAAAGCAAAGCAAGAATTTCCAAAAAAAACAAAAAAACAAAAAAACAACAACAACAAACAAACAGGAAAACAATCAAAGAAATGTGACATCACCAAAAGGTCATGAAGTCTTCTAGTCATGGATCCCAAAGACGCAGAGCCTTGCAATTTCTCCAATAAAGAATTCAAAATAGTGGTTTTAAGGGGGCTCCATGAGCTGCAAGAAAACATGGAAACGATTCAACGAAGTTGGGGAAACGATATACAAGAAAACGAGAAGTTTAACAAAGAGATGGAAATCATAAAAAAGAACCGAACAGGAATTCTGGAGCTGAACCACACAGTGAATGAAATGCAAACAGCAACAGAAAGCTGCAACAGCCAGGCAGACCAAGCAGAGGAGAGAAGCAGGCAGGGAGAAGACAGAGGCTTTGGGATGATCCTCGGGGGAGAGAGAAGACAGAAAAGTGAAAGACAGTGAAGAAAGTCACGTGAGCCATGGGCCACCGTTGAAGCAAGAGAACCGTTGGAATCCCAGAGCAGAAAAGAGTAGGAAGGGGGCAGGAATACATTTAGAGGAATAATGGCTGAGAACTTTCCAAAATTTGGGGAGAGGTTTGGACATCCAGGTTCATGAAGCTCGAGAGCCATGGATTGAAATGAAATGGCTGTTCTCAGTCTGTAGCACAGAGCAGAGAAAAACAACCTAAAACCTGCACTCAGAAATAATGGGGAAAGTTCATTGTCAGAGTGTCATCCATACTGCCTTGAAGCCAACACAATGCCCATACAGGATGCTCTATGCTTGAGTAAGAGAACAAGGAACATTGTGTGTACGTTATAAAAATGTGTGTACATTTAAAAAAAAAAGTCAGGAAAATAACAGTTGCAAAGTGCTTACGTTAGAGGAAAATACAAGAAATGGAACAGAATCCAAGATCTTAAGATCACGTCAGAGAAAACTTGGTTAGAATGTGTATCTGACAATCAATAGAATAAGGATTAAAATACAAGGTGATAAAACAAGATAAAGATATAAAAAGGGGGCGCCTGGGTGGCTCAGTCGGTTAAGCGTCCGACTTCAGCTCAGGTCACGATCTCATGGTTCGTGGGTTCAAGCCCCACGTCGGGCTGTGCTGACAGCTGGGAGCCTGGAACCTGCTTCAGATTCTGTGTCTCCCTCTCCCTCTGCCCCTCCCCCACTCATGCTCTGTCTCTCTCTGTCTCTCTCTCAAAAATAAATAAGCATTAAATTTTTTTAAAAAAACCAGGAGATCATCTAACAAAAGGATAATTGTTGTTTCTGAAACAGAGACACCAAAATGTGATTTGAAAATAATATGCAAAGATACAGGAATTTCTCTGATGTGAATGAAGAGCTGAGAATATAGTTTTCAGGGATCCAGACAGAAAAAAAAATCATATTAACCACAAAGGGAGAGTAGTAGATTGATCTCAGAATTCTCTGTCACCAAAAGAAAATGATGCAATGTCTACAAATATTTGGAGAAATGATCATTTGACCTAGGAATATTATACTGAGTCATAATGTCATTCAAATATAAAAGTTACACGTATCAAAGAACCAGGGAAAGTGGATACAACCCATCTCTGGGCATGAGGGAAACTATTTGTCAATGGAATCGAATTATAGCATTTAGAAATTGTGTCTGGCTGCCAATATGGAGATCTGATCAACAGTGGGGTTGATGAAATAGAAAACGCAGAGACCGGCAGCCTAAGACATGCCCTGTGCCAGGAAATGACACCCATTAACCCTGGATCCTTCTGTTTTTTTCAGCTCTCTACTTTAGGCCCATTATTACAGACTTCACGTTACCTCAGGATCAAATGATGGCATTTGATGGCCATCTCGGCCAGCCCCTCCAATCGCGTTTTCTCCTGCAAGTCTGAAAGTTGACAATCTCAGTCCTCATTTCGGTAGTCCTCTCTTGGCAGAGTGGGTCTCTCCCTCTTGAAACACTTTCTTAACTTGCCTTAGGGACCCTCACCTCCTATTTCTTCCTGTCTCCTGGCCCCTCCCACCAAGCCCCATGTCCAGTCCCCTCTTCTTGAGGGTCTGTTCTCATATCACTTGTCTTCTGAATCTACCCTTTTTCTGTCAAATATCACCATGCAGACCCCTCCATGTGCACCTTCCACCATGCACACCCCCTCAACGTGCACACACCCCCACTGTGCACACCCCCACAAGGCACGCTTTATCGCCCACGCTTTATCTTTAGGTCAACAGCCATCATCCTGAACACCTACTGCGTGCCAGATGCTGTCCTAAAACTAAGGGCGAGCGGCAAAGAAAAAAGAGACATTTAGGAGGGCAGTGAATCGTGGAGACAATCAAACAATAAAATAATCAAGTAAGGAGTATATTATGTGTTCTCTAGAATAAAAGCTCCATCAGGGCGAGGACAATTTTTGACCTGTTCGACACCGGGTCTCCTACCGAGAACGAGGCTCGGTGCAGGCTGGCACTAAATGTTTTTCGATGGGTGTCATTTTCATGAGTGAAAGACAATTATGGAATATAAAATTTGAATGCTCTTTAGAATACAAACATAATAACCCGGGGAATTTTATTTACTATTTCTTTAGATACTGCCTTTATATGAAAGAATTACCTTTACTCAGGTGCATTCAGTGATCTCCTTCATATTACATTAGCAAATAAATAATTAACATATTTGGCAATAGTTGCCTTTTCTCCTTCATATAGGTATATGAATATATATATTGAACGTATTGAATGGATGTGAATATATGACTATATATTCACAGATATGAATGGATAGATGTACATATACACACACACATACACGTATATGTGGCCATCTCGCTAAATGTCGGTTACATTACTGGAACTAGATGGCATATATTAAAAATTCTAATCAGCTTGTCAAATATTATCCATCAGTAAACAAGGGAAAGACACTTTGGGCCTAATAAGATAATACCTGTTTTCCAAGTTTGTGGCCTAAAAGCAAGGGTGTTGGGGTGAGATTGAGTTTCCTGATAATGGCCTATATGTCATGTCAGCAGTGACGGGTACAGGTCACCAGGCTCATGTTTCATCATCCTTTTTGTTTCCTGTTTTGCATCCATCCAATCCCTTCCGAATGAATGAGCGAGGTGTCGGATCTCAGGTGTGATTGATAATTCCCCCACATGTGACTAATTTTCCAATACATCCCAAACGGAGCCTCCCATCAGCCGTTGTGCCCTGACTTCTTTCCTCTGTACGGAGGGCGGGCGAGAGGAACTCGTCTGTGCCTTGCACTTCGGATAATGGATCCCTCCCCCTGGCTCCTGCCCGCCAGAGACGATATTTCAGCACGGCGGTTAATCACCTCCCTATTCACACGCACGGACTTTCATCCCCGTGAAAGCGCCAAACGTGTCTGGAGGTGCAGCCCGTCTTGGGAGCAGACCCAGGTCCGGCCTCGTGAGTGTGGATGGGAGTCGAGCCTGCCCCGGCCTCCCTCGGACCGAAGCCAGCCGGGCCCTCGCCGCACTGCACACATTTGCACGTGCACGGCCCAACATGAGAAACGTCCAGGATGTGCTCGTCGTCTCTATCCCCAACGCCCACAAAAGCATCCGAAAGAAGAACAAGTTTTGTAATAAGACGGGATGTCCAACGTCCAAGTCTTTGTCAGTTTAATTGCCTTCCTCTGAGGGAAGTGGGCACAGGCTGTCCCAGACACGGACACGTCACAGCGGACACGTTTCTGGTGCATTCCACTGTTAGTGGAGAAGAGATTAATCCTCTCTCCTCTGTTTGAACCTTAGGGCATAACTGATCCAATGAATGTGTACACACCTCTAGCTGTCCATCCAATAAACACGTCCCCTTGTCCAAAACACCAATTTTCTTGCGGAAGCGATGCACCTATAGGGGTTCATTTCATATGTGAACTCAGGTAGGCCACGATACTCCCATATTTGAATCAGTTCAAGAAATCATGTAAAGTCATTGGGTAGATTTTTTTTTTAAAGAGCCTTATTTGGAACTAGACTTAATTTGTTCTAGCATTTAAAAGTACGGTTATTGCATGAAAAGAGAGAGAGAAGGAGAGAGAGAGGGAGAAAGAAAGAAAGAAAGAAAGAAAGAAAGAAAGTTCTAAACAGCAGATTCTGTGCAACCAACATGTAAACGTATAACTGGAAGACAGAGCAGAACAAGAATTCCTCCTGAAGAAAACAGGCTGACAAGGTGAGGGGCTAATACAAGAGAAACTGGGACAGGAAAGGTCATCAGTGTCCCAGGCAGTTGGAGTACAGACTAGAAAACACACAACAGCACAATTGGTGCTGATGACCAGCAGATAATGCACCTGTTAACCATTTTAAAGGTGTGGTTCCAGATGTCATGAATGCTCTAACTCATTGAACGAGCCCGTACTATTTATAATCCCCTAACATTCAAAAATTATTGTTCCCATATCAAAGACAAGGGGACTGAGGCAGCAGAAGGCCGAATCAGGTAACCAAGGTTATAAAGTTCTGAGACCGTGAAACCAGAATTTGAATTCTGAACGTCCGACTCCAGAGTGTGGACCCTCCCTACCTTTAGTAACTCAGCGGAGTGATGACCAGAAAACTTTGCAAAATCTTCGAGACATGAATTTTCTGAAGAGCCTCGGTGTGTCAGTGAATTTAAAGCTTCTAAAGTGGCAAGTTTCTTAAGAATATAAAGTAGAAATGAGAGAAGTCAGGAGTGAAAGCAGGGATGGAGAGGAAGAGTATGTAATCACTATTCAGCCCTGGTTCCCAAGGTGTGAGGTCAGGAGAGATTGTCTACAGATTCAAGAGTCACATGAGTTAGAAGGTCATGGGACAGGAAGTGTCATAGGACTCGTGTAGAACACACATTACATGTTCTAATGTATGTCCATTCTAATGGACATTAGAACATTACATGTTCTAATGTATGTGTATTATGTCCAGCATATATCACATGATGCATATATAAGGTGCATTGTTTCATATATGATATATAATTATAAAGCTAACTCCGCATTTATCACAGTAAAAATGAAACCGTCCATGTCCACATTAAATATACAAGGAATTGTAGGACAAGCATATTATTTAGCAGTGTGACGGGATCTACCAGAACTCCTTATAAGGAGTTCCCTGTAGGACATCCAGGGAGACAGGAATAAGGCAGAAATGGCTATTTTTCATTACAAACCCTTAGGTATTATTTGATAGATGTATTTCAGTAATGTCTGGTTTTACTAAGTTGAACCATACAAAATCGCCACTTGTGTAGATTGAGAAAAAAGAAAAAAAAACAAACAGAACAGTGTCGATTTCATATAGGTCCTGGTGTTATAACTTTCCAGGCAAGTTTTTATAAAGAAACAGGTCCTGGGGCTCAGGGTCGACAACAATGAACAGTCCCAACAAGTGGAATCTGCTCCAGGGTGAAGATGTGCCCTGTTGCCCAACAGGGTTTTCACATCAGAAACGGAATTCTATGTAAAAAAAAACTCTGCGGAACTACTTTCTCGAAGTATTAGCTGCTGTTGAAACCGCCTGTTTATTGTACTTCTCTCTTAGGTTTTCCTCAGTAATTTATCAATTTAAAAACGCTATTGTATTATGTCTCTTGCCTATTTTTAAATCCTGAATACCTTAAGCATTTAATCAAATGGTGATGAACACTCAGGCATAAATTCTGCATTTTATTTATTTATTTATTTAATGTTTATTTCCTTATTTTGAGAGACAGAGCACGCAAGCGAATGGAGGAGGGGTGGAGAGAGAGGGAGAGAGAGAATTCCAAGCAGGCCCCAGACTGTCAGCGGAGAACCAACATGGGCCTGGCTCCCGTGAACCGCGAGGTTGCGACCTGAGCCGAGATCAAAAGTTGGATGTTCCACCGACGGAGCCACCCAGGCGCCCCTAAATTCCGTATTTTAGTATGAAAAATAATCGCCTTCATTCTCCGCGGTGCTGTCCATGCAAAATGCACTCAATATATTTTTATTCATGTAAGTTCTATAGAATCCATAATTAAGTTACTCATCAGAAAAAGCCTCCGGTTTTGATTCACGAGTTCTTTGTAGCCTCATCCCTGGTCTGTTATGGTAGCTGCATGATAAACGGCGGTCACGCCGTTGACTTAAATTTAGTTCACCGTTCTTAACACTTGCCTCCAAGCTTAGCTATTATGTGGGGGCTATTTATATGGTAACCTTTTTGCGCGTACCCCTGTGGGTTTGTTCATTTTTTTCTGCTTTTTGACAAAGTTCCAAATATTGATTCTGCAACACAAAGGCACTAATTCTGGGGATACTGAGCTTGGACCTTTGATGCTTCCTCGCAGGTGGGGTTAGATCCTTGTTTGGGGATGAAATACAGGCTTCCCTTGTGCTGGCCTCTCCTGGGCTCCCCTTTTGCCTCGGCCTTGCACGGGTTTAAACAGTAAGGGAGGATTTCGTTGCCTCCGATGCTTGCTTTCGCCCTGGGTAGTGGCAGTGCTAGGCAGGGTCAGCGCGCCCGAAGTCGGGGCCATCGGGGCTCCCCACTGGCCGGCCGGCGCGCTTGGACATTCCTGGACACTCCACCCCCAAATCTCTCAGTTTCTCACCTGTGAAGTGAGGGCTGGGCTCTCTTCCCATGTCAAGATGGGAAGCTCCAGCAAACAGTAGATGGACCCTCCCCCTTGCGTGCCTGGGCGAGACACTGACCGGAAGTCTCGCCTCAGGCTGGGGACACAGCACGCTGGAACCGGCGCTTCCTACTGGGACCCAGAACTGCGCTGCCTTCCCACTCACGGCTCCCGATGCCTCAGTGTCTTCTGGCACCTGTCGTGATTCTGAAGCCACATCCGCAAGTCCCAACAGTCCCTGCCAAACGAAGCAATCATGTGTTTCAGAAAGTGGGCCGGTTTTAGACCACACTTGCTGACGGCTGGAATTACTCCCATACACCACCAACCACTGGGCCTAACCCCCCACTCCACTGGGAGGTTATAATACAGCCGTTTAACACACCATCCAAAGCTGAATTCCCTAACTACTTAATTTTAGCCCCAGGTTCTCCCTGGCCGAGTTCTTTTTAAACCATAACGGCCGCATTGCAGAACACAGATTAAATACACACTTCTCTGCACACACAGTGCTCACACGGCTCCCTCATCAGCGACCGGTGTTCAGAGAAGGCTTTTATCCTCCCTGGGTCATTGCCGATTAATGTGTGATTTTGAATACACGCATATGAATTCCTCAGCTCTCCTCTCAAATCCTTAGGCACTTGTGCAAGTCTGCACGATGCCTCAGGACCTCTCGAACACACACTAGAGTAGGTGTCTCCATGCGGGCATCTGGTGCTCAGCTCACAAACAAGGCCCGCTCCGGAAACCAGACACGTGCGCAGAGCCTCGCGTAGTCCTGTCCTTATTACTTCGACACGGGCTTCTACAGATGAATTGTTATTTCTGACATGTGCGTCTTCGCTACATCAGGCAGCTGAAACTGTAGAACGATGGAATTAATTGGTTGGTTTTCATAGATTTCAATAAAAAAAAAAAAACAGTTCGTTTACATGTCGCAGCGTTTCGCTATCGTCTGATTTCAGGTTTGTAGACGTGGTTGCGTTTGTCGTCAGGGCACTTAAAAATTAC
Source organism: Panthera onca (assembly GCF_046562875.1). Lineage (NCBI taxonomy): Eukaryota > Metazoa > Chordata > Mammalia > Carnivora > Felidae > Panthera > Panthera onca. The sequence goes on from NC_138350.1 coordinate 91,648,504, forward strand.
TCGGCTTTTAAAGAGCCTCTAAGAGTTTCTAGATTTTTTTTTTTAATAATTGACGTGATGAAACAGGGCTACTAACTTGTCAGTTGTGCAGATGGTTTATCAAAGTCACCCAGACCACAGTTCGCATTGTTAAACCAGTTACATGCACGAGAAAAAAAAACGCGTGCTTGCATATCATGGGATTTTGCAAAGTATATATTAAGGAGAATGCAACTGGTTTGCGACTCTTTCAGGAGAACATGTTTAATCTGAAGTTGGATTGTGAGTCTTGGCCTCACAAATTAAGGATCTTTCCCAAAGATGTGGACCCATAGAAACACCCAGTTAGCATAAGACCCTCCTTCAGTTAAAGGTTTGGCCAGAAACAACCTCACCACATAAGGTGGATGGTCCGCATGGTGCGTTCAAGTCATGTTGAATTGATGAGGGCATATAAAGTTTCATATTTGTAACATACCTAACATATCTGCTTATCTTCCCCAAATCCATTGTTTGAGGGAATTTTTTCCCTATTTTTCTTGAATCCAGCGAAAAGTAGGTTCCAGGGAAACATGGCTTCTCATCTCCGAGCCTATGTTTTGGAAATCACCTGCTTGTTGGAGCTTGACAGACCTGTATGTGTTTATGTTTAAAGGCATTTCCAACAGTCATCTTTTCAAATTAGAATAAAAACACACCCTGAGAAGACTTCTTTGTCTTCATTAAGGTTTACTCCAGTGCTCAGCAAAGAGCTAGTTTGGCTCGGGTCCTTCCGCAGCCACAACTGAAATCAACACACACTGTTACCGGTTTACCAGCTTTGTTCCCCCCTGCTCCCCCGGGACGAGCTGCCTGTGTGTGGTGGTGACCTCCCTGAGGTCAACTGGGCCACTTAGAAAGCCAGAGACCAGGCTAACCTCGATGGAGAAGCTTGGGCAGACGCGTGGGCTTCTGGATGTGTGCCAGTTCACATGGTGTGCATCCCAGGTGTGCACAAGAAAAACGATTTTGGAAAAATGTCCAGAGCTTTGCCTTCTCTCTGCGAAATAAGCCATTCCCCCATCCTCCCCACCGTTCGCCCAGACATCCTTTTCTGTCATTTACTGACGAGCTCAGTGTTTTCATAGACACTTCACAGTACCAACTAACTCCAGTTTCTAAAGATGAGAATATTGATGACTTCACACTTTCCTCCCCATCTCTGGCTCTCATTCCGCCACCCATACTTAGAAAACTCTCATAAAACACAACACTCGAGGACACGTGAAGCGTGTTAGGCAGGTTACTTTTCACTGTGCTGACACAGGCCATTGTTTCCGGTTTTATTTTAACCCCAGTTTGACACAGGTAAATGTTTACTATTTAATTTGCTCTCCTTTCCTTTTGCTCCAAGGATGTTTCTTCAAATTTGTTTTCCTTCTTTTTGAAGTACGTACTTTCAGGGATAATTTTAGTAAGGATCCATTGGTAAAAACTCTCCATATTTCAGGGGACTGTGTGAAGGTCAAGTCTTGTGTATGGTGTGAGGCAGGGGTCCACACACTTTTCATACAGAGATGCCCAATTGTCCCAGCATCATTTGTTTGAAGCAATACGAAGCTTGAAGGGGATTTTTTTTTCCCCCATTGGTTATCTGCAAGATTACTGTTGCAGGTAAGGGACAGGACAATGTGGCTTGATGATTACCTTCCAAGATGATCATTAAGGAGTGTTTTGAGGGTTAACATTTATCAGAGAAGGAAGACAGGCAGGTGGAGACAGGAATGGATTGGGCTGTGATAAAGGTTTAATGACATCACAGCTGACCCCATGAAGCTGGAACAGTGTCACAGTTGTCCTGGATGGGTGGACTTTAGAGCCCCCACCTCAGCCAGCCTTTGGGAACAGACTGTCCCTAGAAAGGGGGCATGGTCGAGGTGAGATGGTCCTCTGGCAGAGACGCTCCCAGAGAGGCTGACAGCTCTGGGTGTTAAGCAGCAGCACAATCATGGGCCAGGAGGCGAGGTCCTTCCAACCTGAGTGGGGGCTCTGGGGAGGGGGCAACTCAGGCTCCCAGCAAAACCACTGTGATGTAATGAGAAGGAAATAGGAATTTATTTAAAGGTACCTTGCTTGATTCTTGTACTTCCTGAGATTTAGGATTTGTGTGCTTTATCAACTCTGGAAACTTCTTATCCACTAGCTTTAGACTATGACTTTCATCCAATTCTCTTTATTCACACTTTCAGACTTTAGAGTTCTACGAATCCTTTCTTTCTGTCTCTGGACCTCAAAATCACACTTTCCTGTTCATTAAACCTACTCAATTTATTTATGTATGTATGTGTTTGTTTGTTTGTTTATTGTTTATATTAAAATTCCAGTTACTTAATATACAGTGTAATCTTGGCTTCAGGAGTAGAACCCAGTGATTCATCTCTTACATCGGATGCCCAGTGCTCCTCCCAACAGGTGCCCTCCTTAGTCCCCATCACCTATTTAGCCCAACCCCCTACCCTCCTCCCCTCTAGCAACCCTCAGTTTGTTGTCTGCGTTTACGAGACTTTTATGGTTTGTGTCCCTCTCTGTTTTTATCATATTTTTCCTTCCCTTCCCCTATGTTCCTGTTGTGTTTCTCAAATTCCACATATGAGTGAAATCATATGATATTTGTCTTTCTCTGACTGACTTCTTTCCCTTAGCATAATACCCTCCCCTCCCATCCATATTGTTGAAAATGGCAAGATTTCATTCGTTTGGATCACTGAGTAATATAATATATTCTAATTATATATATATATATATATATATATATATATATATATATATATATATACATATATAGTTTGTTTTGACAGTCCATTTGGGCTCTTTCTACAATTTGGCTATTGTTGACCATACTATTATAAACATTTGGGTTCACATACCCTTTTGAACCTGTATTTTTGTATACTTTAGATAAATACCTAGTAGTGCAATTGCTGAATTATAGGATAGTTCTATATTTTTTATTTTTTGAGGAACCTCCACACTGTTCTCCAGAGCGGCTGCACCAGTTTGCATTGCCACCAGTAGCGCAAGAGGGTTCGCCTTCTGCCACATCCTTGCCAAAACACGTTGTCGCCTGAGTTGTTAACTGTAGCCATTCTGACAGGCGTGAGGTGATATCTCGTCGTGGTTTTGATTTGCGTCTCCCTGATGGTGAGTGACGCTGAGCATCTTTCCATGGGTCTGTTAGCCATCTGGATGTCTTTGGACCCTTCTTTGGAGAAGTGTCTGGTCACGTCTTCTGCCCGTTTCTTTACTGGATTGTTTGTGTTTTGGGTGTTGAGTCCGAAGTTCATCCGTATGACTGGCAAGGTCCCGTGTGCCCTCTTAAGGTTTGACTCCGTGAAGCATCCCTACTGCAGGGCAGTTAAACCACCGTAGTAATACGTTGGCATGGATTCCTTTGTTCGTCCGCTCCACAGTCACTCACCGAGCACCTGCTTTGTGCCAAGCACCATGCGTTTCCGGGCGATACAACATTCAATAAGATCTCAGCCGCTTACCGCCCAGCCAGGGGGCAGGCGTGCGCACACAGTCGGTGCCACCTGCTGGAAGATCTCCCCTGCGGAAGAACATGCAGGTGACATCCAAAGTGTCCCACGGCAGCGACGGAAGGGGCCCCAACAAGTGGCCGCTGCCGATGACAGTTGGAGTTTGGTTAAGTCCTTTATGGATGTTGGCTACTAGCCCTGTGTCAGGTACGTCATTTGCAGATACCTTCTCCCCTTCCATCGGTTGCCGTTTCGTTTGGTCGGTGGCCTCCTTCGCTCCTTCTGTGTTGTCACCGAGAATTGCGAATTCTGATATCGGCTGTCTCCGCAGGTGTGATAGTTCTGGCTTCTGTTTCCGCCCTTCCTCACAAGGTGGCTGTTCTGTGTGGTCTGTCATTTTTTAGTGTGAGCTCAGATTCCTAGAAACTGTATTTGTGGGGACGCTTTCAGGCCTGGGTTTAAATTGCATTCCTCCAGAGAGGATTCGCATTTCCAGTTGTGGTTAATAACTCTCCAGGCGTATCACCTTTAAAAAGTGATCCTTTCTTGTTCACCCACCAAGAAAGTCACCTTGGGGATCCCAACTCTGTGGGGCCGTTTTCTTCTGACTTTAGACCTTGTAGAACTGCCATGGTTTGGGACTCAATATGGTCTCTCTAAAGCCTGATCTCAGCGACTGTGGATCTGTAATTGCCCCTGGAATAATTCCTCAGAATTCTACCATCTTTTTTCTTTGCAAAATCCATTCCAAATCTCTGCGTTTCTACACTTCTTCTGCTACCACCAGGGCCGTCCTCTTGCTTACGAACACGGCTGCAGTGTCCTTCTTACCGTTCTCTCCAGCTTATTATGCCTTCCACCAATCTGTTCCGCACAGAGGGTCTATCACACTCATTCAGAAACACAAGGTAGCTTGTCCACTTAAGCTTTTCATGACACAGCCACACGATAAAATTAATTCCAAATAAATTCAAATAAATACATAAGTAGGTCCACAAGGCCTGGACTCTCTCACCCACGCCTCCTTCCACCTGCCCACGGACCGTGTGCTCCAGACTCTCTGGGATCTGTTCTGTTGACCAGGAAGGTCAAGCTCCACATGCCCCTGGGACTTTGTATGTGCTCTACCCTCCGTAGGTACAATAGCCAAGGTCAATATCTGCAGGAGATCAAATCTTACCCCATCATAGGACGTAAAACCCGAGGAGCTCACTGTGGTACAGCCAGGAGAAATGAGTTTTGATGGTGCGTCCCAACATGCTTGCTCCCTCAATGGCACCATAGGCAAAACAACCGGGTCCACGGTTCTGGGACCCTCCGGCGCGGCAGCTTCCCCACCTGCACTGACCCCTCACTGGGGCCCGACGCTGTATCCCTGACCTTGCGCATCGTCGGCTCTCCCCGTTTGTGAGACGCAATAACCAGGAGGAAAGGTCCTGGAAGGATCCAGTCAGCTTGGAGCCACCCTTCCCGAAATTATTCAAATGCAGTTAGAAGCTTGGCGTGTCTCCTGGAACAGTGCACTCTCTGCGTCTCGCGGGTAGATTCTTTTCCACCCCTGAGCTATCGGCTTGGCTTGCCGTTAGGACTCCCTTGTTCAAACCAGTTTTCTCTGCGATTGTGACTGGACTTCTTGGCACTTAGCACAATTGCACCCGTGCATTTACGTAAATAGTTACATGCAACTTTCAGTCTGAAGTGTGCAGATAAAAAATATTTCACTTAAACGAAAGTTATATATTTTTCAAACAACCTGGTTTCACGGGATCCCCTGAGCGACCAGCCGTGCATATTACTGGGGTTACCACCTTGCCCCACCCCCGGCCCCGTGCCTGCTTTTTCCACCTGGCTCTGCTTTCCACGGGGGCCCCAGTCTGCCCTGCAGGGCCACAGCCACCAGGGCAATTCCTCTGTGGCCGTGGGCCTGCTGTGCCCTGGGGCCCGAGACCTGGAGCCTGTGGCCTCGTCCCCGGCTCTCCAGATGGCCCAGGTCTGGGATGTGGGGATACAGTGAGTCCTAAAGACTCAGTTCAATTTCTCTTCATCTCCCCACCCGGTGTTCTCCACTGCCTAGCTGGTCAGTGGAGACCCCAACCCCTGGGAGGGAAGGGGTGCTTGGGACACACCGTCTCCTGCCTCCCAGGGTCACACCAGGGGCACAGGTCCCTCACCCCCTCACCACAGGCTCTCGGCCCCTTCTCCGTCTCCCCTGGCTCAAGCACAATGTATTCAACTGTTCCATTGTTTAAGTTCCAGAGGAGCAAGAACCTGAAGCGAAGTGACTGGGTGCTTTTGTTGGGCTCCCAAAACATAACTATGTGTTTCAGATCAGGGGGTCTGAGACTCCTTCTTGGCGACAAAGCGCACGCGCCCCAGGGTGCAACACAGGAGTCTTGCCCATCCGTCATTGTCTGTCACCTGCAACCCCCAGACCCCAGAAGAAGGTGAGCACACTTGAGCCTCACACTTACGAAGTAGCGGACTGCATCCACCCATCAGTGTGTGCTTTCCCTGCTGCATTATGGATTTGAAAGTCCTTGTCCTGAGATTATGTAGACATGCATCTATATTTTCTTCGGGGAGAAGTATTGTGTGTGTGTGTGTGTGTGTGTGTGTGTGTGTGTGTGCGTGTGTGTGTGCATTGGGGGAGGCATAGTTAACATGTCAATCGCCTTGGAGCTGATTTTTCTTTGTGGTATGATGAACGATCTCTCGTTTGATTTTTTTTCGCCTCAACACTGTTACTTCAAAGCTAGTTTTGAATATTCTCTCTGCTGTGTGGTGTATCTGGGTAAGGAAAACACCCCACCGTAATAAACGGGGTGAACACATGCCAATCGTGTAAACTGCAGGGTTGTGTTATTCTGGACTCAGTAAAAATCCATAATTTTCAGTCTGTACTCGCAAGGCCCAGAAGTAAAAACACTGACATATCTACTATGTCTATTATGTAAACAGTGAAATGTCTTCTAGGTACTGAGGAAGTCCTGAGAAGTCATGGGCTTATTATTTCTGTATCTATCCCTAACCACCCCACTAGAAACAATAGAAATAGACCCCAGAAGATCAGGACTTCATTTTCCCACCATCTGGGAACCACGGCTGGCCAGAGGACAGGCGCCGAGAGCCGAATGTGTCCTACTGCAATTGGCAAATTCTTGGGGCCGAAGTACCTGGGGGTTTTCCGTTCTCTGTTCTTAAACATCACGGCGTTACGAGATATTTGTCTGTTTCGAATCTGCCAGTGACTATGCCCACAGTATCCGTTTTAAAATTATTAGACTTTTAAATATGTTTTAACATCTGCTAGTGCTACCCGTGATGTCCACACGTCAAAATGTGTTCTTAGGTTTCCTCGGCTGTGACGCAGGAAGGGAGACGCTCGTGGGGTGAGGGGAAGGTTCCAAGCAGGCCCAACATCTTCAGCTGCCCGGAAGCTTTTCTCGAGGGCAGACCTCGCGTCTCCGCAGCGGGGGAGCACAGAGAGCGTGGGGAGCACCCCCGGTCACCTTCACGGTCGCACATTTGTTTTCGCCGTCGGCAGAGTGCAATTCGGCATATTTTCAAAAATCTAGTTTCTTCGGCTTTGCAGTTACTGGAAATTCTGTCCCATATCCTGCAGACAGATTGGCCTCGGGTATTTCGTGATGATGCAAAATGTCATTACTTACCTCGCTGCCATAGCGGTTCAGTGAGACGTTAGCTTTGACTAGATCTAAGGCTGTTAGAAGCCATTTGAGACTGGAAAACATTTCACTTTGGTATCAAAACATACATCGGGCATCACAATACGTGACCTGCTTTCGAGTGAGTTGCGTAACATGGAAACGATTCTATTTTGTAGAGAGGGACGCATATGTGGTAGGATAACAGCATTTTAAAGGAGCGTTTCCCCCTCATTTCTCACATTCCATCCTGGGATTCAGACTGTTCTTGTTTATTTTTCGGAGAACTCAGGGTTAAACACCTCCATTGGTATTGCGACGAGATTTATAATAAAGCAGAACAGGTGTGAGTTTTGACACGTTCAGCTGCAGACAGGGTGCTCCTTCTCGGTGTCCAAACTTTCATCAGGATCCTTTGTTGCACGATGAAACATGGGTAAAGCCCACTATTTTGTAAGCATGTGCACATCCAGACCCTTCATAATATTAGTTAAAATCAATGTGCTGCTTTTTTAATTATTGCTCATGGTACAAAGCAGGGAAGGGCTCATTTAGGAATGGATCGATATTGGAAAGGGATTGGTGGGTGGCAAGGCAGTACATCAGCCGGCTTGATGTAAAAATCATTGGGTCTGCGCTGCCGCGGTTTAGGTTATCAGTCTGTTTAGCCTCCAGCTGGCTGGGGGGCAAGGGAATAGGTGAACCTTCCACGAACCAGCTCTTCTCGCCGGGCGCTCCTGGAGGAGCTGCTCCCTGGCATCCAGCATCACACACGTCTTTAGCGAAGAGACGATTAAGGGAGCTTGCGTCCGCCCAGTGTGTATCGACCCCATGTAGCAAAGTTTGGGCTGCAGCAGGGAAACCATTTTCCTTCTTCTTCTCCGGGCAGAGGGAGAATCTCTCGCAAGCGCCCGTGTTGTCACAGACGGTCAGACAATAAACCGTTCTGGGGGCCACCTGAGTGTGCAAACGTGCAGGCTGCTGTCCAGCACAGGCGTGTGCAGGAGGAGAAAACAGAGGGAAGAGGGGCGGGGAGGGGGGTGGCAGTTGTGACCCCGGGCGGTGCCCCTGCAGCCAGACCACGTCGTTGCCATCTGGAAGTCCTAATTCTCGCTTCTATCTCGCACGCTCGTACCGAGAGCGTTCTGAGGAAAACCAAACACCGAGGAAACTTCCAGGCTGTCAGAGCTCCAACACTGTCCCGTCCCCACGGCAGCTTCTCCAAATGTGCCCACATTCCCAATGTAGACTTTCTAATGAGACCACGCGCCGGAGTCATTGCTCTGTCACTGCAGGTAAGGGGATGTGACGCCACAGTTGTACCTGTTTCGACGATGATTGTTTTCAATGAGTGACATCTGCTCGAGGGAATGATTTTGTCGGTCCGTTGGACTCAGCAGCAGGACGGGGTGTTGCCTGACCAGTGGAGAGAGGAGACCGAGTGTGACCCAGAAGCGACTGGCAGGCTCGGGGAGGGTCACTTGGCGATGACAGAGCTGCATTCACGGTGACGGCCCCTGTCCATTCACGCCCACCCTCTGGGGAGGCTGCCCAGCCAGGCAGGCCCTGGAGCCGTGTCTGAAGGATGCTCACCTGGGTGGACACCAGCCCTCCTCCCCAGTCCACACAGGCTGTGCTCACCCATCGACGGGATTGATTTCCGGTCACCACTGACCCAGGCTTGATTGGCAAACCTCCTATTTTTTTTACGTTTTAATGATCGTGTGCTGTTTATTTTAATTTATTTTTCCTTGACTAATCATTTGGCTGATCAAACAGTCTGAGGCTGACTCCTGGCCAGCATCGAAAGTAATTTTTTTAAAAAAAAAATTACACAAACAATCACATGCACCAACACTATTTGGAATGTCTAGTAAAAGCACCGACACGTTGTATTTTACGATTTTACATTGAGCAGTGAGATGCAAAGATGATTTATATCAGCCTTGGCAAAAAGTATCCATGAAAACATAAGGAAAAGAAAACGCAAATAAAAGAAAAACACAATGCAGTAAAACTAGAGCAGAGATCCTACTTTAAGGGGCCCTAACATATGATATGAAATATCAAAGTTAAATGAACACGTTAATTGAAACCTGGTTAATTGGTTTAAAAAGGATTCTTTGTCTTTCAAAATACTCAAGATGCATTCAAGCGTTGAGCTCCTCAAATGCATATGGCTATTTGTGTTAAAACTGGGTGTTCTGGAGGCGCCTGGGTGGCTCAGTGCCTTGGTCATCCGACTTCAGCTCAGGTCATGATCTCACCATCCGTGGGTTCGAGCCCCGCGTCGGGCTCTGTGCTGACAGCTCAGAGTCTGGAGCCTGCTTCCGATTCTGTGTCTTCCTCTGTCTGCCCCTCTCCCACTCAAGCTTTGTCTCTGTCTCTCTCAAAAATAAATAAATATTAAAAAAATAAAAAAATTTTAAAAAATGGGTGTTCTGTCCCAGTCTCAGTCTCTCTCTCTCTCTCCATCTCCTTCTCTCTGTGTCTCCATCAGTCTCTGTCTCTCTCTTTCTAATTTTCTCTCTGTTTCTTCTTTTTGTTGAAGCAAATCTATTTTTATTTACCTATTTTAGCTTAGGTGCCCAATTCTCTTTTGTTTTCATGGATGCAATATTTCTCTTTCTTTTGCCTCAGTGAAGAATGTACTATAGGGAGTGACTTAACAACCCGTTTGAATGGCTTGAGGTGGGTCCAGACCTGAGGTGGGCCCACTCCCCGTAGAGTGGTGAAATTTTGACCAACCTTTTTCTTAGAAATATTTTCACAAATACTAGACGTCGTATTGGGTTCTGTTCTAAGCAAAGGTGAAATATGCAAGAGTCACCAAATTCTTATAAAACCTTCATGGGAAGATATTTCTATTTGGTTGAGTTTACATGGTGGAAAATAAAAAGGATAAAAGTAGATGGGAGAAGCCATCGCATTCAGGATAGGATTTAAAATAAAACAAACACACACAGCGAAAGAAGCATAGTATCGCAAATGAGATGAGATTATTATCGCAACAAATTTAAGACCGTTAAAAATGAAATAAGATCATCGATACACGATGTATTTGCAAGATTATTTACCTGTCATCCAACATTTATTGAGCGTAGTCCACCAATGAAGCGTTGTGGCACTTGCTTTGCCAACAATCTGCTGAACTGAGAGAATGTAAAGATATTACTACTACGACCCCCCAGATGTTAGAGAACATTCCAGATAAAATCATTTAGTTTCAATGCTGATCTTACGAAAATAAAGGAGGCTTCTCAGGTGCTAGCAAGAAGGAAGAACTGGAGGTCAAGTCATCAGTATGAGAGCGGGACTGAAACCCTTGATGATGGGAGTGGTGATGGTGGTGGTGATAATGCAAATGGAGGTAGAGGTGATGGTGGAGGTCGTGGTCACGGAGGTGGACGGAGGTGGTGATGATGGAGGTAGAGGGTACAGGTGATGGTGGAAGCGATTATTAGACAGGTTTCTTTGCCTGTAGAGATAGAGGTGGTGAAGTCTTTGGCTTGCTTAGATAGGGAGTTGGCACTGAGGTGACTTTTTGCCAGAGTCCTTAAAAGCTTACAGTTTTAGTACAAGCGTTGACCAAAAAAATACCCAACAAGTGACTCAGAAAACCAAAGGGAATTTTTCTGCCCCATCCAGGCTGAGGGTGGAAGTTAAATAAAGCATATACAACTCAGACTTGGAATCCATGGATTAGCATTTCTCATAGACTGGGTATTTGCACTCATTCTACTCACTAACTTGAGAAACTATCATGATAACTGAAACTTTCTGAGATACATTTGCACAACTTTACTTGTAAGTAACTAGCACACACGCGCGCGCGCGCACACACACACACACACACACACGGACCTTTCAAGATAAAATTACAGCCAAAATTGAAAAAAAAAAACACTAAAGACCAATGAAGTATAGCAAGATCCCAGCAGATAAAACCAGCGACATTAAAAATCCCACAAAGGAGTTCTAAATAATATAATAATAATAAGGAAATTTAAAATAACTGTTCAGAGAAGGTTTTACTCTCATCATTTTATTCAATATTTTCCTGGAAGTTCTAGGCAAGAAAAGAAATAAGAAAAGCATCCCTATGAGAAGAGTGAGGTACGACTTCAAAGGCAACATGATCATCTATGTGGAAAATCCAGTGGAATCTACCAGTAAGCACTGTGGATGGACAAGTCATTTTAGTAAGGTTGCAGAATACAAGATCAATATACAAAAACTTATTGAATTTCTATATACTAGCAAAGAACAATTGGAAAATGAAATAAAAAGTATATTTTACAATAGTATCAATAATGAATTCTTAGAGAATTTGACAAAAGATGCTTAATCCTCATGCACTGATAAAAGCTGCTGAGAGGGACACCTGGGTGGCTTGGTTGCTTAAGCATCCGACTCTTGGTTTTGGCCTCTGGTCATGATCTCACGGTTTGTGGGTTCAAGTCCCGTATCGGGCTCCGCAACGTCAGTGCAGAACCTGCTTAAGATTCTCTCTTTCCTCTCCCTCTGCCCCTCTTCTGCTCATGATTCTCTCTCTGTCTTTCTCTCTGTCTCTCTCAAAATAAATAAATAAACTTTAAAAAAGCTGCTGAGAAAAATTATGTAAGATTTAAATAAATGGAGTTACACAATGTTTATGTATCAGAGGACTCAGTACAGCTAAGATGCTGATTCTCCTCGGTCATTTTATAGATTGAGTACATTTCCAATCAAATCCCAGCAAGCCTTTGTAGAAATTGATAAGCTGATTCTAAAATCCAAATGGAAGTGCATACCAAACCAACTTTTAAAGAGAAGAACGCAGTTGAAATGCCAACCTTAACAGATTTCAAGTCTCACTATAAAGCTATATTAATCAAGACAGTGTAGCATTGCTATCAACACAAATAATCAGTAGAACAGAATACTTGTACCCATATAAAAAAGTAACTGTAAACGAATCACAGACCTAAAACCTAATATTCTAAACCTTCTAGAAGAAAACATAGGAGAAAATCTTGCACCTTGGATTAGGCAAATATTTTATAGATAGTATAACAAAAGTATGATTCACACCAAAAAAAACCCTGATGATATTGGATTTCCTCAAAACTTTTTCTCCTTGAAAGACAATGCTGAGAAGCTGAAAAAAAAAATAAGCCACAGGCTGGGAGTAAATATGCACAAATACCGGATAAAAAAATAAATGTATAATAAATTTACATATAAATATATATGAAAATATAAAAATCCGTGAACATAATAATGGGAGCACAACCCCATTTTAAAAATAGGCAAAAGGGTTGAACAGACACTGTATTAAAGAAGATAAACATGGAGGGCGCCTGGGTGGCTCAGTCCACTGTGTGTTCGACTTCGGTTCAGATCATGATCTCGCGGTTCGTGGGTTCAAGCCCCGCGTCGGGCTCTGTGTTGACAGTTGAGAGCCTGGGGCCTGCTTCAGATTCTGTGTCTCACTCTCTGCCCCTCCCCTCCTTCTCTTTCTTAAAGGTAAGTAACATTAAAACTTTTTAAAGAAGATAAACACAACAGAAAGACAAACAAGCACATGAAAAGATGCGTCGTGTCACTGGCCATTATTTAAATGTAGACTCAATGACAAGACAATATCACTACACGCCGATTAGAACAGCCAAAATGGAAAGACAGGTCATAGCGAGTGTGAGTGCCACTCTCGAACACTGATGATGAAAACATAAAAGGGGACCCCACTTTCGAAACCAGTACGGCGGCTCCGTAAGAAAGAAAGTAAACATGCATATGACCCGATTCACCTCATCTACTCCTAGGTATTTACTCCAGAGAAAATAAACGAGTTTTCCTTCCCATGGGCACAAATACTTGTACATAAACTTATGTTCATAACAGCTTTATTTGTTATAGCCCCAAACTGAAAACTACCCAGATGTCCACTAAAAGGCCGTAAGTCTGTACAGCCAATTTCCACTTATAGCAACAAGCACTCGATACCTCAAGATGGACAAATCCCAAGATAATTATGCTGAATAAAAAGAAACCAAACATCAAGACCGTATACCTCTATCAGTTGCCTTTTACCCCTTTCACAAATAACCGTAAATGGAGTGACTTAAAACAGCAAAAATTTATAATCTTTGCTTTAAATGTTTCTTTATTTTTGAGAGACATAGTGTCAGTGGGGGAGGGGCAGAGAGAGGGGGACAGAGGATCCAAAGTGGGCTCTGTGCTGACAGCAGAGACCCCGGTGTGGGGCTTGAACCCACCAACTGTGAGATCATGACCTGAGCCAAAGTTGGATGCTTAACCGACTGAGCCACCCAGGCGCCCCACAAATTTCTAATCTCACAGGCCTGAAGGTTGAAAGTCCACAGCGGGTCTCAGTGGGATAAAATCAAGGCATCCGCAGGACTGGCTTCTTCCGGAAGCTGTGGGAGAGGACCTGTTCTTGTCTGTTCCAGCTTCCAGAGGCTGAAGCGTTCCTTGGCTTGCAGCTTGCATCACATCTTCTCTGACCCTTAAGGGGACCGTGTGAGGACAGTGAGTTCACCTTTATCATTCAGGATATCTCCCCATCTCAAGGCCTTGAGTTCATCACGTCTGCAAAGTCCCTGTTGCCACGCATGGAGTCACATGTTCTGGGGATTTCCTTGAGGTCCATTCTGGTTCCCACAAAACCATGATCCCGTTTATATAAAAGTCTAGAAATGCAAAAGAATCTATAGTGACAGCAGACCTGTGGTTGGGGGAGTTTGGGGAGCAGGCACAGAGGAGCCATGGGGGGGAAGGGTAGAGAGGGGAAATGTGTTGAGGTGACCGCGGTGCTCAGTGTGCTGGTGGCAGAGGTGTTGCACGTGCCAGGGCGCACGCATCAAGCTGACTTTGTGCACCGTATGGTCTATCAGCGGAATCCCACAAAATGTAAACGTGCATTCTGATATAATTTACCAGAAAATTAATAGCTGGTAAATGAATGAGTTTCCCGGGGAAAGAAATAAGGCATAGAAAAGAATCAGAAATTCTAGGAATACATAAATTCATAAAAATTGAATAAAAAATTCAATGGTGAGATCACATATCAAATTGGACAAATCTAAAACAACACTTAAGAACCTCAAACTTCGGTGTGACGAAATTTCCCTGTAGGCAGAACACAGAGGAGAAAATACAGAGAATATTACAAGGGCTTAAAAGATGTGCGTCCAAGAAGGAAACAGCCCCATTTCTGGTTGAAATGGGAAAGGAGAGAGGATGATAACGTGGGGCGCCTGGGGGGCTCAGTCGGTTGAGCGGCCGACTTCGGCTCAGGTCATGATCTCACGGTTCGTGAGTTCGAGCCCCGCGTCGAGCTCTGTGCTGACAGCTCGGAGCCCGGAGCCTGTTTCCGATTCTGTGTCTCCCTCTCTCTCTGCCCCTCACCCGCTCACACTCTGTCTCTCTCTGTCTCTCAAACATAAAAAATAAACATTTAAAAAAATTTTAAAAAATGTTGTGTACTTAAAAATGTTTAAATTATTTTTAATGATTAAATGATTTAAAAACAACCTGCATTTTCTGCAGGAATGACGTTCAGTTAAGTCATCGCGCTGATTTCTGGGATGAGTGTGGGGGGTATCTGGGCACCCGGGGGCTTAGTGGGTCCCCAAAGATTCGGCGGTGAATGATGGGACGTGAGTCCAGACAGAAAGGACATGGGGCCTCTGTGGGCCCACAGCCGTTTTGTTCCGGGGCAATGGTGTTACGGGTGGCCACCCTGAGAGGTGGAGCAGGACTGCGGTCCCTCGCAAAGGGGCTCTGTGTGCTGAGGTATCCGGAGGTGTCCAGATGCACCCAAGAGCCACTGGGGAGTTTTAAGACAGGGACACGAAATGCCAGCCTCTCCCCACGTTGCTTTACATCCCGCAGAGGATCTCACGCTGCAACCACAGGAACAGCCAGACGCTGTTAGCATCACTGTTGACCAACGCAGGGCGGGGGGTCTTAAGTCCCGAAATTAATTGCCCGGCTCACTCACGGCTTCAGAGGCAAGATTTGGAACCATCGAGTTTGCGCTCCAGGGCCTGCGCCTGGAGGGGAGACAGTCCCATGCATCACAGCATCAGAGAAGCTTCATCATTATCATCATGTTTTCATTTTACTACATCAGGAAACTTCCAGAGACGGTGTGTCAGAGTGCCGGTTTGCTGCTGTGGCCGAAAGGGGGACATTCGGGTCCCCAAAGTGAAGGCGAGCTTGCTGGGGGACGACCGAGAGGTTTTGTGTCACTTTGATGTTACACTTGGATCACATGCCAGGCACCGGGGGTTCGCACCCTGTCACCACTGCTTGGGCCACACACGGACTAGTGACATGTATCCAATTGTAGGGAGCAAATCCTGTTTTAAGCATGTTGAGAGGCTACATCCTCATTACAATCGCATCCTGGGAAAAGAAAAAGAACCAGCTGAAGCCGGATCATGTGGGAAGCAAGATAAATAACACGGCCCTGTGTTGTAGCCAAGGCATACAATAAAGATCTGTGGGTCCTAGTGGTCGAAATAAATCATCGTAAATTAATACATGAGGGAGAGGAGACACATATCCCATGCAGAAGAGCTCCAAATAATGTATGTCCATAGCATGCCCAAAGCAGGTGGCTATTAAATCCCCACTCTTTGGGGATGGACTGTGCCCAACGACTTTTTTCTAAATAGTACAGTAGTAGAGAGAAAAAAAAATCTGTAATTTTCCAGTGGAGAAGCCGGACCTCAGCCGGGTGGTCCTGATGGCACCGAGGGCGGTGAGGCAGGTGGGGAAGGCGTGCCTCGCTCTCACGTCCCGAGGGTGGCACTTCCCTGCTGATTCCATAAACCCTAATCCCCGGGAGAGCGACAAGAGGGAACGTGCCCAACAGAGGGGCCCCACACTTTTACTTTCCCAGCGCTGCTCAAAACCACCAAGTCATCAGACACATCACGGCCAGGAGGAACCCAAGGAGATGTGCAGGCTGCATGGGATGCGGGTCCTGGATGGGATCCTGGGTCTCGGCAAGGCCTTTAGGTAAAAACTAAGGAAATCTGAAAGAAAAAAAAAAGTATGGACTCTAGTTAATAATTGTGCCTCAAAATTGATTCGTTAACGTTAACAAACCTGCCAGGCTGAAGCGAGATATTGGCATAGGGGACACGTGTACAGGTCCACGGGAACTCCCACTGTATTTGGAATTTCTCCTTAAGTCTAAGACTGTTCCAAAGTGTAAAGTCTACCAAGGTAAACAGCAAACGAAAATGGGCTGTGCCTAAAATCCCCATCACTGTAGAGCTCACCTCAGAGCTGCCACTAAGAACACCTGTTTTATTTCATCTGCACTGTATTCTATTTTACGGAATTAGTTGAGAGAGGTGCGTTGTTCAATTTATCTGTTTGGTAGTTTTTAACAATGGCCAAGTTAATTCTCCAATCCCGTTTCAAAACATTGCTCCCTGGTGGACATCTCCTACACCAACTGCCGTCTGAAAATGAATTTTCCTGGCTTAGTTTTAAGCACCTTGAAGATGGGAGTTTGTAATGAAAGTGCTGACCGTACCTGCACCAGAGCAGGGCGGACGCGTGGCTGTGATTTATAATGTCAGCCCATATTCCAAACGCTTTCTCCATGCCCTGTGCTCTGCACAAATAGGGAAGGAAGGTACTGTGGTGAATTATTGTGCAATTAATCATTTGACCATGAGGGATTCATTTACTAATTAAAAACGCAAAAAGAGTAAATTGAAGTAACCAGTGACTACTAAATCACGTCTTCTGGAGCATCAGCCGTGTTGTAATAAATCATAGGGGATCCATCAGCGTCATTTGGATCGCGCATTTGGATACCTGTCCTTCAAGGTGCCTGAAACATTCTTATGTGTGCAAAGACTTTCCACACACACGCAGCAATTTACGTATCGACGGGCGCAGGGCCGCCTATGTATCCGTACTTCCAGGCTACGATTTGGAATCTAAAAAATCAAAATGGCCAAAGAAAAAGTAAACCTTGTGATAAAAAAGTGTTCAATGTAACACACAGGAAAATATTTCCATTCTGTATGAGTGCATGGTATCCTTACCCTCCTATCTTGTTACTTATACCTTGGTCCTTGCGCTCGATGCCTCGATAAGTTGGATGCCGATAACTCTGTAGCCATGTCCACTAACCATTCAGCCATCATTTGTGTGTCTTCCTATGTCCTTAAACTGCCCACTCTGAATATTTACATCAGTTACCAGGCAGCATGGCGAAGTAGGATTTCAAAACTCTGCAATTTTCAATATCATTTTGAAATGTCCTCATGAGGAATTTCGGGAGGCAGCAGAGTGAACGCCAGACAAGGTTGGTCTTGATGCAAAACTCTCGGATGTTCTCCATTAGTTCCCTTTATTTCTCCTCAAACATGAGGAGGAAGGGAAAGGTAGGAAAGCTGCCCCAGTTTTCCTAAATTTATTCTCGTGCAGAATGCTCCCCAGAAGAAATGGAAGACAGGAAGAGTACAAGAGGAGTTGGAGATGTGATAAGGATAGGGTGGGGATCAGAGGAAGGGGTAGTGGGACACTGTCATTTAAATGAAACGTCTGGAATGTGGAGGGAAGGAAAGCCCCGTGACAAGGTGGCAGAGAGGAGGAAGGATGTCACAGTGTGACAGGAAGTGTTTATACCGACATCCACCAGACTCATGGCCGTGTTGTTCCTGGGACCCCTTCTTTCAGGGCACTCCAGCATTTTCTGGTCACTGAGAATATGCATACAAGGCCCAAAAAATGTCTGTCTGCTGCTTACATGTGTAGTTGTAGAAAGAACACACAGTTGGGGAAACAGAATCAGCGGTCTTGTTTCACAGTGTGTCAGCAAGAATCTCTGTGCTCTGCCGAGGAGAGATACTACCCACCGCCCCTTCATTCAACAAACGTGTATTGAGTATCTACTATGTGCCAGGCACTGTTTTAGGAGCTATAGTACAGTAGTCCAAACAGCCTCTGATCTCTTCATCCATTTTCTCATAGGAGACAGAGACAGAAAATAAAGTAGAGGTAGGTAATAGAAGAGAAAAAATTGATGGACAGATGGATGATAGATGGATAATAGATAGGCACATAGGCAGACAGATGGACGTATAGATAGCTAGATGCATACATACATACAAAGATGATAGATAGATATAGATGAATGGATAGATGGTTGGATGGATGGATGGATGGATGGATAGATAGATGATACATACATACATATATACATAGATACTAGATAGATACATAGATACATAGATAGATGATAGATAATACATGGATAGATAGATATAGATGAATGGATAGATGGATGGATGGACAGATGGATGGATGGATGGATGGATAGATAGATGATACATACATACATATATACATAGATACTAGATAGATACATAGATACATAGATAGATGATAGATAATACATGGATAGATAGATATAGATGAATGGATAGATGGATGGATGGACAGATGGATGGATGGATAGATAGATAGATAGATGATACATACATACATACATAGATACTAGATAGATACATAGATACATACATAGATGATAGATAATGGATAGATAGATATAGATGGATGGATACATAGATGATAGATAGATAGATAGATAGATAGATAGATAGATATGAATGGATAGATGGTTGGGTGAATGGATGGATGGATGGATGGATGGATGGATGGATAGATGGATGGATAGATAGATAGATAGAGAGATAGATAGATAGATGATACATGCATACATATATAGATACTAGATAGATACATAGATAGATACATAGATAGATGATAGATAATACATGGATAGATAGATATAGATGAATGGATAGATCGATGGATGGATGGATGGATGGATAGATAGATGATACATGCATACATACATACATAGATACTAGATAGATACATAGATACATACATAGATGATAGATAATAGATGGATAGATAGATATAGATGGATGGATACATAGATGATAGATACATACGTACATATATACATACATAGATACACAGATAGATAGGGATAGAGATGGATAGATAAATTGATCTGACAGCCAGGAAAGCTTTATAATGACAGACTATCATTTTTTATTCTTGCAAAGGGATTAATTGTGCAGACAATTTGGGAAGTAACGTTAAATATGCTAACAGTTAAGCTTTGACTTAGGAGCTGGACTCACCTCTGCATTTAGGCGCGGCTGACCTTGGGTGGTGACCCTATGCTCTCTGAACAGAGCGGCCTTCTCGGCAGGGCCGAGCCGGGGAGAGACCCACCGGGAGCCTTTGGAGGATGGAGGCAGAAGACTGCAAAACTCGAGTGCACGGGGTGACACATAGGAAGCCAGACCAACAATTACAGCTGCCACTTGAAAACACACCCCCCATCTTTCTTTCTGCCCCCTTGCTTGCTTTCCTAACTCCTCCCCAATTTTAACTCTTTCCTCACTGTCCATTTCCCCTTTTCTTTCCTGCTTTCTGTGCAGCGCCCACTCCCATTTATTACGCCCTCAGCCCCGGTGTCTCTCCCTGTGCCGACTGCCCCTGCAACACACAGCCACAGTAAAGAGTCTGCTGTGCTGGCCGAACGGGGGGGAGGTCACTGCCCACAGCAAGAGCTGCGACAAGGCACACTCGGACTTAAAAAATTCTTTGATAAGGTTTTATACCAAACGTTACCAACGGAGCGTGGACGGATCTTCGTGGCCCCCCGGAGACGGTGGCTGGATTGATGTTACGTAACAGCTTTGTAAATCATCTGAAGAAGCAAATGAACAATTTGAGTTTGCTTTGTTTGCTTTAGTTTCTAGGTGACGCTCTTCTCTTCTGGGCAGCGCTTTGTGATTGTAAAACACGCACCTGGGTTCTAGCTTCAGGACGTTTGTGACGGCGGGAGATGTAGTAAGTCATTACTACAGTCAGGGTAGGTCACTTGGCACCTGCAAGGTGAGAACGGGGGCGGACATTTTAGCAGCACAGCCTCCCCTCTGCGGGTGAGTCTGTGGGCTCAGTGTGGTTGTGCCTCCCTGTGCACCTGCAGCCGCCTACCTTCTCTGTCTGAGGCTGCTGCTCAGTGACCAGGGACAGGCCTCCAGCCGTCATATCCGCACCAGGGACACACTCGTGCCCCCTCACCCCTCTCTCCCCTGAGCCGTCTTCCCCCCTGGATGGTCCCATCTTGGAACCCCACGGCCTGCCTTCCGCTCGTCCGGCGCGGACGAGGCTTCTCTGCACGCACCCCGCTCGCAACCCTCCGGAACCGCACAGCACAGGGTATCTCTGCACAAGCACAGGGGTGGGGGTCAAGGATCTGCGAAGCATGATGCTCAAGCAATTTAATGGGGAGGGGGATCTTTCAGAGAAATGACACCAAAGCATGAGGGAGATATGTAGGACGGAGCCTTGAAGAAGTGCCCGAGCCAGAGCCGGTGCTCAGGCCGCACAGGCCCACAGTGAAACTGCCTCCAGCCGCGGTCGCCGGCACGGGTGCGACTCGCTGAGTCCGGTCACGGTCGCTGGCCCCGCTCGGCACTTGCAGCCCATGCCTGCGCACTTATTCCCCCCGATGAAGAAGTTGTCCTCACCCTCGGTCTTGTCCTGTTACCGTGTGCTTCTGGGGTGGGGGGCGGGGCGTCTCAGGTCTGTGTCTCAGACGTGCGGGGGACCCTGACTGTGCGCAATGAGTTTTGTATGAGGGCCTCAGAGTGGAAAGTACCAGACGAGTCAGCGGGAGGCTGGACCGCGCACATGGACGGACAAACAGCGCGAGTCTCCCTCGCAGGCCAGGGACAAGAGCTCAGGTGTTTGTATGCAGTGGATAGAAAGGTTATTGAGCACGTTGTCTTATAAGATAAATAAATGCACTCATGTTCAGGGGCCGTAAAACGATCATAAATACTGAGGGAACAAAAGGTGGTTTGAACAGGCCAGCGTCACATTTCACACGTTATCTGGAGGCTAGCAGGGTGTCTTGAACTGCAGAAGAGAAGTTAGGAAAATATTTTTAGTGATTATTGACTGAAGGCAGAGACAACTGAGGCAGTGGCTTTTTAGTGGTTTTATTTCATTTTGAAAGACATTTAGAACATCAAGACAGGGCACAGGTCCGCCTGAAGGCAGTGTCCCGCGGCATAAATTCTGACGGCTGGTGCCAGTGCGAGAGGCGCCTGGGTGAGGAGAGAGGAGGGAAAGTGAGGTGGGGACAGCAGGTGCACGGGAAGGGGCGGAGGCAGGGGTGGGTGGGAGCGAGTCCCACACCCTCTGCAGGTGACCGGACCCACAGGGGGACAGGGTGCGTGTTCCTCAGACCCCAGACAGAGGCAGCGAGCAGGGGGTAGGGCTCTCTCCCAGCCTCCCAGCGTCAGAATGTTTGACAATGATGGAAATCCCGTCAAGGAGAAAGATATCAAGGCGACTCAGCGTAAACAAATCTGCCTCAGAGCAGCGTGTGCTTCCAGCGTGATTTAGAGAACTAAATTTAGATTTAGTTCTCGAGGCCTTGGTGCCAGAAGAATGGACCGCGCCCATGCTTTGTTGCTTTAGCTGAAGTATCTATCAGAGGAGAATTTGGTCAAAATTATGTCACTGGGAAATAAATCTATGCCACCTAACGAAAGCAAACTCAGAGCCTCTGCAAGTAGAGTTGAGTTAAGACATGTCCTCCTCCTGGTACTTAGAGGAAAAGACCCCAACAGATATTTGTAAAACGGATGAGTTCTTTTTGAAGAGCCTTCAGTACAGCCAAGCATCCATTTGCATTAAACCACTTAAATTTGTAAACGGCGGTATGCTGGGTAGTTGAATGATAAAGCATATACAAAATACATGAATTAGGGAAAGTCCCTCACTTCCCGGACTCAGAATCGAGCAACGGTTGCGATTATGGGAGTACCTCTGTTATGAGACAGAAAAGGGTGGATGCAGGGGCCTCCTCAGAGGTGTCTGAGTCCTCAGCCAAATGTGTGGAATAAACCACGGACTGGCCACCACTCACTGCGATGCTATAATAAATACTCTGAGGCACATCACAAACAGAGGGAAAAGAGGATACAGCATAGAAAGACGGCCACGGGTTCAGTATTCGGCTCAAATTATTCAGGATTATTTACATGAGGTCAGCAAACAGATCTATGGGTCGGAAAATTGGTTATCGGCCTGGCCAGTTGCTAATGTTGCCAAGGTCTCATATCCATGTTTTCCCTCTCCTGATACGCAGAGAGAGAGCTGCAGATACCCTAATCTTGTGGCAGCAAGAAAGCGTTAAATTATGCCTAAACAGTACCTTCGTTTAAGGGTATCTTTGAAAATGAGCACATTCTCAGCAAAGGAAAACAATTCAAATGACAGGATTGAATACGGAAACAGTATGAAATAAAAATATTTCTTCTTGCGCATTGAAAGTTTGGAATATATAGATATACATATACACACACATATACATATATCAATATATACATATCTGTGCGTGCTTTAGGAGAAAGCACAGAAAAAACGTGCTTTCTTGCAGACCTGGAAACAGAACCAGTTCTCGAGGTCTTGGATTTAACACAGTCATTGATCACACTGGGAGATACATTTTCAAAGTTCGGGATCACTAAGCTTTCTTTCCAATGTCAGTAGAAGACGTTTGCCTGAGGGTCTGGAAAGGGTTAACATACGTCTTCAGTCCTCCGCACCCTCAGAGGAGCTGTTTGCTCCTTTTCCTGGAGACCATTAGGCTCTCACTGTCTTCTTTCGTGTGTTTTCAGATAGTCCCCAAAGGGGTGACTCCATAGATCTGAAAACACTAAAAACCAAACTTATGAAATGCCTTTCAAGCAGGAACGCGCTCTGCACTCCCCCCCGAAATGTCTGTTCTTTGCGAGAACACTGTATGTCTCCCCACCGTCCAGCTAGCTCTGTGCTCAGAAGCAGCACAGATCAGAGTGAGAATTTCCAGGACAATGCTGACATTCTGGGCAGTGTCGTTTTTGAACATTGTCAAGGACTGATGTTCCCAATGGTGGTTAATCACGTGTTGCGGTCCCGTATCCGTTGTAATTTGGCCGGAAGTAGACGTGTGCCCGTCGACAGCAAATGAGGACGATCATAACCTGGGTATTTTCCGCTAGTGTTAACATTTCCAAATGCACATTTCAAAGTTTTGTAAGGTCGGGAGCAAGTGTGGTCTACTCCAACAGTATGGTTATATTTGCCTGCTTCTGTGACTGTCATCAACGTTATTTCTAGCACCGTGTAAAATAGTCTCTAATATTGATTGAATCGGATTCAATTCAACAGACAGTAAGACTGAGAACCTACTATGTTTCCAGAGCCCCTGGGTGTGGACCCCCCAGTGCCACGGACATGGGATTTGAGCCAACAGTTAAAAGGGGAAAAATAAATAGTTTCTTTTAAACGTATAATGTCAGCGTGTCTGGTTTTTTTTTCTCTCGTAAGCATGACTTAGCAGAAAACATCAGTGTATTTCAAAAACCAGGAAAGATAACAAAATTTAAAATGAATGCATAGAAATTAAAATAATGAACCCACTCAAATACAGATAATCTGCATTCATTTTATTTCTCAAGGCAGACATAACTCTTGTCGCATGACCGTCTGTAAAACCCATCGACCATTTTTATTATATTTTTTTTAAAAAACTGAAGCCAATGGTAACAGCGTTCAAAACCAAGGCAGGCTGAAAAAATCTCTCGAGGCCACGTTATTTTTGCCATGATGTTTACGTGTGACAACGATGTCTGACTGTTTATGTTCCTGACGGGGAACCCCATCAGGGATTCAATTTAGCCTGTCAGGGGACAGTCAGGGGACAAATTAGCCTGAATGACTGCCGGCTCATTTTGGGTTCTATGGTAAAGCTCAGATCCATGCTTTTTTGTTGACCAAAAGCTCTTGTTCCGTCTCTAGGTTGGAATGGTGTTCTCCCTAGTTTTTATGATAAGAATATCGAAATTCTGAATGGCCAATAATAGGCACCCTTTTTTTAGTATGAGTCCGTGCTGATATTAGGAGCCCAGGACTTTTTGTTCCCAAGACCAGCCAAGAGTAAAATAATTACGTGTCTCACCTCTTACGTGCGGCCAAGGTAACAGGTGGTTCCAGGACTACACAAGCCCAGTGTCAAAAGCTAATCTACTCTTCATAGTATCATACGTTTCATAATAAATCCTCTCCCTTATTGCCATATTCCCTCTCTCTCTCCACATCTCATACCAAACTCATGAATTGCAAATGTATTTATTATGCATTTATCGTGAACCGTCATTAACTATCTTTTAGTCACGTGGCTTTGCTGTACCATTTTCCCCACTGGGTTTGTTTTACTTCTCTGAAAAATACACTTAACCTGTCCCTCTTAGCTCTGGAGTTAAGATTTGTACTTATCGTGTGTCCCAACAGTATCTTCTGCTCTGTGACGACTATAAATTAAAAGTATCCAGTTCATTGCAATGTCCCCAGGCACTTTGAAAGTATTTTTGAAGTACTTCTAGAGGATTGTATGACACCAAAACAATGGCCAATCCAATTAATTGATGTAAATTATATTGGCACTTCAAAGTTATTAATCGTGTTGTACATACGCCCATTTTTGTGACGTACTGCATTAGAGATTTATTTGCACTTACTTTCTAAAAAGATCGGAACTTTTTTTTTTCTTAGCACGCGTAGCTCATCACATGCATCTCCCACGGCTCCCGCTGCTACTGCACGCAAACACGCACACGCGCGCTGGCACACACACCTCGCGTTCTGACGGAGGGTAGATGTAGCCAAAGACGATGGGTGCTCGTGCTCTTCAAAGGTGGTCGTCGGCCATGGCTTCCTAACCTAGTGCTGGAGGCACAGCCCGACTCGGTGACGCGCCGTGGGGTTGGAGTACGTTACGGCATCGAACCGGCGCTTTCCCCGCGTGTAAATCCCAATGTATAGCATGTAAATGCATCCTGATTTGCACAGGTAAATTGTGTGTTTAGATGAGGTCGCTGGGATTTGGCTCTTTCATTTGCGGCTCTGGAAGAGCCAAGAGCACGCAGAGGAGTTGTTTAATAGTTATCTGGCAACCCCACTTGTATCCAAATACCGTGATTTAGATGGAGCTCTAACGCAGCAGAGCAACGTGTCCCGGGAGCATTTTTCAGAATATAAATTAAGTGATATTATAACAGAAGCCCTCTCTTAGCTCAGCATAATGAATATGAACCATCATGTACTCCTGACCAAGGTCATGGGAGGAGAATGAATTACTCTATTAACATCTCTTTTAAGTAGCATTAGTGATAATAAATGAAGAGATTTGATGTAATACTGATAATATTATTCATGCAAAAATAGCATACTTTATCTTGTTAAAACAATTAAAATGTGCTTTGAGGATATTTTACACCACAGAAATATGATGCTTGAGAGTGCTGATTGCATGTTACGGAATACATCAGCATTAGCCAGTAATGCAGATAATCTGATAAAAATCGAAAAGCTGATTTGTATGCTATGCTAATTCAGGATCATCTTCTTGGCCCTAGGTACCACCCAAATGCTGCCTAAGATTGCAGCGAGCTTTAGTGCTGATATTAGATTAAATTCAATCCTTTTGCTTATAATTTTTTCCCAAGAAATTACATCCAGCGTTCTTCAGTGTAAACCCTCTTTAGTTGCTAAGCAGCCTGTATGTAATATTGCATCGTAAGCCTGGTATATTGTTGGTGGCGGCCCAGACACGTTTAAGCTCTGTTGTCAGTTATAGATCATCTTATCCCAATCACGCAAATCCGTAAAAAGCAAAGATCACTGATGTCTTTTGATAGTGACCTTATTCTCAGTGCAGTGTTAAAACTAACTCTGTGTGACTCTCGCATCCAGAATCATCAAGCGCATGAACGCAGCCGAATGCTTTCATAGCAAAACTTGCTGTCCAGTGGGTCGGAGTATTTTGTAAATAAGTCGTATTCGCTGTAAAGAAAACTGCAAAAAAAAGTAAGCTGGGTAACGGGTACGGAGTTCCCCTTAGTGGTGACAAAGTGTTCTGGACCTGGACTGTGGTGGTGGCGTTTCCTATGGATGCAATAATGCCACTGATTTGGACACTTTAAGATGGTTACAACGGTGGGTTTCATTTTATGTGACTTTTATCACACAATAGCAAGTGGCTTCTGAGACAGCTGTGAGGCCCCCCAGACATCTCTCTCCCCCATTACCACGCCCCACCCCGTTATTAGCACGTTACTGACTGGTTTCCCCGTATAGGAGGTCAAAGTTGGAGACGTGTTTGTAGATTTCTGTGTGATGCATTCTTCCTTCCTGGGGGGGCTGCCAACTGACATTTCGACATCCGGCACAGCCCTTTGAGGTCACTCTGTCCTCCGATCCTCCCCAACACCTTTCCCTCTACGTAGCGGCACGGCGCACAGACATCTTCCGATTCGGCTCAGGAAGAATTCCAGTATTCATGATAAATGTGGACAGGCCACTGATGGGTGTAAATCAGTTTTCTTAGTAGGGGTGAATAACAATGCTGTTGTGATTATATATTAAGATTATTACGGTTATTCTCCTAGGAAGCGGTGTGATTTGGAAGAGACAACGATCCTTAAAAACTCACAAACACGTTAGTTACACTTGGGAAAGAGTCCTGTTTTAATTAAAATGGCAGGGAAGCTGAGGGAGGTGATAGCAGTGTCCATCCCGTCTCCAGCAGCTCTTTGCTTATGCTTGGCACGGTCGTCTCAACCTGATCCCACATATACATTTTTCCCGTAAATGGAAGTTTCTAGAGCGAGGTCAGGTTTTGCATTACCGACCAAACACGTATTTACACGAACGAGGCTCCTCGACTGTACGTAATTAGTCCTGGGACAGGAGGCGGGTGGGATCCTCAGAGCAGGGACTTAAAGTATTAGTTTCTCATATTTGTGATTAATGCTTTTCTTATCAGCCTGAGGCCCCGAACTGGATCATGTAAAGCATGTCGGGTTAAATCATTCTTTGTTACAAAGTACAGACGTTACACTTCATGAAGCCCAAAGGAAAACCTCGACTTCGCATCTACACTTTCATCAGAGAGAAGCCAACTCAGAGTCAGAAATGTTGCTTTTTATTATTTATGCTTTAAATGCCTTCCCCAGGGTTTGACTCACTTAGAATATGCCCTTCCCATTAGCTGAAGGCTAATTACCATACAGATGTTTGCCTTTAATATCATTTTCTGCGATAGCTTACAAGTGCGTTGTTGGTTAGAGCCCTGCGTACTCATTCACGTGTTAATGAAGAGCTCCCAGGGGTCATACACGAATAATATGCATCAAAAGGCAAATGGAGGACTTACGGTGTGCAAATCGATCACGAAGAGTTTTATTGGATAATGGAATTCATATTTGGCATCAATAAACTGCAAATGTCCCCTGAGGGGCAAAATCGCCGGATTAAGAACCACTGATTAGACTCCAAGAGGTTCCCAAACTTTCTCAGCCTACGGTGCCCCTTGTTGTCTCAGCTATTTTTGCAGAATGCCCCCAGACCAAAAGAAATAGTTACCCGTTCCCTGTATTAGGTAGATCCCAAAAGCCTCATCGGCATTCCCTTCTCACAACTTTGTAGCTGTTTGAAAATATAGTAAACAGAATACAAAAAGAAAAATCAAAATTTGATTCCGTTCTTCAATAACCACAAATACTAACAGATGGGATTTTTGTACCGTTAGGCACTGCCCTGAGTATCAGCTCAGACACCGCCACCCTCGTATCCTGTTGACCTTGAGTTTCATGGGGCACTTGCTCCCTAGCACGACAGCCACCAACACCCAGCTTCCTCAAAATATGGCGTCGCTGGAAAGACTGTGGCAGCATCCGGCGTGGAAACGCTGAGTTGCCTCTAGCTTATTATCTGCATGGACTACGACTGATGCTACGTGTTTTTGTGTTTCCTTCAGAAATCAAACATACTCCGGGTGCGCTGTGGGACCTGCAGCGCTAAATCATCTGTGAGGGCCATAACGCTCTGTGCTTCCCTACGTTCTCCCATTTGCGGGGCACCTGCTGTGGCACTAGAAACAGAGGGCGCGTGCACGGACTCCCTCTTCAGAGAACTCATGTCAGCCTCTTTGAGACATGCACACTAGTCACTATGGTATCACGCATCGTGGTCCTGATAATGTGTGTCTCAGACCACCCAGGCTGGTTTCTTTCCAAAGCATGTCTTTGCCCGCCAAACTACCATTTTAATACGTCATGTGCTACAGGAAGATCAGGTCAACTGAGAGATAAAAAGGGATCGTTATATCAAGACTGTTAGGAGGGAAAAATAAAGTAAGGAGTATCTGAGTGGTTCAGTTGGTTAAGTGTCCAACTCTTGATGTCAGCTCAGGTCATGTTCTCATGGTTTGTGACAGTGCAGAGCCTACCTGAGATTCTCTCTCTCTCTCTCTCTCTCTCTTTCTGTCCCTCCTTCCACTCACACTCTCTCTGTGTCTCACAAAAAATAAGTAAACTAAGAAAGAAAGAAAGAAAGAAAGAAAGAAAGAAAGAAAGAAAGAAAGAGTAACAGATGGGGACTAATACTGTTCATTCAGGAAACCTCCATAGCTCAGGCATCTTTGTTTCCCTTCCTGACACACCATCAGCGCCTGGTGCAGCAGGAAAACAACCTGAATACATTTTTATCGAATAATTTAATTGATGTCAAATGGCAAATCGTGTCACAAATGTTTCACGTGAGTTCTTACGACGAAGGATTACAAATGTTCACCATCTTAGGTACAGGAGCCGAACGGTCTGGGGGGCCCGTGACTCCCCCTGGTCCCATGCAGTGGGGGGCTGGCAACCTTGGGTGGGTCCAACTTCAACATTTATTCTACCCTGAGCTCTGACACCTACCTGGGAAGTGGACACAGGCTACCCCCAGGCACTTTCCAGAAGGCAATCAATGTAGTTTTGAAACATTCAACCTCTACTATGATAAAAGAAGTCCAACTTTAGCCAAAAAGTTGACTTTCGAAAGGGTTTAACTTTCCAGGGGAGTTATTTTACAGGAAATCTATACTCAAAGATGTGCAAGACACTGCTGTATGAGTTTATACAAGATTTTTGGAAGGTCGTTTGCTAATAGATATATATCGAGGCCGTAAAAGTACGTGTACCCTGTTACTCAACATTTCCACTTGTAGAAACGGTGTAGAAATTTATCCGTAGCGATTTCCATCTCATCATCACCCATAATCTGAATTTTTTTTAATGAATGGAGCAATCTAAATGGAAGAGGAGAGGTGCTCTCCCAGGCTGGTTGACTGTGAAGATGCTCCAATTTCTGTTCGAGAAGACGAAACACCCACAAAATTCATGACATGATGTCAAGTGGAAAAGAAACGTTAGGAACAATTTGACCCTCGATTGTGTGAGACACAGATTTGACTGTTATGCTGAAATAGGAGGAAGTTTATACCAAAATTTGGTTAATTATTCTTTCTCCTGGTCTGCTCTAGGGTGACGCGGTCGTCAATGAGGGTCTGAGCGGCGGGTCAGACGATGGGGGCAGCAAGTTCACACTGCGTCTGGTGGCGTCTTGGGAAAGAAGAGATGGTCTTTTGGCTAGAGCCAGGTGAGCCGTGCAAGGAGGGCGCGTGGCCGGTACTGCTGTCATGAGTGAGGCGCCATCGGGCACCATATGCCATTAATAGCAGTGCGAGGGATGGGAGGGAAATGCAGTGTCTCATCAGGGCCTGGGTAATTACCCCTTGGCCAGACTCCTGAGTCGTCTAACAGGGAGATCAGACTGTCGATGCCTGAGCGGTCTCTGGGCCATCAAGCCTGGCTCGGCAATATAAAAAGCCCATTAGCAGAGTTAAAGGATCCGTAATCTATAACTTCAACCGTTGACCCCGGGGGTAAAAGGTTCCATTTGGATAAAGCTAGAAACAACGAGGCCGTGCACGCTGTCGCTGTGGCCCAGGTGGGTGAGGTCAGGGACGAGGCAGGTGCACATGCCTGCTGAGGCACAAATACATCTACTGAACAGGAAGACCCAGAATGGCTGAAGCCCGCCAAAGAGACTACAGAATTTAATTTCATATTTAAATACTTTTCAAAATGAAACTGTATGAAATCCAACAAAACGAAGTGTTCACTGTTTCTTAATTTTTTTTAATGTTTATTATTTTTTGAGGGGAGGGGTAAGAGTAGGGGGAGGGGCAGGAGGGAGACACAGAATCCAAAGCAGGTGCCAGGCTCCGAGCCGTCGGCACAGAACCCGGTGCGGGGCTCAAACCCACCAACTGCGAGATCGTGACCCAAGCTGTGGGTGGACGCTCAGCCGACTGAGCCACCCAGGCATCCCGAAGTATTCACTGTTTCTTTAAAAAATTTGAAAAATATTTAAAGTTACATTAAGCTCTGTTGGCCATGATCTAATCTGGTCAGTGCGTAGAAAGGTGCCTGTGTACCGGGGTCACTCTGGGAACTGCTATTGAAATATTCTCATTTTTAATATAAAACCCCAGACGTATAGATATTCTCAAATTTCAAAAATAAACATGTCTTACTCGTATCACAAGAGAACAAAAATGTTGTCAACGACACACTTCCAGAAGATGATCTGATTTATTAAAATCACCTCTTTAAGAAGATAAAGTAACTGAATCTCCGATTTGCTTACCATACTTTTCATAGTGGATTTTGAGAGTTGAAAATCAGGAAGTAAGATATAAATAATCTCATCCTTCTTAAACCCTTCTGCTCACAGCAGGGAAAGAGAGAGGGAGAGAGAAAGGGAGGACAGGGGAGGGGAGAGAGGGGAGGACCCCCTCTCTTGTGCTGTGGAAACCTCAGGCTAGAATGACTCAAAATCAATGCTCTTGACAGACAGGGGCTTGGGCTGGGGATAGGGCTCCCTGAGAGGGTCTGAGCACCGTACAGGGATGGCTAGGTTGAGGCAGCTTCCTTGACCTTGGTCCTGCTGGGTGATGCATGAGACCCAAACTCACTCACCCACCCAGGGGGTCTGGGGTCCATGTAACAGAGACCCCGAGAGGCCCCAAGCATCCCTGAGAGGAGGAAGAGCAAGTAAGGAGTCGGAGAGCTGGAGGCCTCCTCGCTCCAGTCTGTGCACCAACGTTCTCCCCCTTTCCACCCGTCTACCGCCAACGGTGGGTCATGGGGTTGGCCCACACGAGTCAAGGAAACGGGTTGGGCTGTGAATAAAGTCGTCGTGAGTTCAGAAACTGCCTTCGACGAAGTACTTCTCAGGTTTCCACACTACACCAATGTATCTTTATAAATGGATGTGGTCTAATAAAAATTAGCTCGTAAACAGAGCAAATGTGCTCAGCGTACGACACGCAGTAGCAATGGCATTGCTTTCGTCTTTCTCTGCTTTGTGTATGTGTTATCTGATCTGGTCCCTTCTCCCTTCCACGTAGGGTTTGTTGTTACCCAGTCTACATATTCACGTATTTGCACATGAAATGGCTCTAATGCTCGTTACAATCCTAATATAGATCACACGAGTGAGTTTTAGACTTTTTTCACAGCATCCTAACTTTGTGTTGTTGTGACACACACAGGCTGGAACCACAGGAGGAGGGTGTGCCTGTCAGGGCTGAGCCCGCTGGGGGCTGGGGGCTGGCCGGGCAGGACCTGAGGGCCCGCTGACTCCTGATGGTGGAAAGGCAGGCGTGCTCGTGTTGGGGGCTGAGTTGTGGCCCCCAAATCCACATGTTAAAGCCCTAAGCCCCAGAACCACGAACTGTGGATGTATTTGGAGGCAGGGTCCATAAAAAAGTGATTAAGGGAAAAAGAGGTCAGTAGGGTGGGCTCTAATCACCCACGTCCTTCTAACAAGAGATTAGGACAGAGCACAGCAGACGGGATTTGGAGGACGGGGTCCAGGGAAAGCAGCACAGGCACCTGCAGAGACTAGCCTGCCCTCCCGGAGCTGGGACCGCACACGGGGACCCTGAATGGTGGGTTCCCGTGTGGAGTGGGGAGCTGGGCCTGGGGCGTTCAGGAGCTCGCAGGCAAGGGGGGTTTGCAGGCAGGTGCGGGGGCCACAGGGCCTGGTTCTGAGCTCCCGGTTCAGCGTCTTCACCGCTCGGCGGCCTGTCCTGCCCCCGCCCCGCTCCCGCCAAGGCTTGGCCTTGGCAGGGCGTCTGCACCTCTGGGGGAGAAGGACTGCTGGGGGGGAGCCGGTGCCCCTGCTGTCCTGTGCCCCCCTGCCCACACGGCCTTCCCCCCATGAGACAGAGTTCGCCACCTGCTCCTGGGGTGCCCCTCCCCAGCTCGCTTGCAGGTGGCCGCCTCTGCTCTGGGAAGGACACCTATGGCTGCAGGGCCTCTGCTGTGAACGTGGGCAGAGGTGGTGGCCAGCAGCTCCCGCGTGTGCGACGCACATCCTGCCCTCTGACTCCCGGGAGCGGCTCTGGGGACCGCCTTCTGTCCGGTGGCCTCACGGTTCTGCAGCCCGGTGTCTTTTAATGTTCCTTTCTACCTAAAGAGCGGGAGCTGGTTACCGTCGTGGGCGCCTAGAGACCCCTGGTGGACCCGGCCAGCCCCGTGGCTCCCACTCCACTCTGCTTCAGAGACCGCATCGTGCACCCTGCTTCTGGAAACTCAGGGCGTCCAGGACGTTTCACTGACAGCACAGCTGTGACTTCCCTGAGTATTGGAGGGACTTTCAGTCAGCTTTTGCGAGCGTCTGTCCCAGCGTCACTGATCCCAACATCTCATCGTCTACGCAGACACCAGAACTGTGATTTCCGAGCGCTGTCTAATGACCTTACCGGCGACTCCGCAGGGCTCCCCTGGGAAGGGGGGGGTAACACGATCCGCCGCCTGCCCCTTGGTGAGTGGTGCGTGCTCCGTTCGCCGCCCTCCCGTGGGGAGACGTGTGGCCAGTGGGCTGCACCGGGTGCCTCGGAGGACCTCGTCCACCCACGGAGACAGCATCCTCCTCCTCTGTGTCCTAGTAAGACTCACACCCCAACGATCACGCGGGAAGATGCGCAAACATTTTGCTCTGAAAACATCTCGGAATCGAGATCGCTGTGGTCCACCTGTGCTTTCCTGAGACCATGTCCATCCAAATTTCACGGGCAAAGTCATTCTTGGCAATTTGAAAAACTGAGCACTCGCTTATTTTTTCGAAGGACAGCAACTTGGCGAGATTCGTGCAAGCTTAACCAAACCACATACAATATTTTGCACAAAGAAAGAGTAATTAGGGCAGTATGTACTCTCACATGAAATCCTAGATTACCAGGGAAGCCAGAGGGGTCCTGTGTCTATCAGCATTGATTTGATGTGTCAAGGAGAAACAATGTCGTGTAGAAAACGCAGTGAGGCAGGCACATAGTTATGTATTTAAAGCATGCTTGGTTATTTGCCGTTGGAAATTTCTGTTTGGGATGCCAAGGACATTATCGGGTGGCAGTTGACTAAGTGGCAATGTGACCCCACACCCTCCCTTCCTGTCCTTGGCCGAGCCTAAACCGCCATTCCATTTATGAAAACAAAAGTGACTTTAATGTGAGGGGGTAAAAGATAAAGGAGATTCTGCCAAATAATGGAAACAGAAAAAAGAGAAAAAACAAAAGCAAGCCCGTTTGGTGCCTGATGAGTTGGGTTCCATCCCAGATAGCAGAATCGGAAACCCTGAATTCGGTCTAGGCTTTCCATTTGGAAATGTCCTCTTAAATCGGCAGTTGGGGTTACACACAAAGGGAGAAGCAGGGCTAATAAATCGTTCTCTGTGTTCTTCCGCAGATGTTTTATAGTAACAGAGACAAAATTAAATTTGAACTTTTATATCAAATAATGGGAAGAATATATTTTTGGTAGATTCTAGAACACAGGGCTAGAATACACCACTGCTCAGCCCATCAAAAGAGAAATCCCAAATGCAGATAAAGCTGGCTACTCGGACCATCCTCGAAAACCCAAGTAGGTGTGTCCCTCACTTTCACATTTTAGGAAACATCTTTCTTTTGTATACATGTAAACACTTTCAGAAGACAAATCGGGTGAGGGATTATGAATGACTTGGTGAACAGCCTTCCTATCAAACCTTCTTCACCATACATGGACACTGGAGACTCACTAAAGGCCGACGTTATGACGAGCCAAAGACGGTCAGCAGGTTCAAGTGGAAGGAGAACAACACCAAATACAAACACGGTGTACAATCGAGTCGGGAGGCAGGAATGTTAACGAAAGGACACAAGGGCCAGGTGAGGGTGCACTTGTGTTTTCGAGCATAGCCGGCCCAAGGGGTGAGGGAGGCCAAGCACGCTTTGAAGGACGCTGCTGTGGGGAGCACGGGCAGGGGCCACACCCGCCTGGGTCAGGGGCACGTGCTCCCCTTTACCGGCGCTTCTACCCCCTTCCAGAGTTTGGCCACACCTTTTACCCAGCGTGCGACTTTCACCGCGTTTTAAGGATTGGGATTCCAGCGTGGGCCCCTGGTCGTGCGTCTCTTCTTGTGCTGCCGCGTGGCTCTGCTTCACCCAGAGCTGCGGTCCCATATGTCACTGCCTGCTCCTCAGAGGCCATCAGGACCCTGCCTCTGTCTGCGATCCGATGTGCATGTCCTTCCCTTCCAGCTCCATATGGGCAGACGTGTCTCTGCTCTAAGCCTGTTTAGGCTTCATCTTGTTTACCTTGTCTTGTTTGGGAGCACGTAATGCATCAGAGCCAGGATTTACTACTCTGCCTTAACTATACTTTGGAAACAAAAGCATTCACCTCACTGTGTAATATAAATACTCAATTTTAGCCGTTGGTCGTTATGCCATGCTTTCTCACAGCTGGAACGGACACAAGCATCCCAATATCGTCGAGGAAGGGACACATCAGAATTTCTATTTTTCTTCCTTCAAGAATAATTTATTAGAGGAAAACGATGTTCCCCTTGCTAGTTGAAGCTGTAATCCGGCGTCAAAGTCTTTGCCTTGGAATTCACGGCTGCCATTTGCGTCCATGACTCCACGAGGGAGGAGAGGATGCCCACAGCCTGGGAGAGGTTCCTCCTCCCCCTGTGCATGATGGATTCTGATATTCAAAGTGGGTGTCGGTGCCCACCGATGCTGCAAATGTGCACACATTACTTTTGGGGAAGATTACGCTGATTGACATTTGTAGCAATGTACTTGATGTATGTTCTTAGGTCAGAAAGAACCCAGGACCGCTATGCTCTCTTGAAAAGCATTGCTTGGATAGAGATTATTTGGAAACACACAAAGAACAGCACATTTGGTTTAGTGGCTGTTCTACAAAGCTTTTCACTGTCCGATGTGTCATTCTCCCGCCCTTGAGAGGCTGGGAGTAGCTCGCCATGTACATGTAATATAATAATTAGGTGTTTCAAAATGGCGGTGGGGACAGACGCGTGTGCTAATGGGTGTGTCTGTTTCTGGTGGTGACTGGTGCTTCCTTGGAAGGTCCCCACAATGCAATTCCTCATGCAAAGCCCAGAGCTGCTCCCTCAGACTGGGTTTGCACTGGCCCCACAGACAGGCACGCCATAGTTTAATTTCTTGGGGCCCCATCACGCAAGGAAGGATCCACTTGATAGAGGCAAGACAAAACAAACATAAAAGCACTTTTTATTCAGTAAATGAATCCCTAAATTCATGTTTGATTTCAAGACACAGGTAATTTCTAACCAGCACAGCAAGAAAACAAAGGAAAAAAAAAATCTTCGTTTTAGAATGTTGCTTAGGTGAAATTTAAATAAGCCTGATTGTTATAATAGCTCGAGTTGGACAGCTTTCAGACAGCTTTCGGGGAGCAGATCCGGCACGTCCTCGAGGGAGAGTTCTCTGGGTCTCTAGGTGATGCACACCTGTGCTTAGGGGCTGTGGAGTTCACCTGTCTTTCATGCCGACAGAGGCTTCAGATCATGGCTGTCCTCCCAGAAATGGCAAACAGGCAGCAATGGATCCGGTCCCGAGGCGTCTTCCGGGAGCCTGGCATGACCCCGGGGTCAGGGCACCCTGCACCGGGACACGTTTGAGAGCTAGTGGGGAAAAGGCAGGTCCCCGGCTTATGCTGGTGGGCATGTCTCCTGAATATCTTGCACTTGTATACAGAAATTAAACAGATAACAGAATAGATGGTGGCTGGTGGGAGCCAGGTTTCCCACGGTCGAATGGGAGGTTGCAGAAAAAGACGATGAATAGATAGATCAATGATAGATAAATAGGTACACAGGAGGATGAACGGATGGAGGGAGCGCGAGGGAGGGGCGTGTGCACACGGATTAGATCACACGCATCCATTTCCTCCCTCTGGCTGAGAGGAAGCACCGCCCCCCATCAGTAACAAGCACGTCCAGCGCCTTGGCCCCCGCTACGGAGAAGCCTGCAGCGTCTTGTAGTGACAGAGTACGAAAGAAGAAAAGCTCCCACAGTGATGGGGGTGTGTTAAGGGACACAGGGGCCAGATGCAAGAGTTCCTAGCGGCCAAAGCTGGAACCATTTGGGCAACGAAGTCAATGACAGCATCGGATTACAAACCAAAGCATAAAATAAATAGCCGTGAGTCCACACTGACGTGCAAAACATGAGTGAATAAATAAATGGGGGGAAAGAGATCAATTTCCATAAAAGAATTCCACATAATTTATGTAGCTACCCCCCCTGGG
This sequence comes from Panthera onca, assembly GCF_046562875.1. NCBI lineage: Eukaryota > Metazoa > Chordata > Mammalia > Carnivora > Felidae > Panthera > Panthera onca. Next base: position 91,685,303 of record NC_138350.1, read on the forward strand.
GTAGATGGAACGTAACTCCCCACCCGTGAAGGGTGGCCTGTACGTTGTTCCCCAAAAGAGCGGCATGGAAAGGGGGAGGGGCGCCTGACGGACACACAGCCGGGCGAGGGAGGTCAGCATCTGGCGTGTGTCCCGCGGATAGGATGCGCTCTGGTCTGATGTGACGGCAAGGGCGCCCTACTGTTGTGGTCTTCCTCCCAAAACCGAATCATGAGTAAACCTTCAGGCAAATTCCGCTGGAGAGGCATCCGATACCGTGCCTGCCCGTTCTACCTGGGACTGCCAAGGTCATGGAAACCAAGCGCGGTGTGAGAGGCACTCACAGAGGAGAGTAAGCAGACATGATGCCTGTGTGCCACGCGCTGTCCTGGACGGAGTCCCGAACATAGGGACAGACATTAGGGAAAGGCGAGGGAAGTCCAATTTAGGGAAAGGCGAGGGAAGTCCAAATAAAGGATGGACTGAGGTTAATAACAGCATGTCGATGCTGGTCCCTCAGCTGTGCCAAACGCACCCTGGTAACGTGGGTTTACACCAGGGAGACGGGAAAAGGTCCCTGGGAACTCTGTACGATCTTTGCAAATTTTTGTAAATCTAACATTGTTCTGCAATTAAAAAGAATTTACTTAAATATAAGAAAGTGAAGCCAAACAGGATCTCTGCTCTCAGAGATGAGTCTCCCTCTCTTCCTTTTGCTGTGTGATTCTCTATCCTGGTTCTCTTGGAGACCACGGGAGTGAGGGCACGAGACTTCCACCTCCTGGTCCCCGTGCCACGTGCAGGCAAGGCGACAGGGAGGCCGCGCCTTCGTCGATCCCGGGCTCTCCAGCTGCAGGGCCAACGCCTTCCCGCACACCCACCTCGGGTGCCTGGGTCCGTTGGCTGCGAGCTGGGGTATTTTCAGACGGAAGCGCGGCTCTTCTGCCGGATCACAGCAGACCTTCATGGCGGCTCGTACAAAAGCAGTAATCATTCCCCGTTCTAACAGACATGACGCCTAGACATTTCATTTCCACCGCGGAAGTCCCCGATTTATAATTCTCAGGGCGGTGCCTCAACTTCATCTCACGTTGGGTGAAAGCCAGTGTTTCCTTTCTTTGTAACTTTACCGAGGGTTTAGGTGCAGCAGGCATCTCCTGAAACGCGAGGGACATTCTCACTCGGAACAGGAGGGAAAACGGTTAATTTCAGTCCCGATGACAGTTTCCCAGCAAACAACGGTCTCGGCGAACTGACACGGGGCAGTGATGAGCGGGTGCGGGAGAACTGAGTCACAGCTGCGCAGGGCAATCACTGAGAACATCGACTCTCTCCCAGCCAAAATTCTATTAATACGAGTGTCAGCCCGAGAGCGGATCTCGGTGTGTGCGCGTCGGAACAGTGCAGCAGAGAAAATGAGGACTCTCCTCGGGGACAGACTTCTCTTTTTCTCCGCGAGAGTCTTCATTATTCAGGCATTGTGATACTTCTCCTTTATTTGTGTAAAGATTAAATTGCACATGATTTCTAATGTTTCTGCTACTGCAACTGCCATAGGTCGGTGACCTTCATGCGAGCCGGATAATAGATACATCGTCTGCTGCTCAGGTACCGCTGTTCTTACACAGCTCACTACTTCCCCATTGTTATAAGTCGAAAGCAATTAAATAAAAATACAAGTTAAGGCATCTCAAGTATCCTGAGAGCCTCGCATGTGTCGTTACGTGGCCGTATTTTAGCACTCATACGTGCCACCGTCTAGTGGGATGTGAGAACCAGACACACACGTGACGACCTGAAGTGTGGAGAAGAGGGTTCTGGGGGAGAATCTCCACGGCGTGGCCTCCAGGCACGAGCTCCCCGTGCGTGGGAACCTTCTCTTCGAGACTCTTCCCGGGCCCCGTGATAGGCACTGTCTCTACTGTGCTCAATTTCCTACTGTCCCTGTCTACGCATAAATTCGGCAAACACTAGGTAAGCCCATCCTAGGGAAAAAAACACCGCATCGTTCCATCTATTTTATGGTTGGCCCCATGGTGGGAGTCTAACGGCTGATATTTCAGAAGTGTCAAAAAGGATTATACTTGCTACGACGTACCTACCCGGAGACTGTCTACATTGGCCCCAGTATAGATTGGCCACCTCCCCGCGGTGCACATCCAGGGCAGGAACACGTACATCCACACGCACACACAAGCAACCCCCCTACCACACATCCACTCCCAAAGTCCACGCCAGGGGTGAGGCCACCAGCCTCTTGAGAGTGCTCCCCGTGATCCCCACCCGTGGCCTCCGTGTCATGTCTGATACCCCCCAACCCACTAATCGGAGCTGCTTTCCTGTGGGCTTTCCCACCAGGGGCCGTTCTCACTCACGTCACTGCGACCTCCTTGCTCCTTCGTCGATTCTATGCCATTGTCCTTCCCTCTCTGTAAGCCTCCACCTGGGACACCACACCACTGAGCTATGCCACCTGCCAGAGCACGTGTCTTCCTGAAGATCTGACCCGTTTCAGTGAATTTTCTCCCTTATCACTGTTGGAACAACGCACGGTGTTTGTCTCATTCACGTCGCTTCCTCACCTCGCTTTCCAACATATGATCCTAACGCTGAAATTTAAGATTACTTTGCATTTTAACTTTGAAATAATATGATATACGTGAGGGTAGCCCTGGGGTTTGACTTACAGAGGAAAATTTGAAATACGAGGAAGCATTTCGAGTATGGCAAGCAGAACTGTCTACGCTTGGACACTGTTAAGGAATTCACGCAGACACACACACACACGCACGCACGCTCATGGGGAGCTAGAACACACACTACCGTGTGTGCATCTTTGCAGAGGAGAGGACCAGAGGGGAGGCGTGTGATGGGACACGAGGGCGGCACACCGCATGTGCCAGTGGCCTTGAGCGAGCACTTTACAATTCTGTCCCCAAATCCTGGCCTAACCTCTCTGGTCAGCAGGACCAGGCCTTGACTGGACTTCTCAAAGAAACCTTGTGGGCACCAGCTCTTAGGATCATCTCCACCCAGGCGCCATGTTTCTTCTGAGTTGTTTAGTGCCGAACAGCCCAGGAATAAAGGAGGTAATGAAGTATCGAGTGAGTGACCGCGGGGACGTCCTGCAGGTCCCGAATCCTGGAAGCCGGCATTATGAGTTCCAGATCCAAGATGAGGATCCTAACACCATTAGAGCCACTGCTTATGAAGAAGGGGAGGCGGGCACGATAACTTTACAGGGAACCAGCCGGTCCAGGACACTAGGTGATGTCTGAACATTTTGCAGGGGGAAGCAATGCTGGAAAAGTAAGATGTGGCTAAAAACCCTACGATGTACAAGACGGCTCCCCCACAAAGAATTATTCGGCCCCAAACGTCAGTGGAGCTGAGACTGAGAAACCCTCATCTAGCCTACCATATAAAGTAGAAATGAGAAGATTGCGCTTCCAGCTGGCCCGGGAGGGCTTCAAACGTGAGGGAGCATTCAAGCTCGTCCTTGACAGGGGAACGCGTCTGGGAATATGGGAGGAGGGCATGATACAGAGAACAGACCGTGGGCAAAGGCATCCAGGCAGGGAGCCATGGGGTGTGTCAGCAGGGAGGTGTCGCTTGGTGGGAAAATGGGAACCGTGAAGCAGCAGAACGGGGGTAAGTCTCGAAGGAGGGAAGACTGAGGACAGGTGTTCAGAGCCCTACAGCTGTCCTGCTGTGTAAAGGCTCTTCTCACTGAACTCTGACTCAACGAGTTCTAGAAGACTTCAGCATCACTAACTATCCAAACTGCATATCAAAACTGCAGTGAGGGATCACCTCATACCTGATAGAATGGTTACTATCCCGAAGAAACACACAGAAAGAGCCACGGCACGCGAGGATGTGGAGAAATGAGGTCCTTGCGCACCGTGGGTGAGAGCACGAAATGGTGTGGCCACTGTGGAAATAGAAAACTAGGGTAATCGTGTGACCCAGCAATCCCACGTCTGGGTATTTCTCCAAAAGAAGTGGAAGCTGGATCTGGCGGAGGTATTTGCACAGCTGTGTTCATGGCAGCACCATTCACACTCTTCAAAAGGCGGAAGCAACAAGCGTCCACTGATGATGAACGGATGAACGAGACGCGGTAAATCCCCACGGCGGAATGTGGCGCGGCCTCAAAGAGTGAGCAGATTCTGTCACCTGCTACCACGTGGATGAACCTTGAACACCTCATGCAAAATGAAGTAAACCAGCTACGAAGGACAAATGCCACGTGATCCCACGTACGAGGTCCCCTGAGGAGTCAAATTCACAGAGACGGAACACGGAAGGGGGGTCCCCAGTGGTTAGGGGGAGGGAAAAGGGAGAGCTGTGTTCAATGGGTATATGCTTTCAGATTTGCAAGTTGAAGACGTCGTGGAGGGCGTTTCACAGCGAGGTGAATATACTTAACACTGAGATGGCAGGTTTCACGTGACGTGTCTTTTACACAATGATAGTTTTTAACAAGTTCTTTGTTGGATGTTGATGACCAAGACTATTGAGAACCTTGACGCATTAGGTATGAGCATAATCCTGTGCTCAAATGACCTGGGGTTGAACCATTCATTTACTCACTCAGCACATACTTGTAAAGTGCCAACAGGTTGGACCACTGGTGTCTCGCCCTAAGGGTGCCATTATCAACCAAAAGAGTTGATACTTTGGGAGCTCCCAGTCCAGAAAGGAGCAGGAGGTTGGTCTAACCGTCGCCTGAGCATTGAATTTACACAGTGGTCCGTGCTTCGAAGGGTAAGGCGTGAGTAAGTGAGGTAAATGAGGTAGAAGGAGAAGGGGTCAGGCAGGGAGCCCCCAGGGCGGCCCTGTGTGTTGAGATTTGGAGGGTTTCTGGGAGGGGGGCCATGGTGGCGTGAAGGGAGAGAGCTCCAGACAGAGGCGAGAACATGTAAAGTGTTAGAGGGGAGGGGACACCGAGTTCTCGGTGTGGGGATGAGGCAGGAACCTCCTGCTGACGGAGGTGAAGCCTCTGCTCGTGGAAGGTCTTCAGCTTTGTCAGGAACTTTGTTCTCTGTCCTAAGGAACTGGAAAACCACTGGGGGTTCTTGCAATGGACTGAATGTTTGTGCTCCTCAAATCCCTCTGTTGAAATCGCGCCCCTCAAGGTGATGGTGTGAGGAGGTGAGGCTGCGGGGAGGCGGTGAGGTCATGAGAGGAGCTCAAGTCACAGAATCAGTGCCGTTGAGAAGACAGGGGCTCCATTGCCGCCCCTGCCAGGCATGGAGATCAACTGAGAAGTAGGCCATCGGGAACTCAGGGAAGGGCCTTCAAGGAACTGGAGCACGCAGGTGGCCCGAGTGTGGACATCCCGGGACCGGAGCACACTGGTGGCCCGAGTGTGGATGGATCGAGCACACCCGTGGCCCCCGCGTTGACACCAACCTCCAGAACGGTGAGATGATGTGCAGCTGTGTATATCCACCCAGTGTGGGTGCCGGGTTAGGGCAGTCCGCCTGTCCAGAGGAATGGGGACTGCGTTCCCAGGCCACGGCGAGGGTGGCGCGGTCCCACTCTGAGCCCAGTCGGGGTTTCAGGTTTGGCTAAGCTTTGAAGCTCCATCCAGACGGGTCACCGCACGAGCTTTCGGGGTTTCCCAGCATGAAGCACGCACCTCACGGAAGCACAATCACTTCCAAACAGCTTCCTGAGAGAATCTGAGAACCTGATCTGTGCCCGCGTGATGAACCCCAATTCTCCATTCACCTGCGTGTTTTCCTTTCCGGTGATGCTCTCCCTGGCGCCGCGTCCCTCGTCCCCGTGACGCTGCGGGAGGCCCGCCCTTCACCATACGTTTTCCTGGAACGTGGATTAGGCATGCCCCGCCCTCTAGAGGGGGCCGAGGACGGAACGCCTCCTCTGCTGGAGGAGGCGTAGACCCTGGAGCCCTGAGCCCTGGGCCTCCTCTCCAGGCACCTTCCTGCGGGTCTGAGGGTGTGTCCCCCATAGGGAATGTGCATCCTCTCGCGGGCTGAAGTGCGGTGGGTGAGCTGTGTGTGCTGCGAGGGCAGGGAGGCTGCCAGGCGCTGGCGGCCATGGCCGCGGACATTGTCAGCGGTGCTGGGGGGAGGCCTGGGCCGCCATCGCTGGGCCGCCATCACCAGGATGCTTCCTTCCTTTTTTTCCCTTGAAACTATGGAAGGCTTCACAAACGTGCCTGTCATCCTTACAAAGTGGCCACCCCGGTCTCTGTATCGGTGCATTTTAGCATATGTGCTTCCACAGCACACACTTGGGACGCTTTCTTTGGTTTGACACGGGAAGGTACCGTGCCTTGTCGCCAGGGGTCTGTTTGGACATGGAAGCTTCCATACTGATGCCCTCTGTGTTTTTACATATTTTCTCCCCTTCTGTTTCTCAGGATGGTTTTCTGCCAGAGGAGCTGCGCAAACCAGGAGGATATGATGGGCAGATGCCGGGTCTCCATGGTGCCTGTGCCTCTGGATGTGGGGACATGCTTCCCACACCCTGTTTCTCTGGAGGAACAGAGTCGCTCTGGGAGCTGATGTGGAGCTTCACAGAGCTTTGCAGAGCATTTTGAAGGCAGGGCTCCTGCTCCACTGTGTGGCCTTAAAGGGCATGTAATGGAGCATTTTAAACATAAAAAATACAGTGGGGCGCCTGGGTGGTTCAGCTGGGTAAGTCTGACTGTTGATTTCTGCTCAGGTCGTGATCTCACAGTTGGTGAGTTTGAGCCCCTCATAGGGCTCTGTGCTCTCTAAATAAATAAATAAATACACAAACTGGAAAGGAAATAAATAAAAATAAAAAACATAATGAATTGGAAGACATGAAAGCCTAGCATAAATCCTGGTAACTCTAAACCTGATGTTTATTTTTTAAAAACGTTCCCATCCACCTCCTTCCTGTGAAGTCGGCAGACTGGACGCCCTTGCCCACCACGCACAGCCCTAACTGCACTTGCTGTGTGAGAGCAGGTGAACCCGATCGGCCAGTGCCCTCAGTCGTCCTAGCTGACAGCCCTGTTCGTGGACTCAGAAAACATGAACACGCGCTCCCACCCAAATGACGACGAAAACACTGGAAATAGAGCCACTCTCTGTCACGTGACAATTTCTCTGCAGTATTTTAATGTTGACAATTTTAACTAATAACAAATTTTCAAAAAAGCCCATTAAAGGCCAGTAATTTGTCATTTTGGACACTACCAAGATCTACACCACCTCGGAAACTCACTTGGACAGGAGATGGAGGATAGACTCTGGCATTGGGTGGAGGTTCATGTCCCTGAGGCCCCAGCCCACGTGGAACCATGGCTGTCTTCCTTCCAAGTACGTGCTGCAGGGGCCCCTGCTCTCCCTGTAGGACCCCCGCTACCCCTCAACCTCAAGGGGCTTACGGTGACTCCCCATCTGCTCCAAAGCAAGAGGAAGCCCGTGGTCTGTAGCTGGACACGGCGTAGGACCCACTGCTCCCCTGGCCACCCTGCCCAGCCCCCGGGGAAGCACAGGTTCATGCTTCAAATCATGCCTGAAAACAGCTGAAAATAATAGACGATTCAAGGTATATCCCACTAGCTAAGCAAAGTTAAATTCAACGACACATTAAACAGACTTGGTAAATGACTTTGTTATAATTAATGGCAAAATAGACACGCAGGTACAGAAAAGTTGCAGGATTTCTTATTAAGTCAAGATGTCTTCACAATCTTGACTGGGAAGATTTTTACTATAATTCTGTGTGTGTGTGTGTGTGTGCATGTCTGTGTATGTCCTGTGTGTCCTTGCATGTATGTGTTAAGCCATGTGTGTTCATGTGTGTCTACATCCATGTGCCTGTGTGTCTGTACCTGTGTATGTGTGTCTGTGTACGTGCATGCGTCTGTGTCCTTGTGTGCCCTTGCATGCATGAATATGTGTGTTTGCCCATGTTTGTTCACCTACGTCCGTGCATATCCGTGTGTCCGTGTCTGTGCTCTTGTGTATGCGTGTTTTCCCATGTTTGATCGTGTATGTCTGTGTGTCTGGGCCTGTGTGCATCTGTGTGTGTGTGTCTGCACGTGTGTGTGTGTGTGTGTGTGTGTGTGTGTGTGGAAGAGCTCTGACACTAAGTTCCGCGCCCATTGATCTGTCTCCCCTTCTCTGGTCTCAGGCCCTTGCTTGTCCCTTTGCTAAGGTACCTGTCTCCACTATGATTTCCACGGGCTTACTTCATTACTGTAAATCATCTGCTCCACAGTCAAACCTGATAAATTAAAGACCTAAAAGTAAAGGCAGAGAAGTGGCTGGCTGTGTTGTCCTTGTTGAATTACAATTAGCAAATAGGTGAATAGATGACCCTTCATTGTTCCCGTCATAAAAAAGAGGACTCCGGCCACTCAGAGGATGTTTCGTTAATCAGTAATATCCATCGCAGCCTTTGTCTGGCCCGCCTGCACACCGTCCTCCCCTCGATGAGCGTGTTTATCGTGCTCTCCCGAAAGCCCAGAAGCCCACAGGTCAGAGAACAGGGTTTTGATGGATTATGGGATTGTAACTGTCCCTGCCAGTTGACAGCTTTTATTGGCTGGGAGGATGAGCCTGTAAACCTTTATATAATTATTGCATTAAAGGCTGTGCCTCTGTGTGGCTGGCGCTTGTTCAGGGATCAATGTGAAGATAATTTCAAAAATGAATAGTAAGTATTGATCGCCCCATGGTGGAGCCTTATCAGTGGCTGAGGCCGGCGACTGCAGATTATAACTTCAATGTCATTTATGATGATATGATACGTATTGCCGAGGAGCAATTTAAACAAAGGGCTGATTTAATTCACAGTGGATTTTTGTAGTGTGATGGGTAATAAATCACAATCTATGTAATTTTTAGAAATGAACACATGTTGGCAGTGGTTCAGGGCAGTTCCTGAGAGATCTGGAAATGACCAGGGAGGGGGATATCAGCCGAGAGCCCCTTCTGAATGATTGGGCTTTGCTTGATTCTGGCATTCACATGACCTTGGGGTCCCTGCTGGCAGCTGCTGGTTAATTTTCTTCACTGAGGACACAGTTTAACTTTCTATCTGTCTGCCAATTACCTGACATTTTCAACTTATCACCTTCTATTTTTTAAATGATTGGAGGCACATCCACATTTTGACATTTTTTTAAAGCAAGTATTCATTTTGTTTGCTGCTGAAGCATCCCTCTGTCACTCTGCTGTAGGATCCTTTTTTCCTTAAAAAAAAAAAAAAATTAGCACCAGTTTACATAACCACATAAAGACAAAACCCGGCCTTTTTTTATTGCTGTTTGTCACACATTCTTGGGTTGGGGTCGTCGGGGTCCGAATTCCAACCTTTAGCTCAAGGCATATGCGCGGGGGCTCACAAGGAGCCTCTCAGGGAAATCATACTTAGCAGTGCTTGTTTGAAGAGGGTTTTACTCTTTAAAAACAAATCATTGCAAAGTAAATCATTAAGGAATATTGGAACAACATGAACGGATTGATTAAGCCCTCTAAAGGTGGAACCATTGCAACAGCCAGGATTTATAACTTGTTGATTTCAGTTATTTTAATACTAACGACATACTTTACACCCATCCCCCTCAGAGGCAGGGAATTTGGGTATTTTGAGGCTGTGGGATGCAAATCCCCGGGAAGGAATATGAAAGGAGTAGAAAATGGAAATGGAATCCAGACTGGATCCTCAAGAGGCAAGAGCGCTCTTAGAGCCACGCTGCTGATGCACGTAGAAAGTTGGTGCAAACTCCCATCCCAGACGCACACTTGGCCCGGGACTCTGCCTGTGCCCCTGTTCCCCGCCGGAGCAGCGTCCGGTAGGGAGGACGCAGGGCACCTCGGCCACAGCTGCATTAGGTAATCTCGTGTCCAAGGTCAGCTTTTGTAGCCAATGACTCGGACTCTGTGAACAAGGACATGCTACCCGAGAATGGTTTTCTCAGCTCGTAGATCTAGGACCACAGCCCCATAGTCTCCCGGATTGTGCCGTTCCGGTCTGGGGCTCACGGGCCCTAGCCCCAGAGCGGCAGCAACCAGAAGGACACTTGTGTGATACTCTCTTAATTTTTTACCCTTTTTTGCACATGTTTAAATCTCCCTCTATTTTCTAAACGTTGCCACGAAGCCCTCAACTTTCCCTTTTCACATAAGCTCATGGTGGAAAAACTTCTGTTTTATTTTACATAATTTACTGACACTGGTTTTTAAAGACTCACTGCTCTCCCAGTGGGTGTGATAAGCACGTTCATTGTACACACGCATTCACACGTGCATTTTGTGCTTGGCACTAATTGTCACGTAGATCCCCCCACACGCACGTTCTCTACCCGAGTCTTGCCAGGCTGTCTTGCCCCCTTTCTTTCTTTCTTTCTTTCTTTCTTTCTTTCTTTCTTCCTTCTTTTTAACTTTATTTATTTATTTTGAGAGAGAGAGAGCAAGAGCAGGGGAGAGGCAGAGGGAAGGAGAGAGAGAGAATTCCAAGCAGGCTCCGTGCTGCTAGCACAGAGCCCGACACGGGGCTCAAAGTCATGAACCATGAGATCATGACCTGAGCTGAAACCAAGAGTCACACGCTCTTGAACCACCCGGGTGCCCGCCCCCTTTTCTTTATCACACTCATCCCTTACCTCGAGAAGAGCACTTTGTGGGCTCATCTTTCCTCTTCCCTCTCCGAAATTTTATGAGAAAAAGCATTGCCCCACCCCCATCTCACTACAACCGAATCCCATGGAAGGACCTGGAGGGGCTCCCTGCAGCCTTCGGGATGGCTTGTCTGTGCGCCTACGACGAGCGGTCTCCATCCTGGGCCTCCCCTGGGCTGCGCCTGGCTCCTGGTGAGCGAGGTTCCCACGCTGGGCCCTGCCATCCTGCGCTGGGAAGCCACCAGGACACTGCTTCCTGTAGGACACCTGCCCTTGCTCCCTTTGGAGATCCTTGCAAGCCAAGGCCACTGTCCCTCCACAGTAAGCCGTCCTGGCCTCCAGTGTTGAGTACAACTTGTGGTACAGAGATTGGCTTTTCAGCACGAGAAGCGTTGAAATAATGGTGTCACTTAAATAATCATTTAATAATGATGGCAAATAAATGCCAACAGACATTTATTGAGTCCCTACTGTATACCGGGCGGGATGCTGAATTCCAAAGCTGCAGAAGGGAGACTCGGCTCGCCCTCGGGGAGCTCCCGGGACAGAAGGTGGGGGTACATGTTGGCCGCCAGGCCCCCCAAGGTTTGCAGAAGGCAGCACAAAGGCTGCACGTGGTGGAGGCCAGGGCGGCTCTCGAAGCAGAGGGTGCCCAGTGGACAGAGAGAGCAGCGTCTGGTCCACAGAGAACAGCGTTGAGCACGGCAGTCCCGCGACAGCCCACGGTGTGCAGAAGGGAGACAAGGTCCCGGGGCCGTACACGGGAAGGCTGTGGGCAACAGCAACCCCAACAAGTCAGAAAGTGGCGGCATTGACTTTTAGGGGCAGGGTTATTTCTAATCCCACGGTTTCTATATTCTATTGTTCTGATGAATTATCCATTTAATAGCTTCGTAAGCAATCATTTTGGAAAGTTATACCAATAAAATACTATAGTCTTTAAATTTTCCCCAATTTAAGGCCTCATTACCTCCCGTAATAAGGATACAGTTACATTTGCAGCCTTGTACTGTACTTAAGAGCCACTGCACATTTAATGAGGAAAATGTCTTTGGAATCACGACTTTTCTAATGTTTTCTAGTGTTTCATTCCTAATAGCGATAGAAGCGGGAGGGTAACTAACTGACTTTTCGACCCGAAAGCTGCATTCCTCCTCTAGAATTGGAAATGTAAATTATATGGAAAAACCTTGCTGTCGTATCTCTTGTACGGGCGGCTCCTTTCAGCCCGCCTTGATGTTGGCATATTCTTGGTAATGTTGTCTTGGGAGAACATGTGGCTGGCAGATATACGACCTAAAGAATCGATGTCTTTTAAACAATTGTAATAATTAAATCTTAAAGCATGACCGTAAGAAAGAAGAAGTCTAAGTATTGCTAATAATCATATTTGTATCACAGTTTATGGTTGAAGTGTTGAGCTTTCTCTTATCTTCGCAGTAAGAGTATGAAAAGAGCCTTGTTATTTTATTATCAGCCCTGTTATTCTTAATGGGACTTGTTCCCCTTTACCGGGCATTTCTAAATAGGAACCAGACTGTGGCAGCGAATTCACAGACTACCTCCTTGGCCCTTCCCGTCACCTCTGGGATATTGGCTGCCATGACGCCTACGTATCGATGAGGGAGGACACAGCCTGCCCAAGGCCACGGCCATCAGGTTTGGGCGAGAGCCCAACTCAGAGCTGCCTGCCTCCAAAATTCCCGTATAAAAAAAAAAAAAAAATCACAGCCTCCAAAAAGCATCGTTTTCCATCTTGGTGATTACAACCTAAACAATTTTAGAGAAATAGGAATTTATCTGATCGTTTGAGACCTTGAGCAAAGGAGATTTCATTCTATCTCTCCATTATCTATTCTGAAAATATCAGCTCTCGTGGTTGGGAAAAACAACAAAAGTTTGAATGAGCGTGTTGAAGACGCACACCCCCAAAGCCCCTTTCTGTGTCCCAACAGGGATTCTGGGAACCCCTGGCCCCACCGATTTATCCAACAAGACAGCTATTCACCAAACTGAGGTTCAACTTCTCTCATTTCCCGGGCTCCGAAGCTGGACCTGCCCTCCGCCCGCACCAGAAGACACCCGCCCCCAAGAAGAAACGCTCAGGAGGAAACATTCCTGGAGCCAGCCCTGCTCACCCCCAACCCCACGCCAGGCCTTCCCGCTGATCCTTCTGAGACAAAACCCTATGCCTGTCCCTGAGGCACTTGGGAATCTTAGACAGAGGAGCCTTCCTGCCGCAGGACCCACCAGCCACAGCTCCCCCGGGGCCCCCGTTCCTTCACCCCCTTCAGTCACCCCTCCAGATACAGTCTCTCCTTGCCAGGCTCGGATTGGATTTTATCGCACGCTGATCTTTAGCCACAGAATAAATGCTTCGCAACCCATGCAACTTCCATTAGGCGAAATGTTTCCTCTTCGGGTTAAATGACCCCGATTCTGCCAGCGTGGCGCCCACAGACACGGGTGCCCACCGTTCCTCTCCTCCAGAGCCTCTGCTGAGCAGGAGTTATGGAAGATTTGGAAGCAACCATGTTAAAGAAAACAGATGCTCTACATGGGAAGGTGAGAGAGCAGGCAGATTTGAAGCCCCGCGCTGGAAGCTCCGTGCAAAGAAATGGACCGCCGTGAATGTGTTTTCTCGGAACTCTCACCAGAGTGGACGCAGGCAACAATGAGCTCAAACACCACAAGGCGGAGAACAGAGGCTGAGGCCAGTTGTCAGACACACAACACCGTCCGGCCACTACCCAAACCCGGAACGAAATGCCCTGCGTGTATGGGAGCATGCACGCGTGCGGTGCCTGCTCATTTGTGTTAGCGGAAGGGGTCAGAGATGCGGATAAATCAATGTATCCGACTATTCTAAAATAATTACTATTGATCTATGGAAGACTGGAATTCTTGCCTTTATATTTGAATATCGATATATATGACACCCCGGAAATCCAGAGTCTTTGAAGCAAAGTGATGATGACACCTTCTAAAAATACCCTCTGCAGTATACTTACAACCCCCCCTGGCTTCTGAATCCTGTCTCGTGTCCTGCGTCCCCCTCCCCCCCGCCCGGCAGAATGGACCTCTTCTTAGAATGTGCTGGAACTTTGAAAGTCATGGTTTCTGCTAGAAACACGGGGCTCATTCAAACAGGTCAGTTTGAGGGGGCTGTCCACACAGGTGTGTCCAGGTCGAGGGGACGACAGGGGGCAGCTCATCGTGGGCTAATGGGAACAGGTGCAGTCTTGCTTCCAGAACCGTAAAGTCGAGTAGGGGAGGAACTCCCAGGACCCACACAAGTGATGCGGAGAAGGTCAGCCCTCGGGGGGCTGTGGCTCCAGTGAGGGGCCTGCTGCCCGGTGTCCCCCGGGGGGGAAGTTGAGGAACAAGTGCCCTGACTTTACCCTCCTTGCTCCCAAGGTCCCCATCCACTAGGGATGCCACCAGAAGACACATCGAGTGTGCAGAGGGAGCCCAGCTGGGCAGCCTCTCTGGGCGCGGGGAGTATCCCTGATCCACGAGGGGAAGGAAGACAGCAAGGTACAGGTAACTGGCGGTGAATCCAAGGACTTCCGTGAAACGAAGCAGTGGGAGGATCCCAAGATGTAAAACTTACAAGGAAACAAAGGGGGGGCACTCCCGGCGAGCACGTTACCTGGCGCAAGGACACGCGACTGCTCGGTGGGTGTGTACACGAGGCTGACACGTCCTCCTGTGAGAGGTTAGGGACGACTCAATGAGGAAGGTGGACTCTAGCGGGGACAGAACGGGTGTGCTTCCGACGAACACAGGGGGACACTCACGCTAGCGGGGGGTGCTAAAGAAATGGCTGTTGAGTGGCTGAAGTGCAAAATGGCTTGGCTGGCAAGCTGTGGAAGGCCCGGGAACCGCATCTGTGGGCAAGAAAGGGGCCCCAAAGCTTCTTCTAGGCAAAAGGATGGCTTTCTCCCTTTAGGGATGATGGGACGGGATAGATTTCAGGGAGCGAAGCAGGAAACCCTGCTTACAGAGTGACTTATGTGGCAGAGGAGGGAAAAACTCCGGACCCCAAGAAGCCCGTGACTGCTGGAGACCTTCCAGAAGAGAGGGCAGGGTCGGTGACCGGTGACACGTAGATTTCAGCGAGGGCACGGAGGCAGAAGGACAATGTTCTTATGAACAAACAGGTCGTTAGCCAGAAGTAGGGGAGGAGAAGCAGACGAGGAACACTTTTGGGGGAAGTATAGGTGAGTTTCAAGTTTCATTGTTTTGTTTCCAATTATGCAATTAAGACACGTTTTAAGTGCTCTGCGATCTATAACAAAGCACAAACAAGAAATTTAAAAAATGACCATAAGTGACCATAACCACAGCTTCTAAGAGATAAGTGCTGGTTCTTACCGTTTCGAATGCGTTCATTGGATGCTGAATATTATGCATTTGTTTATTGAAGGTATAATTTTCTTTTTTTTAAGTTTATTTATTGTTGACACAGAGAGAGAGAGAGAGCCAGAGCATGAGTGGGAGAGGCAGAGAGAGAGAGGGAGACACAGAATCCGAAGCAGGCTCCAGACTCTGAGCTGTCAGCACAGAGCCTGACGTGGGGCTTGAACTCACAGACCGTGAGATCATGACCTGAACCGAAGTCAGACGTTCAACTGACTGAGCCACTCAGGCACCCTTGAAGGCATGTGGGAACCGTGTAGCACAATACTTGATACCTAGAAAGTACCAAATAACTTCTGTTGTGTAAATACATTTTCTTTGCAGAAATGTAGATAATGCATAAACTTAGATTATAGGTAAATTTAGATTATGTATGCAATATATATTTTGCAAAGGCAATTTATAAATATGACCTAAATATATGTGATATACATAGATATATATCCTAAATTATAACCTAAAAAATATAGTGCATTATTTTCCATGCCTGTTAATATTTTCTTGTATATTCACTTAATATCCCGGAATATTCCACAATAGGTATTGACCATAATTTTTGGCCATTCTTTAGCCTTGCAGATTTGAGGTTATTCGTAATTTTCGTCATTGTAGATATGATAAAATATTTTATTGAGAAACTTTGGGGCATCTGTGTTGTTTTGTTTAGTAGACATTGAACTTCGTGGACAAGTTGAGCCTTGGCCATGCAGATGGAGTGGCCTAGCGGGCAGTAAACACCACTGAGACACTCAAGCAGCATTTCCTAGTCTGCCCATGTGTATCTTTCTTTCTTGGAGAGAGCTCGGGGAGCCCAGAAAATAGCTCATGATCTAGACCGAGGCATCGGGATAAAGAGAGGAAAGGAGGGATCTGGGAGAGCGCCCCTGTCATGGTGGAAGGAGGACGGGGCGCCTAGGAAGAGGTAGAGAAGGGTTTCCATGGGTGACGGGAAAGCCACAGAAATGACGTGGCTTTCCCTTCTCCTGAATGTGCATAACTGTTTTCGTTTCCTTTCCCTCTCAGGACAAGGTCCAGGCTGGACGGGCTGGACATGCTGCTTCGGGGTGTCGGGCTGCGGGCACTGGACGGAGCCCGAGCAGGGGGGACGCTGACCACCACGAAGGTGCAGGGTGGGGGGAGGTGGCTCCAGGGTAGAAGCAGAGCAGCGCACGGAAGGGGCGGCAGGGACAGAAGCCAAAGGGTGAAGGTGGTTGAATTAAGTATTTCCGGGCTTGGAGTATTTACCTACAAGACATTCCCCCCCACCAGGGCGTTTTTCATACCAATGGGTGCATTGATTTCCAAAATAGTGCTTTGGACACCTAGCGCTCTCCTATGTGCTGATGTCCGTTCGTGCGTGGAGTCAGGACCAGGGCACAGAGACCCCCTGACGGCCTCCTCTCCTCCGGGCACAGCCACATGCAAACGGGGGGCAGGGTCTCGAGAGGCGAGGTGGGCACGACGTCAACTTGGGAAGTGCGTGCTGGAGAAGTTTCCGGGGCACGCGTGCTCACCTGTCTTTAAATCTGAAGCGAGCAGGGAGTTCGCCGCGGCTCTAAAAACATTATTTCCTGCTGCCAAGACTTGAATGAGCTAATTGTGTTTTAAATGGCTCACCTTACAAAGAATTTTCTTTCTTTATGTGAAAAGGGCCGTGATTTATTAATTTTCCTTTCTATTATTTGCTATAGACTTTCTCTAGCATCTTCTTCATAAATCACCTCTCTATTGAAACGCATCCCGGAATCACGATGTAATTAGTGTAGACTGTGGGACATGCATGGGATAGAACACGCCCATTTGAAAGATCTCAGCAGCCCCTTTCAGGAGGCGATGTGAGGACGCTTCACGGAGGAAGCTTCAAGACAGCATCTCTCACTCTGGCAGACGATGCAACACGAACGGCTGATGTGCTGGGCAGCAGGCTTTTCTGGGAGACACTACAAAGAACTAAATTAGTAAAGGAAACTTAATTATCTTGCCTCTAGCCATCCTCTGGTCAGTATCCCAATTGAACAGAGACAAAACTCAGCATTTTTATAAATGTACCGCTCCAGACTCAGAATGATTCTCTTCTTAACCATCTATCTAGAAATGTCCCGGCCATTTCTCCCTTTTCTTTAGATTAAGAAAGAGTATCACACCACTTTCATTAAGATATAAATATCCACGCTCCTCCTTCTTTTAAAGCAGCCAATTTGGACTTTTTTTCCCCCCTGACTTAAAGGAACGGAAACAAAGAAACTTTGTAAAGAAATAAATTAAATAGCTCGGGCAACTCACTTAGATACATATCAAAATACTGCCAAGGGCTCCGTGATGCTGCCTGGTTTTATTCATGCCCAAGCGCACCCAATACGTCTGCGTCCTAATATACACAGGAGACAACATTTTTCAAGCCGAGGGTATAAATCGTATCAGGGTACAGAAACTGGGATTAAAGTCATTTCTGGAAAACATGCATTCGTGAGAAACCATTTTAAAGAGGAGGAAGCACTTTTTCTTTGAGATGATAAATCTCCTCTTGTACAGTATTTTCAAATTGTCCTAAACCTCACTTACGCGGGAAGAGAAGAAATCCAATCGAATTTATCTTTTACCTGTGTTTGGTCTGTTTTCCCTGACTTCTTTGCTCAACTTTGCATTAAAATTGGTACAATCTTAGATCTTTAACCATGTTACTTCTATCCTGGAGAAAAGCGAAGTCAGTTTGTCGGGAAATTATCTATAGCAGCCTCTTTTCTCCCACTTGATTTGGGCCACGTATTCATGGTAATCGGTGGATGCGGGCAGATTGGGAGTGGTTTTATGTTGGAAAGGCCAGCGGTGAGCCGCAGGGGTCTGGGGAAGGGTCAGAAAGGAGCCAGGAGAACTCTGTCCTGGATCAGAACCTTCGGGGGCGTCCGTTTTTTGCCCGCTGTCCTCTAAATTGTAGAGGCAGGTGACATGCTCTCACTCTCTTGCCATTCCAGAATGTTTGCTCTCACTTTGTCGAGTGTACTGTTTCCAGTTCTCCGGTTATGACAGACGCTGTAAGAAACGGTATGAGAAGAGCCAGTGACGACGGGGCCAGGTGAGGAAAGCAAGCTGAGGCTTGGAGAACATGTCGACCTCTTAATTAGCCAGCTTAATGATGGAAAGGCAGCCATATGGATTGATGCATTGATTGCTTAGGAAGAAAGCATTAATTTCTATGGTTGGAAGAATGTTCATTAGGAAGACTACCACTCATCCCCTTTGCCTTTTCCTCTTAAGCTTCATGCGGCTTCTGCAATCTGATAACTCAACTTTCTGTGTGTCAGATATTTGAGACAGTTGGGGAGGCGATTGCATAAAATAATAATGCTTTAGGTAATATTTCTCTAGTTTTGTGGTACTCTGAGAATCACGTTATGCCTCGAGGCGAAAAAAATCACGACTATGAAAATCAAAACAGAAAAAAAAATACAGCAGAGAGTTTTTTTTACTAGTACAAGTACAGCGGTCCCTCTTGTACAGCTTTGTGCGCGGCCCCGGTTCAGCTTCCGTGAGGGTCGTGCGTAGACAGATGGACACACGCTCTTGTTGTAGTTTTACAGACTTATCGTCTGCCCGACTCGCTGTGTGTATTTTTGTATATTTCACGCACAAACCACACAAGCGCACACACACACGTGTCGATCCCAAATGCAGCTCGGTTGATCTTCAAATCTAGTATTTATCTGTCTGCAGACCTAACTATGTGCTTGCCATATCATTACTAGCTCAGGGGGAATCATTCAAACCAATGCAATTTGCTCAATATTGGTCAGTTTGACTCCTGACCCCGGTCCCTCAGCAGCGTATCCTTGGCAACCTCGCCGTGTGTTAAGTCAGGATGTGCTCATTGGTCTCATCTGTGACAGCTTGCTAAAGGCTGCTCAACATAGCCTGGTCTTTTCACAGAAAATTAGAAATCCAATAATATACGATATTCTGATCAGATTGGTATTTACACCAGGAAAGCCACCATCGTGGGGGTGTCTCACAGATGCCACGCAGGAGGCACACGGCCTCTGGTTAGTTTCTCGCGTATGTTCTGCAAAGGGAGTTGTTTCCTTTGTTGTTTTATTTCGGGGGGGAGGGGAAGGAGTTAGAGAATGTTTTATCACCTGTTTGTCAGGTCGCTTCACCAGAAATGTACAAGCTGATCTGAATATTGGCGGAATGATCCAGAAAAGTGCACGGAAGACACCGCTCAGAAAATACAGAATGTTTTCATTTTTGTATGTGAATCAAGCATCATTGCAGAGAAGGCAGGTGACATGTACGTATGTAACCGAGAACCTGCAGAAGCGGGCAGTCTATGAACACAGGATGTAACGCCAGCACCGACGAGCAAATTCTGAAAATACCATTTATGCAGAGGCTTTTGCTGCAAATAACAACTCAACCTCAGTGTGATGAGCCTGTAGCTGTGACACATCTTCCAGCAAACCCTGGGGAGGTTAGTGGTGGTGAGTTATTATAAAATGAATACTTTGACCTCCACTTACAGAAAACGGCTCATTGTCTCACACGTACCCCCCAACTTATCAGCCCCTCCCTTAGCTGACATTGAAACATTATTTCAGTTGTATGCTTTATTTCCTTTTTTTAAGATTCAGAAGTAGCCACGTTCCTTTTCATGTAAAGCAAAAAAGCGCGTGGACCATTTCTGGAGTCTGATTAACAAAGTGATGTGTCATCTGTTCTCAGAAGCTTCCCGATGGGTAGGCCGTCCTCAGGAAAACAGTTCCGAAGTAAGGAGGGGACCAGTGGGAGCCAGAGAGAGGGAGGGAGGGAAGGAGGGAGGGAGGGAGACTCTTCTCCATGTGCCAACATGCCAACTCAAGCTTTCCGGAGAAAAGAAGGCTAAATTCTTCACAAAGGGAGGGAAGGAGTCCCTGCCCCAGACCAGTGGGATGACAACCAGAAGTCACCATGATGGGAAGGCCCTCACGTCACCAAGGGTCATCCGGGGGGATTCGTCTTGTGTTTAGAAATCCAACGACTATTTACGTGTCGTGAAACCCCATCGTTTTGCTTCTCTGCTGAGGGGCAGACGGGGCCTGCAGGGACACAGCTCCCGGGTTTGCCTGACACCCGTAAGATGTCGGGGCAATGAAGCCGGGAGACCCTCACTTGGCCAGATCTTGGGCGTGTGCCCCCAGACCGACGCGCCAACTTTCACAGTCGCCCTTTTCATTTCATGTATCTGTGCTCTGCTCCCTCACGGCCTCTCATCCGTCCGCCGAGTGTTCCAGCAACACAAACTGGGCACAAAAAGCGAGCAGCACGGGGCCCGAGACTCCCCTCTGGCCGAGAGAGGCTCCCACTGGTTCAGGCCCGGCTCTGCCGCGGGGCCACCCTCCCTGGGCTCTACGGTCCACCTCACTCTTGCCCTGCCCCCGCCCCAGCCCACAGCCTGTCTTTCTTCCTAGGAGTCATCCCGACCCCGGCCCCAGCCCAGGCCTTTTTCTCAGCTCTGCTCAGGACTCACATCTTGGGAAGTCAGCCCTGACTCCGGGTCATAACAGCCCTCCCCACCCACTGTCCATATTGTGCCTCCTGTTTTCATTGGCACTAACATTGTGCTTTCTCTTTCTTTTTTTCTTTAATTTTTTTATACATTTATTTATTTTTGAGAGACAGAGAGAGACAGAGCTTGAGTGGGGGACGGGCAGAGAGAGAGGGAGACACAGAATCGGAAGCAGTCTCCAGGCTCGGAGCTGTTGGCACAGGGCTCGACGCAGGGCTCGAACTCACGGACCGTGAGATCGTGACCTGAGCAGAAGTCGGACGCTCAACCGACTGAGCCACCCGGGCGCCCTGTGCTTTCTCTTTCTAAGACCCTCACTGAGATCCTTGCACCTGTATAATTTCCGACGATGGCTCCGTCTTCACGGACAAGGAGGTGTCTTCTTGCCACAAAATAGTCCGTGGCGTCACTCGCCGTGTGGAACTCTACCCAGACGCCGCCACAACGGAGCACAGCATAGGCACCCGGTTAGAAGGCTTGGATGGATCTCGTTCTCTTTCCTCCCTACTTCCAGTTTCCACTCAGGTGTACTTTCTGTTTGGGAAGAGCCCACCTTGCGAGACACTGGCCGAGGTGCCTCCGAGCTGCTCTCCGGGCCACCTTCTCTGCCGTCATACTCGTTGCTGAAGGCATTGTCCTCTGCGTTTCTCAGTTAAGCCTGCCGAAATTGCATGGGGGTTTGAGTAGTTTGGGGTGGGGACCCCTGGCTGCCCCTGGCTCGAGGAGGCAGGACTGGGTCACTCAGGGCAGCTCAGTCAGGAAGGCTGGTCCTGGGAGGGGCGGTGGCTGTACGGGAGTTTCTACCAACACCTGCCCCTGGACCCGGCAGTGACCGATGTGTCCAGGAAGGTCTATTTTATAAACACAGTGATTATTTGTTTTATGACAGAAATAAAGTGTATTGGTAACTCACCTGATATATACGATATGACGCACAACACGTGTATGTCATACAAAATGAGAACTTTTCAAACAACAATGATTTCGCACCCGTAAATGGTACATTATGCCTCGATTTTCTCAGGGACGCTGGTTTTCCGGCCACATGTTATTACTGTTATCAGTGTTTAGTAAACAAACAACCAATCATTTTTGGAGCTTCTATTTTAAATAAGGCCATGAAAGTTACAGTGAAAAAAACCACCACTTTTGCCCTGAAGTTCCTGGTGTTTTTACTACAAATAATTTTATATATTATCCTTAAATATATAAAATGAGGAGACTAAAAAATATCTCTAAAAACTTTACGTTGTTCATAAATTTCTATGGTTGAGACAAATTTCACATTTAAAAAACCAAATATGTGTTTTGGAATGACTGAGGTGCTTTGACAGCTGAACCTTGTAACTAAGGGTACGCTAGGTGACGGCTATTCTGTTTTATCCTTCCTACAGACTGGTCACCAAACTCAACAAAATTACCTGCTATCTATAAAATTACAGAAATTACCTGTAAAACCAAACATGTGTGAAACCTAAACAAATTTATATGCACACAAACACTTGCTTCTGGGGCGGGGGGCACAATTCATTTATTTACAAAAGAAAATGGCCCCAGGACTCAGTCCTACCCCAGCCCTGCTGTCACCACCACATCCTTGGCTATGGAACCATAACTACCTCCGTGAAAGCGAAATCACCAGACAACAAGTGGCAGAATTCGTAATGTGTTACGTCAGGAGAGGACTTTATAAATCTTGTGGTGCTGGCGTTGGGCATGAAGACTTTCAGTGTGTGACCTCTGATACAAGCATCGATCAGAACTTTCCATTTGTGCTCTGGCTCCCCATTGGTTCCAACTTCTTCCTTAAGACAGGACACAGCTGCACGCGTTCACGGCTGGCGTTGCATCTGTCCACCATCCCACTTAGGAGACACGTAGTCTCCCTTGACGCCTTGATTCATTTTTGAAGAACAATAACAGAAATCACAAGAGCATCTTACATTTAGTTTACAACTTGGAAAAGCAGAATGTAGAAAAGGACTGAGCTTCAGGCAGTCGCAGAGAGATTTTGTTGTGGAATAAAGAAGTGGACGATGCATCTTTATCCCAGACCTAGTGTGTATGTAAACAGGAGAGCCTGTAGCCAGAGAGGCGGGACCCTGTCTTTAACCCGTGAGCTTCAGGACCCTGCATGTTATTTATACTTTGTTATTTGTATATGGACCTACGTAATTACCTAGAGATGACGCCTAGATTATTTCAGAATCTGTGTGTGTGTGTGTGTGTGTGTGTGTGTGTGTGTGCATTCCGTGTGTCTTCTTGAAAACTGGAGGGAGCACTTGATTAGAAGACATTTCTTTTTTTTTTTTAATTTTTTTTAACGTTTATTTATTTTTGAGACAGAGAGAGACAGAGCATGAACAGGGGAGGGGCAGAGAGAGAGGGAGACACAGAATCGGAAGCAGGCTCCAGGCTCCGAGCCATCAGCCCAGAGCCCGACGCGGGGCTCGAACTCACGGACCGCGAGATCGTGACCTGAGCTGAAGTCGGACGCTCAACCGACTGAGCCACCCAGGCGCCCCAGAAGACATTTCTTTAGGTATTATTAACAAAAGTCTCCTCATGGTTTTCTCAGTGTACATCTCTGTACAACCCTGTCCCTTAATATCTTACCTATTAAAAAAAGAAGAAGAAGAAGAAATTCTTGATTCTTTTCCATGGGTTCAAATGAACTAAACTAAAAGAATTGTGGATTCAACTTTTAGAAATGATTACATATTTTTATTTTACCCCATTGATTTCTAGCACTCTGATCTAAGAATCGTTCAAATTTGTGTTTGGATATAGGTGAATTTGGCCAGCCGTTGATTAGTTTCATGGTCTAAGTTACTTCTTTTCGACGATGACAAAATTCACGGTAATGGTCATTACGATGCTACAACCCATCGTTGTATTCTGGACTTTGATATAATGAATATTGAATAATATATTGAATATTGGAAGAGAACGCGTACAGCTGCTGAACACATGTCATATGTATTTGTGACTGGACAGATTTTAAATTAATCGGATCTTTTATTAGTCACTGTGAAATTATATGCACATACATAGATGCATCATTTTGATGTTACACAGAGTTGGACGCAGGCCCGAAAAGCCGCAACGACACAATATTTTTGCATGGTTTCAGCGAAAAAGAAATACCACCAGGGTGCTGGTTCACTTGATTCTTTGTTCAGTACTGTCCAAATGAATTCACGATAAAATAGGATTGCCCTTAACAATTCTAACTTGTCTAAGAAGATTGAACTGGGGACATTACCTTTTCATCACACACGCACATTCTCTCTGTCGGCCACCCAGACACACACACAAAAACAAACTTGTAATGAGCGGGCACTTTGTCAAGCGCTCTCTCCATCCTTCATTAAACGACAGAAAATTGCTCTCTGCCGGATTGTCAATGCGGCCTGCCCTCCCAGAGCCCATTTGTTTTACATGCGAGCACCCAATATTGCAGGGACTTGCAGATTTTAAGTGACAAATGGTGCCCAAGTTTGCGTTGCTCTCGGAGTTGTGTTTTGTGCGGCGTGCGCGGGTTCGGCTCTGCGTGGTTTCTCAGGAGAGGGGACCGTCCGCGACAGAAGACGCGCACCTGCGGTTTCCGGCAGCCACTGCCGCTTGCTTTGCTGTGGCTCCGTGCGATCTTCTGCTGCCCGAAAAGTGTACCTAAAAGGCTCTTCCCCCCTACACGACCTCTATGCAAGGTGTAATATATGTGGCTAGTTTAGACTAAAAGCACAAACAAAATGGGAAATGTGTTCTTCCATTGCATTCCTCCTGTTCTTCATTAAATCTTATTGAATTTGTCATCTTTTTTAATTGCACTTCCCGGTAATGGTGCTGAAAGGGTTTTTTGTTTTGTTTTGTTTTGTTTTTAATGGGTTCAAAACCGAACAGCTCGGCCCCCTCTCAGAGAGCAACTCTTCTGGAGCTTTCCCGACAAGGGACAACTCAGAAATAGCAGCCACAGTGTAGCTCTGTCAGGGCAGCACTCAGATGTGCAGGGTGGGGATCAATGTGAATTATCGAGCTTGGCTGCCGTGGAACATGGAGGCAGCGGCATCCGGGCCAGGGCTCTCTGGAACTCGCATTACTTATTCATACCCGAAGATTAACCGCACAACGCGATCGTTGACATTCTATCGCAAAGGTGGATGGATAGGGTGCAGGTTCCGTTTACTTGGGGGTCTGTGTGGGGGGAAGAGGATAGCTTTCAATAAAGACGTAGCGGGGCTCACTGCAACGTGTGCTTAGGCTCTGAATTTCCATCCAAACAAATGGAGACGATTTTCGGGACCAAGCCTGCAGCGGGCCATGCCCTTTAATTGCCATTTACATAGCAGAGAATCATTAATTTCTAATTCACCTTTTTTTCACTCTCTTTAGTATTGCCATGTCGACGTCTGGGGCAGTGAAATAAATGCGGTTTCCACACCGCTTTAGCGACCTCCCATTTTGTGATTTTTTTTTTTTTTTTGGATGCTTTTCTGACCTTAACAGACTACTGTGTAGGTAGAGCAGGCTTAAGGCTCTTGTTTGGATATGATTTATGATGCTACATTAACCCTTCATTGACCTAGAAATGCCCTAATATTAAAACAGTTTGACACATAGAAAATCAAAAGCCCTTTTATTGAAAGTGCTATTGTCCGCATCATAAGTTCCCTCGATGTGATGCCCCAGCCACCCCATCAATTTCCTACTACTATTGAGCACTGTATTGAAAAACTAATGGACAGAATCCTTTGTCATTTCTGTCCCAGTGACCAGCAAATAGCTCAGAGAATGTCTCTGCCTTCATATCACTGCAGGCATTTCTAAATGACACTTTCAAGATCACACGTTAGCGTTTTGAGGAAGAAAGACTTCCTGGAGGGTGTGGGCATGAGTCACGGGGCTCTCTGTTTACTCACACGTGGGTGAGGCTGGGACTTCGCCCTCGTCCTCTGCTGCCACAGAACTCACTCAAGTGACAGACAAGCTGGCAAGAAGATCTTTACAAAGTATTTAGCTGGCTTACGCGCACACGGTCTTCTGAGCCCACACAGCAACATTTTTAGAGAGTGAAGGATTTTCCCCCCCTTTCTCCTTTCAACTTTTAAATGTTGGTGTAAATCCATATATTTCAATGACTGACACATTTAGGGAAAGCTCGCGTTAGGTTAGAATGGATTTTTGATGAATGTGTTCGTAACAGGATACTCCACAGGACTGTCTCTGTGAGGGACATCGCGGGAGGGAGGCGTTTGCTGAGAAGATGTCTTCATAAAATCACGGCATTTGAGGTTATGTTATCGCATCGCACACAATGTTCATGTGGGCATTCAAATCGAAAGAGAAACATACGTACGTTTTAGGTAGATGTGCGTATATACGCCAACCTCCCCCGTGAGAAAACAGATGCCCTGGTTAATGTTCGCCTCCCGAGATTCCCCGGAGACCGTGCCACCGTGAGACCGCACCCTGGAATGAATTGTTTAGACGGCACTGGACAGCAGAACACAACTGTAAGACCCTGAGCATTGTGCCCGACCATGACTTCCAAAGCCTTTGTCCCGATGGACACCCCACCAGCTGCCTTCTGGGCGGCTGGCACGTCCCCGACTGCTTCATGACCAAAGTGCTGTGTGACGTTCCTTCGAGTCCTGTGTGTTTCCTAGTTTCTTCTTCTCTTTTTTTTTCCGGTGATGTCCTTACGGGTCTTCCAGTGGAGGGAGTCTGCTCCTCGCCTGTGCTCCGAGCATGTGCCTTCAGCGCTCGCCCTTTGCCCTTTCTGCTGCTGTTACCATGAGCTTCCTTTGTCAATTTTCTAGTCAACAAAGAGAAAGTCATTTTACTGTCTTTGATACCTGATAATGTCCACCGACTTGTGAGTAATTATCATCTCTCGGGAGACGGCGTGGGACTCAGGGGCCGGATAGGACTTCAAGAGATCCGAGACATTTTACTTAGCGTAAAATGTGAAGTTAACGTGGAGATGTGTGTTTGTTGATGGCTAACACTCAATTAGTGTGGCCCGCTGTGACCTCCCTGCTCCTCAGATACTAAAAGACCAGTGGGTTCCTGAGCCTCCCTCCTCTGTGCCCCCAGACCCTCAGAAAAGGCGGAGTGGGGTCAAAGTGGAATTTTAATTAAACGTATTTACCCGGTAACTATTATATCATCGTCTTTCTTTTCCTGTCGGCCTAAGTTTTTCCACAGTGGTAAAAATAGTCACATTTCAAAAGGGGAAACTTAGATTTTCAAGGCATCTTCAAATGCAACAAAGCACCCCAGTGCACGCGTGGATGGTGTCGCGGGGTCCATGTGCCTGTCCCAGCACGTGGAGACCCTGCACTTCCTGTCGCCTGGTGCCCAGAGCCCCGCCTAATTTGCTGGGGCCATCAACGCAAGCTGAACACCACAGACCCTGCTGGCTTAGTCCCGGACTGTTTTTCAGCTGTGCCCGCCCTCGCGTCCCGGTCTTTGCGAGTGTCACCCGCGGCCAGGGCTGGGGCCACATGGCTCCCGGTGGCACTGAGAGCAGGGACACTCGAGTGTGGGGTTTGCTAACACCCTTCCCATGTGTCTCCGTCAGATCCACGTGGCCTTTCCGTGGCCGAGAGGAAGACTTCCCAGGGCTGCGGCCTCGGGCAGCGGACCGCACGCCTGAGATGCAGTCCGGAACAATGTCCTGCTGACACAGTGGGTGGGAGGTGGGTGGCCCTGCGCAGACTGGGAAACAAGGAAGGGGGGACTGTCCCGGGGCCAGGGGCCCCCACTGGCAGCAAATCATGTGCCCATGAGGAGTAGCAGGTTTACTGAGCATTAATTAAACATTTGACAAAAAGTATACCGTCGACAGGTCAACGTCCAGAGGATACCAGCACATCGTAAGGCGAGAGGACTGGGTTGGATGAAAAGCGCGTGTGAAGGCGACGCTCCACGGAGAGGCCTCGCCGCCAATGGGGAGCTGTGCCTCGTCCCAGCATGTCTCCCGCCCACCAATCCGGCAGACACGGGCCTGTTGTAACTGCTTGGTCATGTATGATATGCAAATGTGGGGGTAAAGGAGCACTTTAAGACCTCAGGCATGAAATTTAAAATTGAATCCTGTCAAATCATAGGAACTCAAGTGTAATTCTTATTGTGTAGATGACAGCGAGCTAATTAGTAATACTGGAGAGAGGCGCCCTTCACCTCTGGGGTCACAAGCCAGTGTACTAACCCTTGTTTATTAGCTTAACACAAAGGGTCATTATGGTAATCCCACCCTCCCCGGGCTTTTCCGTTCCGTCCTCTTTTTCTCTTTCCTTCTTTTTTCCTTTTCCTTTTTCTTTTTCTCCCTCTTGCCTCGGTTTGGTTCCATGCAAATAAAGCTTTGTGAATAAATGTATCTGTAATTTTTTCTCATTATAATACAGATTATGTTCTGCAGTTTTTTGATTGGTATTTATAATGCCTTTGAAAGTATTTGCACACGAAAATTACCAAGAAGGCCCTGGACAAAATCCTGTATGTAGATAACCCTGCTCTTTCCTTCTCTTTGGAAGAGAGACAGAAGCAGAGACAGGGTTGAGAAGAAGATCAAGCCTGTTCTTAATTCCCCAGTTATGGTTTCCGTCCAAAAATGAGAGTTTCCAGGTACAATTACTTCTCTGTATATCTTCTGGCTAAACATTTTTTTTTTCCGTACTGTACTAAACTGCCTTAGCTATTTTATAAAAGCTAAGTGTTTCACTAAGCTCTTGCAATATTGAAAGAATCTATATTCTGCGAATTTGAAAACATGTCAGCCCACCTAAATTACATATTGATCAGGTTTAATTGCATGCCACCCATCAGTATTAGGTTTGAAAATTCATAAAAGAGAAATAATGTACTCTTTGTGGATGATTACTTCTGGGGCATTTAAATGAATTCCATCACTTAACCCGGGCGGCGACAGATTATTGAGCCTTACCATCCAGCCATTCAAAGACCAATGCTGTAGAACAGCTGCTCTCCGACTAGCAGAGAACAGCGGAGTGCAAACAATATAAATTTATATAGATTTTCTTTTAAGGAAAATAGCAAAGTAAAACATTAAAAGTAAACATTCATTTTTCAATCGCTTCCCGAATCACCCTCCTCATTGTCTCCCTATATAAGCATTCATTTTTAATTCTTTTTGGATTGTAGGCATCCTTTTATTTTAAGTAGTAATTCACATCTTAATTAATATATGGTAATCAAAGAGATAAGCAAAGATAAATGATTCGCAGCTCGCTTTTATTTGTGAAGGTGAATTTTTTATGCAAGTGCATAAAAGGGATCTGAAGCTGATTCTTTAGTGGACAAACCATTTGATTTTCCTTTAAAAAAAATACCCCAAAGTTTTGTATTGTCAGTGGTAAATGCTCTTTCAAAGCTGTCTTCGCGTGAAGGTCACATTGGCTAAGAAAATGAGTTCATCATTAGTTTTCAGGGCGTTCTTTACATTTAGAAATTATGTTTGTTGGTATTGGTTGTGTTTTGAGAAAGTGTGCTTATGTATGTTTTTCTGTACAGATTATCAATACAAAGTGAAAAGAACCAGTTAAAATCATTGGGCTTACTTGGATAATAGTTTAAGAGCTACATTTTATTTAGACACTTTGAGGTAATAAATATCTGTGAGCATAATTAACTGTCTTTATCCAGGGCTAGACCTAGAGAGGCTGCGTTGAGACCTTCCGCATTGTCTGTCTTTAATGCTAATGGTCAGGGTTTCCTTGAGAGTTATTTGGGTCTGCGAAGTACGCTAGCAGGATTTGTTTTTAAATAGTGGGTTATTACATGGAGACACCAAACAGACGCCCCGCTTTGTGCCACCCTCGGCGCAAGCAAAGCTTCGTGTTTTATTCTTTATGAAGCAAAGGTAACGTGTGCAAGTGAACTCTCTTGACAAGTCTGACTTCATTGTTTATTTGGCTGGAATTACAGTTGTGGTGGGCAGCAAATAACGGTTCACAGCGGCCAAGGGGCACAGTTATATCTTGAGTCTTCACTCAGGTCACAATTGCATCAGGATCCTCTCGGAGAATCAACTATCAAGTGTAAGACGACTCGAAACACAGTACCGTAAACTATCGCTGCTTCTCCCCCTTGGTCAAAGACAAATCCTGGTTCTCTCAGCCTGTGCTGAGAGCACGTTGCACGAACACTTTATTCATGCGGGGGTACATATGGGGGGTATTATAGTTTTGAGATATTCTTCAGGAGAAAACGAGGGGCGAGGTGGGAAGGGGATCACCGTTGGCAACTCTCCGGGAAGAGACCCTTTCCCATGCCGCCCACACACAGAGGTTGGGTGATGGCACAATCAGATAAACCAAACGTATTGAAATCTCACCAACTTTTTATGAAAGAACAGCGATTTTACCAACCTGCTATTTGCTAAATACTTAGGTTGTAGAACAAATCTACCCAAGTCATCCACTTTTTTGTTTCCCCAAGTCTCTATGAAAAAGTCGGAAAGAGCTTATTGCCAGGGAAAACTCTGAACTTTCTTTCTTTAGAAAACTCAAAATCCTTCCCTGATGGATTGTCATTATGAGTCAAGGAAGAATTGATTTTACTTTTGGCTATCGAAGAGCAGAGCACAAAATGAAGTGTCCATAGAAAGAAATTGTCTTAGAGCACAATCATGAGGGAGGAGGGGGAGGGAGAGGACATTCTCTTAATAATGAAAAGAAGGAGCTCGAAATGTGCACAATAAAACCGATTCCAAAAACTAGGAGGAATCAGCTTGTCACTTAAATAAACTAGGCTGCATGTAAACAATACTAAAATAAAATAAAAATATGTTGAGGCACCTGGAGTGTTCCTTAAATTGTTCATGCCTTGGAAAAGGAGGTTATAAATGAATTAAAAAAAAACCCAGCACCTGCTGCTCCTGGAATTGAATCTGATGTGAAATATGAACCCATATGGCTTAAGACTGCCCCAAAAAGCCACCAGAATGTCGCGGTGACGAGGTGATTATGGAGGCAGTGGTGTGATAGTGGTGGTCGTGGTGGTCGTGGTGGTGATAATGGTGATGGTGATTAGGAAGGATTCTTAAGAGGAAGCAATGTGCAGAAGCCCACAGAAATGCTGCAGACAGCCTTGTAGAGAAGCCCTGCGTACAGATAGACAACCGACTTGAAAAAGAATCTATTGGCAGAATCTTTAAGAGTCTTAAAACAGCTTCTAAATGTTTGGCATTTCATGCACATTTCAGAAAAAAATAATAATCATCCTATCTGGGAAGATAACACAGGAGAATATAGGTAGCCTGCGCTTTGACCCAAGAAAACCGGTTCCGAACCTGACTTTTACTAACTGTGTGAACTTCATCAAGTTACTTACACTTCTCTGTTCCTCCTCTGTAACCACAGTCTTAATAGCTTGGCCAAGTTTACCATTTGGGTTAAAAAAGATAATATACACAAATCACGTAGCCTAGTGTTGGTGCATATTAGGCACTTAATTTTCCTTTCTCGCTACCTACTGAGATGTTTATAAAATGTACCACAGACCGTGGATTTGGGGATGGACTAGAGAAATAATTGTTTTTTTTTTTCCCCATTCTCTATAAATACATCAAGAATTAGTTTGTGGTATAAAGATAGGAGAATCACAACCGAAGTACTTTCATTATATTTTAATTTCCATCCCATTTTCCTTCGGTCCTGAGGAAAAATAAGACAGCACTCTCATCTCTACAGCTCTTTGCTACCTTCCATGGCTGATCGAAAGCAAGAACTTTCTGTGTGAAAGCATCTCACCTAGTGATGAAATAAGTCTCTGCTCTTAGTAATGAATCAGCGTCACCTTATAAAATTATACCTGCCCCAACTGCAAGGTATCACAGACAATTTATTGTGAAATTTCACTTTGCTCAGTTTGTTTTCCACGTTTAAAAAGTTTTCAATTCTAAACTATCAATAAAGCATTGTCCCTACGTAACTTGTGCAATTATTTAAAGCTATTTCTTACAATGCTCCATTTAGAGTTAAATTATTCACATCTATTTTGCACGGCTTTATTTACCGCTGACTTACTTGTCTCTAAGTGAGGGATGCCCAAATCAAACTACCTTCATCCAAAAGTTGGTTTTATTAGCTCAAGTAACCAAGCCACAGAACACGCAAGGGCAGAGTTCAGACGGTGGGATGCAGAGAAGAGAGGTTTTTTTCTCTTCTGTCTTTTTTGGAGTGTGGTGGAACAAGAACTCAAATTTGCCCTTTGGAGTGGAGAAGGATCTCGTTCCTTCTGGGGGGAGAAAAAAAGGCACGAGCAGCCGCCCCGAGGAGAAGCTCCTGGCTGGGGTGTGGACAGGATGGTTGCGCCACAAAGGGCCTGCCCTCTACATGCGAGCTGTTTCATTCTGCCCCACAGAAATCACCAGACCTTTTATTGTCTAGCTATCACATGTACAAGAGCGCCAAATCATAACACGGTTATGAAGGAAGATCCAGGGCAGATGTGAGACTTTGTAATATGACTTAAAAGAAACGTGGCCAAATATTTAAGGTTCAGGGAAACGTTCAAATTTATCCCAACAACTATCCATCATTTATCCTCAGTGTTTCGACTCTTTATCCTTGAAGTTCTTGGTGCTGTGGGGTTTTGCAGTAACAATCTTCTTTATCTAGTGGATAAATCAATAACAAATCACTTATTCCTTAGTACCTAAGGAACAGAGTCTGCAGAGGTCCTAATGTGCTTTTTGGTGTACCAAATTAAAGCGTGTCCACAATAAATCATTCCCAACTGTTCTCTGATGAATTCTGAAATGGCCGATGCCTTCAGTATACTGTAAATATTTCTCCTTTTGCGTGCCTGTCCTCGTTAAATGTCCTTCTCTCTTCAGACCAGCCGCAAAGACACACTTGTAATAAACCTCTA
This sequence comes from Panthera onca, assembly GCF_046562875.1. NCBI lineage: Eukaryota > Metazoa > Chordata > Mammalia > Carnivora > Felidae > Panthera > Panthera onca. The sequence goes on from NC_138350.1 coordinate 91,717,777, forward strand.
ACCACTACTTTCTTGCAAATCTCCATAACAGCCACATTTGGAAAATAATCATAAAAACACTTTGGCTTTGGGAATGGAGAAAAATAGAAATAAGTGAAACCAAAATATTTAGTGTAGCTGATTACTGAACCGGCATTTAGTAACTACCTTTGCTTAATTAAAATTTCCGTTACGGGTGGAATTGTTTCGCTCTAAAAGGTATGTGCATGTCTTGGCCCTTAATACCTGAGAATGTGACCGCAGTTTGAGATAAAGGTTTTATAGAGGTAATCAAGTTAAAATAAAGCCATGAGAGTGGACCCTAATTCAATATGGCTTGTGTCTTTGCTAAGGGGAAATTTGGATAGAAGTAGACATACAGATATATAAATGCATATTATGTGCGTGCACACACGCACACACACACACACACACACACACATATAATTTTTAATTTGATTCGGTGAAAGAGAAGGCAATATGCACATTCCTTACCTGTCTTGAACCCAATCGTTAGCTATGTCTAAACAGTAACAGTGTTTTTAATCACATGAACTAAGTACTTCAGGTTGAGTTTGGAGCAGACAGAACTTTCACTCCCTTGAATCAAAACCCATTTCCACAATGAATGCATAAGCATTACTTTAGATAAAAGTTACTTTGTCTCTATAAGCTTGAGTTATCAAGCAGTCATAACTAAAGTGAAAGATAATTTATATAAAGTGCTTAGCATATGTTTTGTGGCATATAAATAAATATTATTTATTTAATAATAGCAAAAAGCTATTTACTTATTTAATAATAGCAAAAAGCTGTAAATAAATACATCCCCTATTTTTATTGGCAAACTCACAATTTTATGATCATAACCAATTTCAGGAGGTAACTTTTTTAAAAAAGTGTTTATTTATTTTGAGAAAGAAACAGAGAGGGCTGGTGTGCATGCGAGTGGGGGAGGGCAGGGGGAGACAGAGAGAATCACCAGCAGCTCCTTGCCATCAGCATAGAGCCCCATGTGGGCCTGGGTCCCATCAACCGTGACATCATGATCTGAGCCGACACCAAGAGTCGATGCTCAACCGACTGAACCACCCAGGCGCCCCAGGAGGTGACTCTTTATGATCTTGTTATAATCATCCTAACTTTATTTTTTTAATTTGAAATTTATTGTCAAATTGGTTTCCATACAACACCCAGGGCTCATCCTAACAGGTGCCCTCCTTGATGCCCATCACCCACCCCCCTCCCCCCCACCCCCATCAACCCTCAGTTTGTTCTCAGTTTTTAAGAGTCTCTTATGTTTTGGCTCCCTCCCTCTCTAACCGTTTTTTTTCCTTCCCCTCCCCCATGGGTTTCTGTTAAGTTTCTCAGGATCCACATAAGAGTGAAACCATATGGTATCTGTCTTTCTCTGTATGGCTTATTTCACTTAGCATCACACTCTCCAGTTCCATCCACGTTGCTACAAAAGGCCATATTTCATTCTTTCTCATTGCCACGTAGTACTCCATTGTGTATATAAACCACAATTTCTTGATCCATTCATCAGTTGATGGACATTTAGGCTCTTTTCATAATTTGGCTACTGTTGAAAGTGCTGCTATAAACACTGGGGTACGAGTGCCCCTCTGCATCAGCCCTCCTGGATCCCTTGGGTCGATTCCTGGCAGTGCTGTTGCTGGGTCATAGGGTAGGTCTATTTTTAATTTTTTGAGGAACCTCCACACTGTTTTCCAGAGCGGCTGTACCAGTTTGCATTCCCACCAACAGTGCAAGAAGGTTCCCGTTTTCCACCTCCTCGCCAGCATCTATAATCTCCTGACGAGGTCATTTTAGCCACTCTGACTGGCATGAAGTGGAACTTTAAGGGTAACATTTTTGACGATCAAAAATCAAAACCTGACTCTTTAGAAAAGGTAACCTTCATATGCATGGTGGCATTACATGACCTATTTACTGACACCGTCTCGTAGGACTTGAAAGGCAGCGAGATCAAACAAATAAACTCTGCCATACAACACAGGCTTTGGGGTAAAGGAAAAACACAGCAACGTTTGCACCTTCAGCTGTGACGCACTAGGGCTCTCAACAGTGCCAGGTGACAGGCTAGGCCACGTGGACGGCACAGCAGTGGGGAACAGCATCGGAATCTCCTGCGGTGCCCTAGAGAGGGTGGAATTATCTACATCAGTAGTCCCACCTGGGGTGGTTTTGCTCCCCCCGGGACAGTCGGCAATCTCTGGAGACACTTCTGATTGCCACAAGCACGGGAGGGCATACTGCCGGCCAGAGACACAGCTAGGCAGCCTGCCAGGCACGGGACGACCCCCACACTGCCACCCAGATGGTTCAAGTCCACTGCTTCTTGGCCTTTCTATCATGGAACTTTCAGCCAACACAAAGTGAGCAGAGGAAGCCACGGATGACAGCTCGTACCACCGGAGTCCAGTGCATCTCGACCCGCTGTTGTCCCCATCCCTACTTCGCAAACAAGGGAAATAAAATGCCAACATGTTAAGGGACCTGCTCATCGTCCTACCCAACTAGTTAGGGGCCGCAACTAGTTAGGGTCAGGAAGAACCAGGACAGAGGTAATCTGTCCAGGGCACTTCGCAACAGGCCCAAAGCAAAGCATGGTCTCCATTCGGACCGTAACTCCTGCAAATAGAAAGTACAATCCGAGTGTATAATTCGTTACTTATGCTCTATCTAGAAACAGATAGAAATCATTCAAAGCGGCCTATTGGGACAAAAAGAGTTTAGTGACTGATTCAAAGAATGATGGACCTTATTCAATATGCCCACACCTCACCCCCGTAAGAATGGTGTGGGGGCCCCACGGCAGACACTGCCAGCCCCCCCCACAGCATACAGTGAGGCTCCCCTGGCGAAGGGTGCTTATAGACCCCTCTTGGATAACGTTGGCGGCCCCCCTGTAGGAAGAACTCTAGGTGGGTGGGACCCAGGTAAAATGGTCTCCCCAAACCCCTCCAGCAAGGAATGGAGTGCCGATTCCAACGCGGATGGGCTCCGAGGACCCGATGCTGAGTGTTCGGAAGCCAAACACGAAAGCCCACATATTGTTATGACCTCCTCGTATGAACCATCCAGAAGAGGCAAGTCCCCGGCGACAGAAAGCAGATGAGTGGCTCCCTAGAGACGGACAGGGGCGGCGGAGGGCAGGGGGACGAGGCACACAGGCGATGGAAGCGTCCTCGAGTTGGGTGGTGCGGAAACTCGCACATGTTGTGAGTATGACAGAGGCACCAAAGCCCGCACTTTGAAGGGTGAATTGTATGGCTTCCGAGTTGCACTCAACCAAACAAAACCCTGTTCCTCCGCTAGCACTGCAGTGCTGTGCGCATGGTCCTCTGGCTGCCCCTTCCCTCTTCCTTCAGGAAGACTCGGGGTGCACCTCACGCGGATGGGTGGATAACGCACCTCTCCTGGCCGTTGTATTTTGTCCAGAGAGTTGCAGCGCCCGTCGCTGCTCTGTCCCTGGGAACTGCTGTGTGTCCCCTGACCTACTCCGACCCTCTTCTCTGCCCTGTGCGCTGCCACGAGGGAAGCAGCACCTGGTTGTTTCAAGTTTGGAAATGACTGGAGTCTTGAGAATCACCTGCGGAGGCTAGCTGGGGCAGAGTTGTGGCGATTAACTTCAAAACCCCGGGATGGCGTGACGCGTCCACAGAGAAGGGGGCGAGAGGGAGCGTCAGTGATGTCTTCACACCTTCTGTAAGACCTGTTCCAGAGGATACCAGCTACCTAAAGCCAGCAGGAGAAACGGTGGAAAGTAGGATCAAGTCACACTGATGCTTCTTGTTCAAGAAAGACAAAGAGCTCCCTCTGAGGAAGTAAGCGGCCGTGTTATATTCCAAGAACATTAGACAGGACGGAATTTGAATGCATTGCACGTGAACTAAGCTTCCCCTCACCATTCATAAGTCTAACCTTCTTTGGATGGTTTTGGTAACCAGGAGACATGCCTTTAATGGAGCCTGTTCGGCCGCCAGCATGGCAGGCGGCACATCGGAGAGAATGAGCCACATCCTGGTCACGATAGAATGCTTGCGCGTGAGGCATTTGTGTGTTTTGGCCTCTCTGGCCCGTGAGGCACCAAGACTAGATTTCAGTCCTGGCGAATGGCTTGCAATTCATGAGTAAGAATGCTCTGGAACCCAATGCCTACACACTCCTTGGAAAATAAGGGTATTTACTTCCAGGAGACAGAGTTCTAATTACGGAGTCTACACCATCCTGGGGGTGGGTCTGAGGACCTGTGGCGTCTGAAAAAGAAGTTGGGGATCATCACGGCTCATGAGAAAACACCCCAGGAAAGATATCATGGGAACATGAAGGGACCAAAAGTCCCAAAGAGAGAGTCTGTAGACTTTATCCTTCCCTTCATGAGGCGGTGTTCCCATCACAGCCCATTCATCCCGTTGGTGCGGAAGGGTTGTCCCACCTGAACGGTGCCAGATGACCCAACGCACCCGCACCGGCCGACAAGATGGACGGCAGTGTGTCGGTCTCCTGCACACGCGGCCGGGGGAGGGGCCAGCACCCCCCACGGGGTGGGGCTGCAAAGGCACCAACAGAACTGTGCAGAGGCTTTGTAATAACAAGAGAGTGCAGTGGCCTGTCTGATTACAGGCCTGCAAGGAAGTGAACCGTGTTAGGGTGAGGGGTGGTGGGTGTGGCAGGCCGGCTAGCAGGGAACCAGCTGCCTGGGGCAGGGAGCGCACACCGCCTGGGGCCCCCGGTCACGGTGTGGGTGCCTGGGTGCCCTTGCTCTGGGAGCACGGGGCACGGCGGTCGTTTGCTGCCCTTGCCCCGTCCTGGTGTAAAGATGTGTGTGGACTCGTTCCTCCCCCGTCGGGTTCGGGAAAAGGCCTGACACGGTTCTGGGAAACGCTTTCTCATAATATTTGTCTGAGTAAATGAAGAAACAAAACAGGGGATTTCTAAAGCTTGCGAGTGAATCCCAGCCCGTGACCCTGTTCCCAGGTGTTCGGAGCCGTTATTCCGAGACATGAGGGAAGAGTAAGCCAGGGGCCCCGCAGGCCCTTCCCCTCCAAGAGGCCATGTATTAAATGTGCATTTTGTTTGCAACTCTGAAAACCACTCACCTCAACAGATCCCGTGGCGTCTCCTCTGCCCGACTGCGTAAGTGATGTTTTCATAAATACAGGAATTAGGGAATCCTTGATGGATTTAAACTTCCTTTGTTTCTGGTAAAGTACATAATTTAATCTCATACTTTCAACACCCCCGTCTTCACTGGCATTGTCAATACGAGGCCATCCGACACGTCAAACACAGAATACCCGGATTATTTTTCTGCGTTCTTGTCGGCTTTTGCTCAAACTACCTAGATTATGAAGACAAATGTGTATTCTATAGGAATTAACGTCCTGCGTCTCTAAGACAAATTCTCTTGAAGACACCTGAAGCAGCACTGGCTGTCGAGGGTGGTGTCGCCTGCACGCGAGAGCAGTTGTCATCAGCTTGGTGGCCAGCCAGCGTCAGTCATGCTCTCGGCAAGAGCATTTTATACTAGTCTGTATTTTATCTTCTTTTTCCCGCTGGGTTTTTACATTTCTAATCAGAAAATAGTGTTCCGGATGAAACCAAGGGTTGTCAGTGAGTAGCTGAGGGGGTGAGTCAGGAGTTCTGGCAACAGCGGGAGGGGTGAGCCCTGCGGTCCGCCACCCTGTGTCCCCAGCCTCTGTCCCCGGCTCTGAAATGAATGAGGTGCATCTCCGAGGCTCAGGTCAGCTTGGCTTTTCCGTGGGGCCCTTCCATACCTTTCAGCGTTCAGAAAAGGGCTTTCGTGCGTTCTTGTACTATTCATGCTCTTGTCTGTCCTGGGCTGCAAATATGCTTTCCACTTAAGGTCCATCTTATGGCAAAATTCAAGTGGGCTGGTAGGTGGCAGCAGCCATAAAATGCGTTGTGTTATGTCTCAGAGTTCAATGTGGATGTGGTGCTAACAATTCTTGTTTTCCCTTGCGAGACCCTCTTACTCTAGTCGTTTCTGCTAGATACACGGTCCAGAAAATAGGTGTGATTTCTGCCACCCAGTAGAGCACTCATCAAATGTAGCCAAGTTTTGACCATAACATCTGGAACGATCTGTCTTTGCACTGAAATGGCCATTCTGTGACATCAAGGCCAGGGATCACAATTGTGCTTTGATCTTCTCCCAAAAGCAAGATCACAACGGCTGGAAGTTGGCAAAATTCAGGACTAGAACGGAGGGTACTGGTTTCTGTTAGTTTTGCTTTTCAGCAACCAGAACATAATTGTCGTGCACACTGAAACATAAAATTTACTATCGTCATAAAGTTTTAGTAAATCAGCTACTGAGGAAGATGTCCTTGGCAGACTTTCCATCTGTGGTCACAGTACAGCTGAAGTGCCCAACTATTTTCGTATTCTGGGCTTGTCCTATGTCCTATGTCCTATGTGTTCAGTGATAAATACAAGATCATTAAGAAATTCTGCATTTCCGCTGAAACCTTTGTTATTCTTAAGAATCCCTCCAAATTCACTTTGTAAAGCTTTGGGGGCTTCAAGTGCTTTAAATTTCCCAGAATCATGGTTTTCCAGCTCTTTTAATAATAGTAGAGATATTTGTTTCAGGAGAACTTAGCAGGAGGCAACAGTATCTTTTATTTATTTAAGTTTATTTATTTTTGAGATAGAGATGGCATGAGCAGGGGAGAGGCAGAGGGAGAGGGAGAGAGAGAATTCTAAGCCGGCTCTGTACTATCAGCACGAAGCCCAATGCGGGGCTAGAACCCACGAACTGTGAGATCACGACGTGAGCCGAAATCAAGAATCAGACGCTTAACCGAGTGAGCCACCCAGGCGCCCCCACAACAGTATCTTTCGAACGGTTCATAGTCAGTGCGCTGGCCTGATATGAGTGTTACCCCACCAAGCATGCCGTGCATGGATTCTGGACAAGAAACAGTAAGAAAACTATAAAATGTGACTCAGAAATAAGTAAGATTTCACATACCTTTCTTCTTTAACTACCTCTGAACTTCAAATTTGAAATATGCAGCCGCGTGAAGGGACGACCATCTTCCGTTGAAAAGAAATTGGATTCGGGATCATGAAGCCCTCTGTGGAAGCAAGACCTCCCATATACACAGACGATGAGCCCACAGTGTCATTTCTCGAAGCCTACGTCGGACGTGACTATGTCGAACATAAACCAGGCCCAGAGTCGCTAGTTAGTGAATGTTTGTTGAGCAAATAAATAAATGAGCACAGAAATACAAATTACAAAAACCACAGATCTCTGTAATCTCTTATAAATTCAATCCTGAAGGATTTCGCATTAGAGGGAAGAATATCAAGCCTTTCAGCCACAAGGCCCTGCACGCGCCCGCTCCGTGTGGCTCATGTTAGGGAACATGCCCTTTATCGGCAGGCCGCCACTGCCCCAGCCTCCAGCCTGGGTTACGTTTCTTGTTCTTGTTTTTTTCTGAAGTTTTATAATGTTTTGCCTCAGTAACTGGGCAATGCCTCAGAACTTTCTGAACCACGGATTCATCTTTCACTGAGCCAGACTTAAGGGTGTGAGGGAAACAAGACACAAATAAGGCCACAGAAAGTCCGAGAAGCAAGCCGGGATCGCCCTCCTCCCAGACCAGGGATGCTCGCTCCATGGTGTTGGACAAACACAATGGCCACCTGTGTTCCATCTCCTCCTGTTCTCTTAAAACAGCTTGTTCGTTAAAGTTGTACAGAAATTAGAGCGCGCCTAACCACACGGGCTACCTATTTCAGTGAATCTCTCTCCATGTGGGTGTCAACCCCTGTTGGAAGTCACGGTCAGTGGTGGAAAAATCAACGTAAAAGTGATGAAAAACAAATGGGAAAGTATGACAAAATAACCCGTAACTCGGTCCATCCTAGTGAAAAGGACGGCAGCCATATTATCAAGCTACGTCATTCAACATCGTTCAACGCTGTGACATTCAACGTCCATGTATCTGTAGAGCAACACACATAGAAAATGTAATTTCAGATGCTTCTTGCAGGGAAGGGATTAACTTTTTGCCAGTTCTTTTCTCTGCCAGAAACGTTTGTATTTACTTGTGTGAATATATCATCCGCTTTACTAAGTGTCATACACCAGGGATGATGGCTGGGTGACCTTGTGCCCCAGGAAGCTTGATGTCTCCATCTGTCCCTTTTACCCACCAGTCACTGCTGCAGTTAGATGGTCGACTTCAGGAGGAAATTTTAGTGGATTGAGGATTAGTTTACCCAAATTAGCCCCTCCTTCCAGTCATCCTCCTGGTAAAATGCCAGGAGAATTGCCAAATCTACTCTATACATAAACTCAACTGACAAGTTCAAAATGGATCCTGAGGTCCCTCTGGTCACTTTGACCCAGACCACTGGCGTTCAAAAATTCTGCTCATACACCTCCTTAGAACTATTTTTAAGCCCATCTATCCCCCAGATTTGAACTTTGAATCCCAAATTTTATGGCATATTAAAATAACAACAAAAATGTAATTTCTTTTCCTGACATCAGTATTGTAGTATATGCTTCATAGCAACCTCTCAGCTGCTGTGGACTCTGGAAGTCCCTCCCTCCAGGGCACAGTCTCGCCATACGGAATTTCACGTGGCTCCAGAATGCAAAGGCAATCTTAAATAAACTTGCCCAACACATCCTCCAAAGGCGACAGAAATTCCCCAAGCTTTGTCAACCACAGTGACCCAGGCCTTCCAACTGAACCTAAGCCTCGTGTTGATATGGACAATAACACTGATGTGTTCTCCCTTTCTGTCTCCTGGCTTTAGAAAACAATTGATAAGGATCTGGAAAACGTCGAGCCTTTCTTTCGCCCCTGCCTGGGGCCTGGGGAAGGATCCTGATAAAGCCTATGTTCTTCCTGTCCCACACAGGTAAGGTCCACCCCTCCCGTTTAGACGGTGCACAATTTCACAGAGATAAATGTAAAGTGATCACAACGAGAAAAATAGAAAAGAGAACTTTAAAGTCCACATCGTGGAGTAATCTGTTGCATGAGGAGCAGACAATGTCAGCTGGTATTGAATGATACTTCTTTTGGTAGAATTTCCAAGTGCTCGTATGGCAGTGAGAGAAGTGGCAATAATGATAAGAAAGCTTTGTTCAGTGCTTCCTGGGTGTCAGCATGCATCAAGCAACGCAGAGCATAATAGCCTTTCGTGTTCACGGAACCTGGTGAACCAGGTCCCCGTTCCACAGATTAGGACGCTGAGACCTAGACACTGAGACAGGCCAGGGAAATTTTCTGAGGCACGTGGTGACTCCAGAATCTTAACGTGACGATCTGACACGAGCCCCTACTCTTTACCACAATCGTGGTGTCGGGGACGTTTGGATTTTATCATTTATTGTACTCATGTTCGTCCAGATTATCTAAAGCTCCTGAAATGAGGCAGCATGTTTTTACACACAGAGGGGGGAAAAAAGCTTATTTTCATAACCATTCATTCCCGCGGGTCGCAGATGACTTACTGACGTGTGTCTAAAAGATCTGGGTCAGTTGTGAGTGGATTCCTCAAATACAGACGACTCTTCCTGGAGTGCCCACACATGGAAATCGTCTTTGCGAGGTCAATGGCAACTCTGAGCGTCCAGAGAACATTAATCACTGACGTAGGGTGCTACACCAATTTCAGTTCAGAAAAACCTGATAAATTTAACAGTCACAAGGAGGTTCTCTTCCCCTTCTCTCTTTTCGGGGGAAGAAATGATCAGGATGAAAATCACCAAACGCAAAACATAAGCTTCCTTGGAGATAAGAAGTCTGTTTTGAAGCAATGTCACCTGGTTAGAGAATTAGGAAAGCGCGTTTTATTAGATGCGGGACCTTGGCACAAGTCAGCGGCCCTCGGTAGCACAGGGTCTGCCTCGGCGTCGGTGACTGATGGGGCAGTAGGAGTGCATCCGAAGCAGGGGACCCCAGGGCAGAGCCAGGAGACTAAGGGTGGTTTTCGAGCAACTCAAAGAGCCAAGAGCACCTTCCTGGTGTGTCAGGATAGGAAAGCAACGTCCCTCCACCGTGGCCTCTGCGGGCCGCCCCTCGGGACGCTGACTTCCCACACCTAAGCGCGGGTCTGAGACTCCTCCCGCCTAGCGGCTTTCTCACCCTTCACGAGTCTTTCCAGGAGGAGCAAGGACAGAGATAGAAGCAGCAGGCCCTCGTGGAGTCTCCATATGTGTGGAGTTAACTGAACAGAGTTACCCTCGGACCGTCTCATTTCCTCCGCTCCGTGACCCCCTAAGGGCCGTCTTGGAAGACACTGAGCCTGAGGCTGGGCGGGATCAAAAGAACTTCTGGGTGAGAAACGAGACGCTCACCAGAGCCAAGCCCCTGGTTCTAAACGTGCAGCGAACACCAAGGCCCTCCCCACCTTTAAAAATGGTCTCTCTCTATAAAAGTCAAATTTGGTGGGTTTACCATGACCGTTTACCTCTGATGCCTCATTAGCCACTGCTCAAAGTTACAGTAAAAGGACAAAAGTGGGAAGACCGCAGAAACGAGGACAGGGAAGGAGACAGCAGCGCGCAGAGGGTCGTTTCAACATGTGCGTGCTGGACGGGTGTGTGTGCATGCCGGATGCTGTGTGTTATCGTGTGCGTGCGTATGATGGGCGGTGTGTGCGTTGGACAGCGTGCGTGCGTGTGTGTGTGAGCGGGACAATTCACAGCAAGTGCTAAGTGACATAGACCGAAATGGAAACCACAGCATGAGTGCAGACAAGTGGTGTCACGGTGTCGCCCTGCAGAGCGTGGAAAGGACAGGCAGGCGCTATGGGAACGGAACGTGGGGGAGGGTTGGGGCGGTTTAAAATTTAAGAGCGGGCTGTGGTGCCCTCGGGCTCCCTCCCCCTTGTCATGCCTAAACCCAGAGGAGCCTGGAGGTCTGTTCCCTGGAGATGTTAAGCTTGACCTTGGAGACAGCAGGCGTGGAGAAGGACACAGGAGGTGGGCAGACGAGGCAAGCGAATGCTGTGTAAGAACCAGAGTGTCTGCAGCCCTCTTCTGCCTTCTCCCACCTGTGGCAGAATGTGATACTGCCAGACACACCCACACTTCAGGTTCCCTCTGTGCGCACACACACACACACACACGCACACAAACACAGCAAGGTGTGGTAAAATTATCTGGAGAAACTTAAGCACCCCATTTAAAAAAAGTGTAGATGCTGGGAACTGGATTTTCCAAAGTGAAAAATCCAGCTTCCCACTGAATCCTTCTGTAATAAATCCCATCATTTAGCTGGCCTACCCCACGTGCACAGAGCTGACAATCCCAGGAGGCAGGGATCACCAGTCGTCTGTGGAAAGCTTCAACCTAAAGGGCAGAGATAGCATAGAAACTCAGGGAGCCAGCTCTAAGACACAGAGAGAGTGAAACACTGTTAAAACTGTAACTAATAGCCTTGGAGATGTAAAAAGATGTTGTATCCATGAAACAAGAACTGGGTGCTATAAGAAAGGAATAAAATCATATCATCACTGTTCTCAGGGTTTAAAACATGGAAATCCAATTTTTCTAAAAATAATAGAATGTTTGGCAGATAAACTAAAAAAAAAAAAAAAGCACCAAGAAAATAGAACAAAAAGATAAAGAGATGGCACAGGAACAAAAGATAAAAAATAAAACCATTATATGAGTGATTCTGGATCTTCCTGATAGGTTTTCAAGAAAGAGAGAATAAAGGCTGTTTGCCCAACGCGGTGAGTCACGACTCTGGATTGAAAGCCCCACTATGTGAGCCCCCCACACTGGACTCAAGAGGCAGAAAGGAAGGGAGGGGGATGCACATGCTAGGGCCCCGTCATCACAGAATCAGAGCACCGGTGATAAAGATCCCCAGATCTTTTGCAACAGTGCTGGGAGTGTGGAAACAGGATTGGAACAAAATCATTCCTCCCAAAAGCAATGCTGGAAATCAGAAGACAGTGGGTTGATGCAGTTCTGAAGCGAAGCACCTTGTGTCTTGAATTGTGGATAAGGCCAGGCATCAGCAGACGTGAAAGGGAAGTCAAGACATTTTGAGACACTTAAGGACACAGAAAATGACCTTAGTTTCATGGGTTCTCGGTAACACCAGAAGGGAAGACAGCGCATCCCAAGAGAGCAGCAGCCAGCTCATGACTGCAAAGAGAGGGTCCTGCACAAACAGACCTCGTCCTGAGTGAGGGGACAGCAGGCCTGGGAGCAGCTGGGCTGCACTGAGCAGGGCTGGGGTACAGGCCCGAGGGGACCTGCACAAGCAGACCGAATGGATTTTAAGGGAGAGAAAGACAATTGAAAGACACTTTATAGGTCTACTAAAGGTTAAGAACAAGGAGTGATAAACATTAAGCAAAAGAAAATACAGGGCAATAACGTAAGGACAAACATTAATCATGCAAAAGTGTCTTCATGCGGTGACACTGCCAGCCTATGAGCAGGTTCCGGTGACATGTCCGATGACGATTAGCACAAGTGGCTACAACTCTGTCTGGTGGATGCGGGCAGGTGACACCCCTTCTCCAAGCGGGTAGGGTGCTCCCATGGGAGCCCCGTCTGCCCCTCCCAGGACAGTAGCCCCAGAGGACAGGGACGACGGTCGTAAGTCAGCACCCAGCAGCACGCATACAGTGGGTACAAACAGTGTGTTCTATGTTTGAAGAAACTGATAGGATAAAAAAGTCGATGAAGGTCACCTCTGAGAAGCAGGATGCAGCTATAAAAGTGAGATGCCACACTGGTTTCTAGATCGGCCTTGAGATTCTCTTTGACTTTTAAATTATGTGCATGAATTTGATAAAAGCGATATTTCACAATGACGTGTTAGTAGAAGGCATAGTGACTTCGTGAAGGCATCACAATACTTTTGAAGCTTCACAGCTTGAAATGCATGATGCACGTGTCTTCATTACATTGGACACTTATTATTACTTATTCAAAGCAAACCCACGATGTCAAGGTTTAAAAACATAGAAGTTCAGGGGCGCCTGGGTGGCTCAGTCGGCTAAGCGTCCGACTTCAGCTCAGGTCACGATCTCACAGTCCGTGGGTTCGAGCCCCGCATCGGGCTCTGTGCTGACAGCTCAGAACCTGGAGCCTGTTTCAGATTCTGTGTCTCCCTCTCTCTCTGACCCTCCCCCGATCATGCTCTATCTCTCTCTGTCTCAAAAATAAATAAACGTTAAAAAAAATTAAAAAAAAATAAATAAAAATAAAAAATAAAAAATAAAAACATAGAAGTTCGTCTAAGAACTGTTGTCACCGTATATAAGTGGATGAAAAACGTTAGTCCAAATCGCTCTAACCAGTGTGACCCTACCCGCACTTAGCCAGTCCTTGGAAGGACCGTGGTGGCAGTCCGACCAAAGCAGGGACAACAAGGAGACACCGAATAGTCAGGAGAAAGGCGGCGCAGGTAACAAAAAGATGCAGGCTTCCACAGTGAGATGGCGAAGGACGAAGCGTCACTCATATGGAAGAGACACGAGTGACCAGTAAACACGTGACACTATTTTTCCAACCTTACGATGCACCAAAAAGTCAAATGAGGGGCACGTGGGGGCTCAGTCGGTTAAGCATCCGACTCTTGATTTCGGCTCAGGTCATGATCTTGCGGTTTTGTGGTTTCGACCCCTTGTAGGGCTCTGTGCTCTCAGTGCTGATGGAGCCTGCTTGGAATTCTCTCTCTCTCTCTCTCTCTCTCTCTCTCTCTCTCTGCCCCTCCCCCACTCACACTCTCTCTCTATCAAAATAAATAAATCAACTTTAAAATAGAAAGTATGTAGTATATTATTATATTGAATTACTTTATCTCTCTACATGCTTTAAATAATATTCAAGATTGACTATAGATTTATGTAATTAATTATGTAATTTTAAAGCTGTGTTCAATGGTTTAATTTCTAAAAGTGTGTGAATTTTTACAACTTTCATGGGAAATATCTTGTTTTAATGTTTATGTCTTTATTTCGAGACAGAGAGAGTGGGAGCAGGGGAGGGGCAGAGAGAGGGAGAGAGAGCATCTCAGGCAGGGTCCAGGCTGTCAGTGTGGAGCCCAACACGGGGCTCGATCCCATGAACCATGAGATCATGACCTGAGCGGAAACCAAGAGTTGGTGGCTGAGCCAACTGAGCCCCCCAGGCGCCCCTCGTGGGAAATAGCCTAAATCAAGCAATATAATTTATATGGGTGTATCTATACAAACGTATAGATGGACACAGCTTCCGATGAAGTTTCCTATAAGAAAAACGGCACAGTATGTATAATTTTGCCTTAATTTAAGCGAGCTTTCGAATCAGCTCGAAACTTGATTCTCTTAGGATTATGAAAGAGAACACAGGGTTGACTGTTGTCACCTCACTTCTGGGATAAGAGACCATTCTTGTCTTTGCTAATTCTCATCCCTGATAGGAGGAGGGTGTCCTCATCTGAAAAACGGGAATCAAAGCTCTTAACTTCGCTCTGCCTCGTGAACGTTTGACGTGCCTGGTACAGTAGGGCATCGATAATGCACGCTCTCCCTCGGATCAGTTAACCTGGCGGTCGTGCCTGCAGCCCGCTAAGTCAGGGGTCCCCGGTGTGCACTGCGTAGACCTTTACTTAAAGGAATGTGAGCTGGGATCCCCAACCCCGTAGCATACCGCAGTGCGCACTTGATAAGGCAGCGACGCCCCTGGGCTGTGAGAAGCATCACCGATGGGTA